>NC_090941.1:606844998-607162511 GCF_040938575.1 Ambystoma mexicanum
GTGAGGATGGCCTGATGCACAGCCATCAATTTTGCCACCTGACTACTTCGGGGACCAATTTTGTACCCAGCGGAGGGTTCTGGGAACTCCTTCACCCATGCATTCCCTACGCCAGCCACCAGTTCTTTCTCCCCGTCGTTGTCAACATGGTACGAGCATCCATCCACATAGACAGTGGGCATTCCCTCACACTTGTCCTCTTCAAAGACTTTGTGTGGGGAATTAAGGTATGCCTCCATGTTGTCCTTGATTTGTAGACTTTCGTCCTCGAGACAGTTTTCTCTGGCACAATCATGCAAGTCAGCCAGACCTTGCGCGAGGGGACTCTTCTTGTTTTGGCCATATCTGACCTCCACAGGAAAGCCTTGCATTGATAGAATCCAGGAAGTAATTTGGGAATTACTCACATTTCCGGCCGGATTCTGTCACTTTGGAGATATTGCAGAGGCTGGTGTGGAGTCTCCACTATGATGTGTTCCCCCTGGAAAAACGGGCGGTAATTTTTCAATGCCCACACCGTTGCCAGGAGTGCCTTCTCACAATCGTTGAATTTTTCCTCCACAGAGGATAAAGTTTTGCTCGCATAGGAGATTACTTTATTGACCTTGTCATGCTTTTGGTATAATACTGCTGTCAAGCACGTATTAGAGAACCCCGTCTCCAGGAAGAACTCCTTGTTTCTGAAAGGGTAAGCTAGGCAGGGCGCTTGTGAGAGGCTTCTTTTGAGTTGTCTTACTGCCTCGGCTTGTTCTGGACCCCATTCCCACTTGACCCCCCCCCTTCAGGAGATGAATCAGGGGTCTGGTGATCTCTGCGTAGCCCTCAATGAACTTTCTGCTGTAATTAGTCAGTCCAAGGAGGCTCCTTAGTTCCCGCAGAGTTGTGGGGTCTTTCAGTTTCTGAAGTGCTTCCACTTTCTTTTCCTGGGGACAGAGACCCTGAGGAGTAATCTCATGCCCCAAGAAATTAACACGGGTTCTACACCACTGTGCTTTCTGAAAGGAAAGTTTTGCTCCGGCGGCCCTCAACTGCGTCAGAACATAACGGATCTCCGCTATGTGTTCCTCCACAGATGAACTTTTGATGAGGACATCATCTACATAAGCCAGGTTACCCCTCGCACCCAGGTCGGGCATGGCCTTATGTAGGAAAATATTGAACTCATTACCAGAGTTAAGGTATCCGAAGGGAGTCCGGGTCCATGTATACTGCTGGCCCCCAAAGGTAAAAGCCAGCTTGTATTGGTCCTCCCTACTGACAGGCACGGTCCAGTATCCATTGGTCAGGTCTATTGCAGTGAATATCTGTGACCCCTGAATCTGGGCCAGTCCTTGGTCATTGTAGGGAAGAGGCCATCGGGAAGTATGGACCCATTTGTTGAGCTCCCTGAGGTCGGAGCAGAGTCTCCACTGGCCGTTTGGCTTCAATATTCCCAGCACCGGATTATTGAAGGTGCTGTGGACTGAACGGATTATTCCCCGGGACTCAAGGTTCTTAATTATTTCAGTAAGGGACTCCATTGATGCGAGAGGCAAGCGATATTGCTTCACAAACACAGGAGTCATGCCAGGGTCCGTGGGGATTGTTGTTGTGTGGATGTCAGAGCGACCACAGTCATATGAGTCTACCGCAAAGTGATCTTGGAAATCCAAGAAAACTTGTTTCAACTTTTGCTTTTGTTCCAGAGTCACACAGGCATCAGCTAGGTTGACTCTCTCTTCCACCATCTGCCTAAAGCCTGGAAAGACTTCTGGTTTGGCTATTTCAGCGGCCTCCTCCAGCTGAGTGGAGAAGTCCCTGGTCAGAGTGCTGATTTAGACTGGAGGCTTCAGGTGGGAAAGGCAGCCCTCATGGACCTGGAAAATCACCTCATCCCTTCTGAAGTCACAAGTCACATCTTCCTTACCATAAGGGCAAGAAGTGTACACCAGGAAGTTCCCCCCATGCCGGGTAAAAATCCTGTCTGGTGTTGTATTGTTATCACTGTCACTGTCAAAGCAGTCCTTGGGGATTGGCCCTAACAGTTCGTTACCTAAATCTATGGAAAAATGTCGGTCATCAACAGCCATTCCAATAATGGTGCCTGCGGCTAGAGTAATACTCTTTAAGTCGCTGTTATCCACCTCTATTGGAATGGTGTCATGTTCTATGTTGACTAATGGAGTTGGGTTTACCCCTAACCCTTGCTGTTGCAGAGAAGCATTTAGATGTATGTAAGCATCAGGGTTTTGCAAATATTGTCCTCTTTTAGCTTTCACTTCCAGGGAGAATTGTCGGGTCCTTTCTGGGATGGTGACTTCCTCTTTGATCTGAATTTCAACTGCATGAGGTAGCAATTGAGCTGACCTAAATGCTTTTTCTGGATCATCAAAGCCCATGGGATTATCCGCTAATCGGGACCAAGCTTTGAAGTTTATTAGGTCCAAACTAATGGCAAAGCGATTGAGAATGTCACTGCCTAAGTAAAAGGCGGCAGGGACGTCTCGCACGACCCAACAATTGTGGACTATGCTCTTGTTGCCAATGGAGATTTTCAGCATACAAATGCTTGGCAGGAGATGTTTGGAATTAGGTGCTTCCAGGTCCATTTCCCATTTGTCTATCACTTTGAAGGTGGGAATGGCTGGATCTTTTGGGAGTTGGCGGAACATGGCTTCGCTGATGAAGCTCTTACCGTTGTTCACACACACTCGAGCGAGAACAGAGTCCTTCCCATCATTTAACTGGACAGGGATGAACAACTGCTCTCCAATTTGCTGAATATCAGCCAGGCTCTGAGCTGATTTCACATCTTTCTGGACTATAGGAGTGGGAGTTTCTGATTGTGGATTAGTATAGAATTTCAGAGTGTTTCCTTCCAGCGTGGAATACCACTTTAAACTGGAAGGGAGGTTGATTTTCAGAAATAGAGAGGACCCCCCATCACCAGTCTGTTGTCCTACTGCTATTACTGTCACGTCTGGAATTTAGCTATTCTGGAAGTGGAATTCTACTTGGTCAGATTTTTGTTCAACCATGTGGCAGGTGCCGTTTAAACTAACATGGTTGACACTCTGTTTTAATTTTATTGGTCGGCTAGTCTGGGTCCAGAGGACCTTGTTTACGCAATCTATTAAGGGTGACAACCTCCTCAGGAGGTCATTCCCCAGTTATCAAGGGGTGCCCTCTGGAGTCACTACTATGACCGGGTGTTTCAACTTGTGTCGCCCAATTTTAATGTCCAAATCTGCCGTCCCCTCGACGGAAATTTCCTTCCCGTCAAAGTTCTGGAGTTGTCCAGGAAGTGAGGTGAGAGGAATTTGGTAATTCCCTCCCCTTCCTGCATTCAGTTCATCAAAGGCCCTTCTGGACAGAAGGGTAGCTTGAGATCCCGTGTCCACCAGCGCTGAAATCGTACCCTGCCCCTGTACTTGTACCGGGGCATAATATCTTCCCTCCTTCTCCTCAAGGGGGCACAGATAATGCACATTTTTGGACAACTGGTGGGCTAACTTTCTGGTTTTGGACATTTCAATAGAAGAAATTTGGGCAGAATTCTGTGGAGAACCTTGGGAATCTGAAAGAAAAAGTTGGCAACGGGAGATCAGAGCCATTGTGGGTTCCCCTGGTTCCGGTTCTGGGCCGCCCCGCCCTTTTTGGAGGCAGTCATCAGGATGGGTTTGAACCAGGGGATTTCGGTATTGTGGGTTCTGGGATGAGATGATGGGCGGCGGCAGCTCAGTCTCCATATCTCCCCAGTCTGAATTGACATCCCTTGGGACCCATTTTTCCTTGGGAGGAGTTGCCCCATCTCTGAAGGAGAAGATCCTTTCCCCAGGATCCTCTGGGGATCCCTCTCCTTCAAATTGGAAGATCTTACAAAACGGGTCTGTTTGGGTCTTTTGTTTCTCCTACCCCCCCCTCTGCTCCTTAGGAGGCAGACTTTCAGGGGCAAGAGATTTTGTTTCCGGTTCCTGGGTTTCCAGGGGCTGTTTACAAGTGAGGAAGGAAGCTTCCTCCAAGGCTTTACACCCCCCTTCCCTTTGTGCCTCCTCCCTGGCAACCAGTGAGTTATCGGGGTGCTGCCCCGTCAATGTTCTGGAGCACCAGGTCCAGAGTTGGGTGCGTTCTGCGCTGGCATGCCGATCTGAGGGTTCTGCTGAGCCCTCAGTATGTGACCCAGATCCCGCGCCATGTTTTGAACCTGGCGCTCTAACTGGGAAACCCGCTCAGGCTGATACGGGGCCCTGTTTTCTCCCCTGGGCTGATCCCGGGAAGGGTAGCTATCCCTTCTTTGGTAGTACCCCTGGTTGGGAAGATTTGGATACCCCTCCACCCTTGGCCTCCCCTCTCCCGGATTCGGTTGTCTGGGCTCAGGGAATTGTGGAAAGAAGGGTGGAGGATTTTGGGGCTGGAAGTTGGGTGGATACCTGGGGAAGAAGTTCTGCCCAGGGTTTGGTGAGTTTCTGCCCTCCTGTGAGAAGTTGGGAGGGAAGTTCTCTGGGTTAGGTGCTTGGCTGGATCCCCCCCCTTGGGCTGGAGGAGTCCACACATAACCCAGGATGGGTCTGTTTCCCTTGTAACGGGGGCTTACATAATCAGGAGAGCGAGGGACCCCATTTGTGGGGCTGCCTCCCTGGCTCCCTGTCTGTGACTGGCCCAAGGACCTTCTGGGCCTAGCATTATTAGGTGCAGGTAGGTTTTTAGGCCCCCCATCTCCAAATGTAAAACGGGGGTGACCTTTACCTCTGCCACCTTGGCAGCAGCAGGGGTGTTGTTGGCTTTGGGGTTTTTGGGCGCATTATTTTTATTTTCTATTGGCTTCTGCACCTCATAGATCCGGGTCGCCTGTTCAATGACCCAGTCTAAAGATCTTTTCTCGTGAAAATCCCTCACGAGCTGGGTCATTATATATTTGGGCAAGGCATGGAAAAACGTATTAATAAATTCTCTGCTATCCGTGCGCACCCTTCTTGTGGTCTGTGCAAAAGCACGCTTTAACTCCTGCACAAATTCTTGTGGGGCATGATCCTCCCCACATTGTAAATTGTAGGCTGCCTTGCGAGCCTCTTGAGGATTTCTGTGAACAGAAAAATGTTTCAAGATGGCCGCCTTATAGGTGGACCACCTTAAATGATTTTGGTCCTCCAGCCCCGCAAAGAAACTGGAGTATTCTGGGGAGAATGTCCATTTGACGTACTGGATACAGCTACTGCTGTCCTTCAAATGGAAAGTCTCCATCATTTGCTCATAGAGCTCCAAGTGTTCCCAAACAGAGTACTTGGCGTTCTTATGATAAGGCGTGATGACACTCCTGATTGCCTTAATCTGTTTCAATGGGTCCTTAAGCAAGGCCCTTTTTGCCTTATTGGCCTTTTTAGTTCGGGTAACCCTTGTCCATTCGTCCTCTGACTCAGAGGCACTGCTCCCCGAGGTTCCTGTCTGATCTTCCAGGTTTTCCCGGATTCTGCGAGCCTGGGAATGGCTGGCAGAATGTGAGGACCTGGTCTCCTGTGCCCTGTACCATTCAGAGGAGTCTTCAGATTCCTCTTTGCTGCCAGGATTTGATGGGTACCCCCCCCACTGACCTAACTGGGCAGAAGTTTTCAGGATGCCCTTAATGCGCCTATTCTCCTGGGGTTCCCCACTAAATTGCACTGTGCTTGGGTGACCATACCCGGATGCCCGCCCATCCATTCCTGGGAGGTACTGGCCTATGAGCCCCATGCTTCTGGCTGGATAGTAATCTGCCATCCCTGTGGCCCGGTGCTCATGTGCGCCAGGGGACATGGGGGTGGTAGAGTCTAGGGACTGAGAGAGATAAAGGTCTCTGGTACTAGGGCTCCTGAGGTTATGCTCAGGAGTTTCCTTTTCCCAGCGAACCTGGTCTCTATCCGCCCCTGCTCCCTGTTGCAATGCAAGAGCCTGCGCCTTCAGTTCCTCAGTTAAGGCCTTACTAGACTCTATCAGTCTCTCCTGCATCACTACCTGTTGTTGGAGTCTATCATTGGGCTGGCAGAGAGCCTCATTCTCTCTCTGTGCCTCCTGATTGGTCCTGGAGCACTGGGCCAGTCTTTGCTACAGGAGGGTTACCTCCTGAGCTGCGTCCCAATTGGCTTGCTCCTTTCTTGCTAGAGCATCCTCCACCCTCCTGGTGTGCTCTAACAAGTTCTGGTGTTCTTTTTGGAGGTCACTCAGTCCCTGGAGGGCCAGGTGATTTTCTTCCATTTTCCTTTTTAAGTGGCAGACTTCCTGGCCTAAGGTATCCCTTTCCTGACTAAGAGCCTGCATCTGTGCCGCCAGGTCGTCCCTCTGCCTTTGGAAGGCACCAGCTTTCTGGCGCTCCCGGTCAAACTCTGCCTGGGTATCCAGGTCTTTCAAAATCAGTTTATTGCTCTCTGCCTTCTCCCTATCTAGGTGGCTTTGCAGGGTGACTACCTGCTCAGCACATACCCTATTGAAGTCTAACTGTGCTCCAACTTTTTCTGGCTTTGCAGTAGGGAGTCCAAACCTTCTTGGTACTCCTTCTGCAAGGCCAGAAATCTGGTATCCTGGTCAGCCTTTTCCTGTTGCAGGATGTCCATATCCTTCTTTATTTTAATGATGTGCTGTCTACTCTCATTTTCTGACTCCTGGCTCCCTTGCAGCCTCTGCTCAGAAGAGACCAGGTCAGATTGGACCTTCTCTAACGCCATATGTCGCTTATTCGCCAGATCTTGGCTTTCAGTACATTTATCCTGCATGTCTCCCATATATAGGTACAGGTATGCCGCTATCCTAACCATCTTGTCTTGTTCATCCTTAGCTTTAGGAGCCATGTATAGTTCACTCAGGGCCACATGTAAGGGACCCTGATCTCTCCATATATCTGACCCTGTTTCCGTGACCTGTTGCGTGATGGCCTGCAACCAGACCATGCGGTCCTGGTGAGTCCACTCACCTCTCACAAATAACTTATGTAAGAAGTGCTCTCTGGCTATTTTCATGTCTACTAAGGTCGTCATTCTGGAATTTGAGTTCCTTCCTGACTTACAGAAGTTTGTATTTTATTTTTGCAAAACAGACCTTTTCCTTAGAGCGTTCCTTTGAGGAGTGCTTTACAGCGTAACACAGCGTGGTGATCCGACTGGATATGTGTATCTGGTCAGCTGGCACACTGTATTAATCTGCACAAGTGATAGATCTAATCCGGAATCCCGGACGAGCCCCCAATTTGTAAGAGGATTCAATTCAACACTACAGCTAAGTCAATGCCTAGTCTGGGATACTGAATGGAAACCCTTATTGATATATTTTTATGTCCAGTTCATGCGTTCTGGATGACTACCCCTATATAACACCCCTCTCTTGGAATCCCCCTGACCCCGCTGAGCCAAGAAGTAGTTCTGTTTTGCAAGTTTAAAAGGCTTATTTGATAATTTAAACAATAGATATATATATCACACTTTATAATAATTAATAATTGGATATCACACTTAATCTGAGCAGTAATAAATAATGGATAGTCTGGCACTAGCACACTTGTGAATAGGAACAGAAGAATAAGGTGGTAGAGAATGCTTTATATAAGTTCAGATGGATGTAATGTTGAATGAAAAATGCAATACAGAAAATACTCAATATGATTTCAACAAAACAATGTAATCACTTTTCTCTGGCAATTCACCCCCCCCCTTTTATGCAATGCAAGGAAATGGAAGGAAAGCACACAGTTCTCAGAAATGCAATCAAATGTAATTCAGTTCACCCCAGCAAGCTTAGACTACAGAAGTTTGAAACACGGCCCAAAATGCTTTTATATGTGCTGGCAATGAAGTGAAAAATATGCTAAAATGCTTTTAATTCCCTCTAGAGGTTCAGGGTGAGTGGTATCAAGTTAATATTAGTCCAGGCTCACTCTAGCAATGATTCAGGGATGGTTCTTAAGAGGCAAACAAATTTTTAGCAAGGAAAGCAAGGAAGCTGCTGTTTTCACACGTGGAGAAATTTGCAAATCGCGGTAAAATTCGCGAGTGCGTTTTTCGCGATTGCGGCAAATGTATAGGGGGTACGAATGCGGTCCTAGGTTCGTTGAAAAGCCAAGATTCCCAGATTTCAGAGGAAAGCTACTGCAAGTCTCTAAGACAAACGGTCACGGAGATATGAGCGATATGGTAAAGGTCATTTTTCAGATTTGAAATTTTAAAGTTCAAAGTGACAAGTGACAGCTAGCAACTAGAAATGACAGGTGACAGCTTTGCAAATGACAGGTGACAGCTAGGAGGCAGTTCTACTTAGATTAAAATAGCTTGGATTAGATTATTTTAACTAAGAGATTGGTTCTGCACAGTTCTGCTAGGTACTCACAATATATTTAGAAATAGAATGGGCCTCGCCACGGATCTGGTCAGGTTTTCTTCACTCGCCACGGACGGTCTCTGCGCACAGCGTCGGGGTCAGCTCTACTCTGCTGGTCTGGTCTGGGTCTCTGGTTCTGATCAGGTCTGTGGGTCCGGATACAGCGGTCTCCGGTTCAGCTGGTCTCTCTCTGGATACAACACTGCTCTCTGGCAAATGGCAAGAGTTCTTGCAAAGAATTCAAACAGCTCGCCTGGCTGTGATAATGGCAATGATTTGAGGCCTGCTAAAGAGGGATTTAGCTTGTAGTTGACCTCTCTGCTACAAATTCTGAAGTGAAGTCTTGGTCTCTGGAGGTGGATAGATTGAAGTCTCTATGTTGGCTCTCTGGAGGTTGATGGAGGTAAAGTATGGATTTTCCCGGCAGAGCGTCCCGCAGCAGATGGAATTGAATTTCCCTATCTGTCCTGACTGTCTACTTTTATGTGTTTTGAAAGTGGGTGTGTGTGCAACATCACTAGCCAGCCCCTCTCTCAACTGCCCTTTGGCCCAATTCTCCCCTCTCCCATGATTGGGGAAGGAACTGTGAGTCAGAGTGAGGCTGTAGGTTTTATGGGTCAGAGGATCCTCCCCTGGTCAGTTTGCCCACAAAATCTATATTTGATCACAATGCACACTTCATAGATACACAGTGGTTTGAAATTACATGCATCCATCATGCATTTACTGATGGTAGCCCCTGTTCAAACTCTGCTCTTCCTGGGGGCTTGCATTCAGAAATGGCAATATTTTGTGCTTTTTAGTGGTTTTGCAACATCAGATTTTTCTCCAGATTTGTACACATGTACACGGCCTGTCCATACATACTCCAGTAAATTAACATGTCTCTAGCTTAAACACAGAGTCTGTAGTATACATAAATAGCAGGGTTTTGCCCCAGAACATCACACACATTGGAGTTTGGGCTTGAATTGAAGGTACATTTTTTAAATTAAGGCTCTCAAAGTTATACATTTCTGTCATTTGATTACAAAGAGTTATCAGTGTTTCTGTAAAATATATATTTTGCTTTCAATTCAGTTCTCAGAGTGTTGGAGTCCGCCTCCAAGACTTGGGTGGGTCAGTCACATGTGTCTTCTGGCAGGCAGGCCTTTGTTGACAGGAAACAGTCAAAATCAACATATCCTATTCAATTGCAAGAGCCTATTGTGTGGTCTCCAGGAGGCTCCCAGCCAGTCTGCCTTCTATCAATCAAGAGGTCATGTGAGATTCTAACTCCTGGTGTGAATCTCTGGAGGTGAGAGGGTTTCCCAGGCTTCAGGCCTCTGGGAACAGCAGGTGGCTAATTTTTAATTAAAATGCAGCCTTTGAAGTCAGCTGAGTCAAATCCCTTTGTCAGCAACTGCACTCAGTTCTCCTGTCAGAGTTTAGACCGCTAGCGCCGCCTTGAGGATTTTGTTGGTACTGCATCAATTTTGGGATCTTTCTTGGATTAATGCATTCTAAACAGGAATGGTTCTTACATGGTAGTAAATAATCCTTGCTTAACATTGTTTTGATGGGGCTCCTTACAGTAAAATGGTTATGTGGAACCCCACAAAAGGGTTGAATCTTTAAAGTGGTCTGGTGAGCCACGATTTCAGCAACTTTTTGACATCAGTAACAGTGGATTTTGTTAACAAAGATCTTTCTTTACTCTGGTGGGTGGCAAGTTAGGTAACCATTTTGGTGTGCGCACAAACTGCATGGTTCTTCTGGATTCTGGCGCACTTGTGGGCTTTTTGGCCATCTTGGATTTTCTAAGCCCACAGCACCAAATGTTGCAGCATGATAGCTCAAACGTGGGTCAGGACACCCAACAACCTCATCCCAAGTAAAAGGTTACCTCACCCCAGGATATAGTTGAACATCGGGAACATGGTGTAGAGGAGGAGTCAAATACCCCTGCCAGAAGCTCCGCCCCCATGTTGCCCATATTTTGGGAGCCGGAAATTGTGACATGCACAGTGCCAGTGAGGATGCCTATACCGCAAAGAATCCTTGAGACAAGGTATCCACTGAGAAAACCCTATATGCATTTACAAAGAAGTAATTGCCTTCTGAAAAAGTCCGGGAAGAAGCATGAACATTAATGAGAAAGAAGACTGGAGATGTCACATAAAGCATAATTAACACACCCAGAAAAGACATAAATGAAGAAAGAATATAGACATTCTATAGGATCTGAGGATGGGGTGTTGAAGTAAAGCAACATTTCAGAATCGAAATGAAGATTTCCTGTGCGAAGAAACACTGAAGAAAATGCAAAGACATTTTACATTTGTACAGGTGCTGTAACACAATGCACCTTAGCAAACTTGAACCCTGTGAATGGAAAGGGCTTAAGTGTGGTGCAGTTGAAAATAGCTGATGGCGAAGGAGAATTCAAGAAAGGCTGGCTGGCCCAGCACCAAGAGTCGAGGCCACTGTGAGCCTGGTTGTATTTATATTTGTATTTATTGATTTTATAGAGTGCTTTAATCCACAGCGCTTTACAAATTAACAACAAGAATACATAGAACATTACTTGACACAGACTGATTGTTCGTTTTTAGTTTTCTAGGCAGGGAACTATTTCTTTAGGACACAGCTAGAGATGTATTATTCCCACCCACCGTATGTTGAATAAAATGTCTGACTCTGAGAATATTACAACTTTGTGTCCACCTCTCATTTCTGACCCCTCACAGACAGGTCCCTGCTTTCTCATGGATTTTAAATGATCTAATTAGCTCCTTCTCCTTGCACCTCTGTACTGGTAGGTAGAACCGGTAATAGGTGCATCCAAATGTGGCTCTCTCCATCAGGTAGGCAAAGCGGATCTGGGGGTGGCGGCATAAGGGTGGTTCTCATAGTGCTTTCTGAAACCACCTGCCCATCCTTCCTTTGCAGCCTGTTAGAGTACCTGGTGGTATTCCTTCTGTCTTTCTGCTCAAGCACTTGACACCTGAGTGTGGTAATCTCTTGGTGGTGGTGATCATAGGAGGAAGGGGAGCCCATTTGGGAATCATATATTCTCACAAGAGCCTGGCAGAGACTGGCTAGAGTTCCTTTGAGCCAAAACGAGGTTGGAAGGTGCAGCCTGGGTTCTTTAAAAGGAAGGGCATGTGCCTTTGGGAGTCTGGACAAGGGGTTAATTCGGAGATGGCTGTGAGGATTGCAGAAGGGTCTACAGCCAGAGTCAGATGGTTGGAGGAGAGACCAAGGAGACTGGGGAATGAAAGACCCAGAAGGCTGGGATGAGAAGGAGATAAGGGGTTGGTGGAGAGACCCAGGGGCTGGAGGGAGGAAGATCCAGGAGGCTCTGGTTAGTACGACCCAGGTGGCTGGGGATAGAGAGAATGAGAGGGCTGAGGAGACAAAGACCCAGGAGGCTGAGTAGAGAGAGAGACCCAGGAGACTGAGGTGAGATACACCCAGAAAACTGTGGAGGGAGAGATTGAGGAAGTTGGAAGAGAGAGCCATTCTCAAGTTAGGCAAGTAGTATGTGAGGAGAGACACTAAGGAAGAGTTTGTCAGAGAAGCCAAGCAGCCAAGCCCCACAAAGCAGGGTGTGAAGAAGCTATCCCTTAATATGAAGATACCCAAGGAGGATGAGCCTAAAGAAAATGTGCTGAACTGGGTGAAAACATTAAAGAGAAGGGTGGCAAGAGCGGAGGAGCACAGCTAGCAGAGAAACACAAGGAATAGGGGTGGAAAGGAAGCTCAGGGGGAGAGTAAAAGAGATGGAGGAGGACGAGAGTAATGGAAGATGCAAGGTGAAGCCTGTGAAGGGTAGAGGAAGAAGCCAGAGGCAAATTGTTGTGGAGGTGCAGGAGAAGCATGAGGACATAGAGAAAGAGAGGGAAGGAACAAGTGAAGGTCCTCCAGGTTCAAGTTTGTGATGGGACATCGAGCAGGAGGAAAGTTTGGGTTTGAAGGCCATTGAATTTTGATCCTGATTGAGAGAGTTGAGAGGCCTCAGGAGGACCAATGTAATACCCTAGGTTGGTCTCCTAACTTCCTATGTCTCTGTGCTTTAGTTTGGGGCCAGCTCCACTGTGACACAAACTACAGAACCAACCACCAGCTTCCAGTGGAGTCTTGAGAACCAGGAGGGGTACTCTCCAACATACTCTAGCTGCACAAGAACATTGCCACGAAGCTACAAACCCCAGAGACTGTACTTATAGATGCAAACAGCAATATCTTTATGTTTAATTTGGGACAATGAGCACCTTCAATGCCAATTTGGTTTATGTGATTAAGCCTGCTAGGAAGGGCCAGGATCCAGCTATAATACAATTGAAAAAAACTTTCTTTGGTCTTTGCTTGAACCTTTCGGAGACACTGATATATTTTGGGCCTAACCATTAATTTCATGGACATTTTAGGCACTCAAAGAATTGCTTTAGGCAGTCCTAAAAACCCAATTAAAGACCTGTTGGGAAACATACTCCATGCCTGGCTCATGTCTTGCAGTTTAATTGTTCTATACAGTGCATAAGCTTAGACACAGCCCATCTCTTCATTTATGTCACCATGCACGCATCTCCATCTTGGCTAACTCACAAACCCAAATCTTTTATATGCCATGAAGGAAATCAGATGAAACAAATAAATAAAATAAGAGTAAAAGGTATGCACATTGGTCACCACACATTACAATGCACTGTGCGTTATCTTGAGGCTGCTCCTCAATCCATGCTGTGCAGGGCAGTGATAAATTCGACATGTTGGACATTGCCAAAACCTTGCACGTGGGTAGTGCCTTCTTTATCTAATGCTGCGCTTTGGGGAGAGTGGAGCGGTGCAGTCCATTTGTCTTTAGGTTTATCAGCAAGGGACAAAATAGGAATACATAGTTGGACGGCTCCTTTCAGAGACAAAAGGTTCTCCTATCAGGGAACATATAAATGCATTGTATGTCGGACGATATTGCATATGTTTATAACAAGTACAGTACCCAAATTTCCTCTAATTCTGTTGTGAAGCAGAAACTCGAACACACCACTACTTACAATGGAATGCACCATAATGTTAATATTTGTAAAAAGAAATCAACACAGCCATAAAAACGTTGCTTCAAAGTAAATATAGCCCTCAATGATATGAATCATTGAAGCTACACATTCATTGGATGAAATATTAAGGATCACATTACTTTGCTCATATGATGCCTTAAAGAAGCTATATACTTCCATGTCAATGTCAAACACCCTGGACCTGATGCATAACATGTCTAACTCCATGCTTAAATCAGGATAGTTTTCAGTTTGTGTTTTGTTCTTTATGTAATTTCCCTGGGGGTTGCTTTGGGGGAACAGATGATTAATTGGCTCTCCTTTCCCAATGAACACTGGCATCATCTGCCTACCATTGGCCAGTTGCCGGAACTCCAGTCACACATTCCCCATCAGCCTACCGTTTGCCAGATGCTTGAACTTCAGTGACACATTTCCTATGACTGGGAGAGGTGCTGTGCTGTTTAGGGATATTTAACTTGGAAGACCCTCCTTTGATTGATCTGCAAGTGAACCAATCACTCATGTGTTTTGACGGTTAACTCTGACTGAAGTCCCTGTTAGAGGAAGGTGAGGACATTGGTGACTAGAACCAGACATGATCTGACGTTCTGGCAAGGGCAAAACAAATTGTAATCAAGGACTAAGAGTTTATACTTTTAAAATTCCGGATATAGCCTCCCCTCAGTTTGACGGAGCTGCCATACATGCACATAGGGATGAATGTGTAACGCCCTCCTAGCAGGCGCCTCCTTGAAAAATATCAGTAAACTCCAGACCGTTCAAAACAATTCCCTCAGGGCAGCCACCGGCATTTCCAAAAGGGTGCACATCTCAGCGGCCACGAAAAAAGTTCACTGGCTCCCCATTAAAGAGCAGAGCTTTAAAACTCTCACCCTCATGCACAAATGCATCCACAACACAGCTCCCAAAAGAGTCTCCAAACCCACCTCAGACAGACCCATCAGAACCGTATACACCAACAGGATCACCATTCCCAAATCACTCAAGGTTCGGGCAGGAGGCTCCAGCTTTCCTGTCATGGCCGCGACACACTGGAACTCCCTTCCTCTCCACCTCAGAAACATTGATCACTCCTAGCTTTCCGGATAGTGATCAAAAACTCGGCTGTTTGTATAACGTTGCCTCTCTGAGGTGAGCATTCACTGTATAATTATGATACTTTAACCTGTAACCACCTATGTTTGACTTTATTATGCCTGTAAGCTCACTGTAAACCAGAGCATGAAATGGTCTTGTAACTAAGACACCTTCTTGCAATTAAATGTTCCTGTAACTAAGAGACTTTCTTGCAACAGCGCCTCCATGCCTAAGGCTGTTAGTGCGCTTTACAAATACAAATAAATAAATAAATACATTGTTATTATATGTTTTTCCTCTGATAGAGAAGCTTATAAAGAGGGAGAGTTCCTTGGGATTAGCCCAGGAAGGGCTCCTGCAGAGTTTGGACATCTTGTAGTAGTGGGTTGACCGACAGAATGGCTGACAGAAGATTGATTAGGAGTTAGGTTATAGTCTTCTGAAGTAATACCCCAGAAGCTCAGTGATTTAGGTATAATGCTTTTACAGGGCATGAGATTTCACAAACTCCCAATTAACCCTGGATGTATTGTTTTTCTGCCAGGTTTCAAAGCTGATTCGTCTGTTGATTTATTTTAACACATTTATAAAGTGTGCCTATAGCCCCATGGGTATCTGGCCGCAGGTCATCAACCTGCCTACAGTTGGGTCGCTGTAAACTCAAGCCAGGTTGCCTCATCTAGAGTGCCCCCATAGTTCCTCCTAACAAAGCTATTGTGTACAATGCTGGTGCTATGCTGGCAGTTCACCTTGAGATCGTCTGTAGATGCAGCCATACGAAAGTGTTGCGGATGCTGAATGCTATGTTAGCAGTATTTGCTAAGCATCAAACAGGTACTTGTGAATGGCAGTGGTGTTTGCAGCTAAAGCACAACACTAGGTTCTTGTTAGAGAGCGGGTCCTGCCATGAAGGCTATGCCATTACGTTCAATCTCAGGGCACCTTCCGGAGGTCTGTTGGGCTCTTTCCCTCGGGCTTCGTCAGTGTAATAAGCCAACAACCATGCAGGGTTTAACTCTTTAATGGAGGCCCTTGGCCCCTCCAGGCCATGAAGTTATGAGACTGTGATAGATATATAAAAACAATAGGATAATTTGTTATGTTTTACCGTGCACATTATACATTCCATGTTCATCAAGATCACCAATTGTAAAATAAATTGATAGACCTACACTTAAAACGTGCTTTCTTTTTCTATAGAGTTGACTGGCTTTATGTGGTTAGTTTGTCTGGGCCACGCACCAGCCCCCATGCATACCATTGGTAGATGGTGTCACATTTTGTTATAGTTCACTATATAATTTGTATTTCAATTTTGCTGTTTTACCAATGCTCGTCTCGGGAGGATAGCTGACGGGCAACACGCTGGCCTTGGAAGCAAGGCGACACGGAGCAACACAGGTTCGATCCCCGGGTGCGCTTACAAACCTCTGGGTATTAGGGGCCTTATAAATAACCAATCATATCATATCATACCTCAGATTTCCATCTAACCCCCCCTTTTGAGTTCAGGGTATTTTATGTGCGCCTCTCCTAATTTCAAGACAGTTTAATGTCAATGACCTCATTAGATAGGATGACCACATCCAATTCTGTCTTTACCTCAGTGATTAGGCCACTGTGGCAGCACCAGCTGGGGAAGACTGAGGAACTCTGGGATTCAATGGAAGCCTCCTTCTCCACCATGGGATATGCTAATTTTAGAATCCCTCGTAGCTCACCTACTCTTCCACTGCTGGTATTACCAAACGTCACTAAACATGTGCCTCCTAAAGATAGGCAGCTTTGGTGAATACTGCATCCACAGGAGAAGGAATCGACCTTCTATTCCTAAGTCACGTGTCAATTTTTGGTTGATCACCACAGAGTTACTTTCGATGGCCCAGAAATGTGAAATTCAACCCTGAACGCTCTCGGATCACTCCAAGTGACTTTATCCTTAGTGCTTGGAGAGTTCCACTAGACTGCGTCCCCTTTGGAGGATACTTCTGGCGGTGTTGAAGGATTTGAGTATAGTTGAAAGACATACCTGAGTTTTTTCAGCTAAATGCGTGGTCAGTAGCGTCACATGCTACCCTCTGGGAGTCATTTAAGGTGTGGGTACGGGGGATTATAATGTCAGTCTCTAATGGGGCTCTTTGGACTATTAGGAGAGAATTAAACACAGTGGAGGACAGGCTGAGGGACCTGGAGAATGAACATGGTACGACTCAAGATGGGGCAGTGTGGGGTCAGATTAGGGAACTGTGGGCGCAATTCCATGGACTGGCGGACTGAAAGGTCCTGCACATGCCCTTCCCCATGAGGGCCAGGCAGTATGGAGAGGGAAATAAGGCAGGTAGGCTACTGACCAGGATGACTAGTGCTGAGAGCACACCACAGCCTATTATCAATATAATAGGGCCAGATGGCTCTGTTCTGGTGAAGGAAGGGGATATTGATGGCACGTTTGCCAATGTCTACTTAAAATTGTATTCGAATTGTGATAGTGTATTAGACACTGATATCACCCGATACCTTTCGGGTATTGACCTGCCTGTTTTACCGGCAGAGGGGGCCAAGAGGTTGGAACAGCCTATCACTGTTGAGGAGGTGGTCTTGACGATGAAATCATTGCCTTCAAGTAAGGCTCCTGATGCAGACGGGCTAAGGATCGAGTTCTATGAAGAATGTTCAAAAGACCTTGCCCCCGTTTACTACAAGTTTGGGAGGAGGCCTTGATGACAGAGGTACTGCCCCGAACTATGCGTGAGGCCATCATAACTGTATTATAGAAGCCCAAATGACCAGCCCAGGCCACTGTCTTTGATTAACTTAGATGCAAACATATTTGCTAAGGTCTTGGCCACCCAACTTCTCCCGTGCATGCCTCTTTTAGTGTTCCTGGACCAGTCTGGTTTCATTCCTACTATATCTACTGCCTTAAGCCTGAGACAATTATTCAGTGTAATGTGCCGATAAGCCCACGGGCTACAGCTGTGGTGGCGCCCTTGGCTGCTGAAAAAGCTTGTGACTCAGTCTCTTGGTGCTACTTTTTTCCGGGTTCTTTGCTGCTGTGGTATTGGTCTGCACTATTTGAAGTGTGTATAGTTGTTATATTCCGACCCACTGGCCAGTGTTCACACTAACCTAACCATGTCTGCCCCATTTCCATTAGGAAGAAGAACCAGACAAGGGTGCCCTCTCTCCCCCCTGTTATTTGTGCTCACTATCGAGCCGCTAGCTGCATTGGTTCGGGAATCTCATGGGCATAGAGGGATCTCCTTATATGCAGATGATAAACTGCTTTATGTTCATGAGCCTGAATAAAAATTGGGTCCGATCATGGCAGATGTTCATAACTTCACGTAGTTCTCGGGGTATAGGATTAATAACTAGAAGTCTGAACCTTTTCCCCTTACATCAGCTACTGGGTAATTGATCTATCTTGGGGGATTTCATTGGGACCCCCTTCCCTTAAGGTATCTGGGGATTATGGTTTCACAAAATCCCCAGTCACTATACACGGATAACCACCAATCATACCTGAATAAATTAACCAAGAAAATGTGTTTATGGGCAGGGCTTCCGATTTCAATGTATGACCGAGTGACACTGCTCAAAATGGTGGTCCTGTCGAAGTTGATTTATTTCTTTTTGCAACATCCCTGTCTGGCCAGGAAGGGCCTTCTTCTCCAAGCTTCAATCATTAGCAACAGCATTTGTGCGGGGTGGGGGAGCAGCCAGGATGAGCTGGGGAAAACTAACCAAGCCCTAGGAGCACAGTGGTCTTGCAACACCAGATTTTGAGTTGTACTATTTAGCTGCTTGGGCCCACTTTGCAAGGCATTGGTACGATGTGGATCAAACTGTAGCAAATCTTCCACTTGAGCAGCACCCACAAACTTCAACTCAGTAATATTTAGTGATTGATGCATTGATTCTTGTACGTTTTACACAGTGCGGACTACGGTTAACACCTGGTTGAGAATATTTCGTAAACTGGAGGTTCAGGCACCTTACCAGAGGGCGATCCCCTTATGGAACTTCCCGGGCATTACCCCCACATTCGATTAGCGAACTTAGAAGGTCCTGGGATTCGTCGGGTCAAATGATGATGGGTGATATGTTTCCAGAGGGACGGTTGGTATCAGTTGAGGACTTCTCCTGCAGGTCGGGAAGTGGCACCCTCCAAATTCTGCAATATAGTCAGATGCATGCCACATTTCACGGAAGGCGGCCCTCCTTTCATAAAGAGCCAGAATCCCATGAGTGCATTGATCTAATGGTGCTGGGAAAGGGGTTGCGGCAGCGGTGTCCAAACTTTATAGTTTACTACAGACACACCTTCTGCAGAGGAACACTATGAAGGTTGCTTGGGAGAGGGACTTGGGATGACATTGCAGGTTGGACCATGGATTAGATGCTGTCAGTTGATGAAAGCAGTATCCCTGAATACCGGCCTTCAATTGCATTACAGTCCTGCCAGGGTAGCCAGGTTTTCTGTAGATGCAAGTAGTACCTGTATAAAAGGTGGGCTGGTGTAACGTGAGTCTTTTCACACGTACTGGGCTTGCCCTCCGACATTGGCATTCTGGGGTAAGGTGGGGGAAATGCTAGATCAAATGCTGGAGGTTACACGGACCCTTGCTCAGATCAAGTACCTGTTGGGAGACTTGGGTAAGATTTCTGTGGTCACGTGTCGCTCTTTTAACATCGCATGAACAATGGATACTTCAATACTGGAAAACAACTTCTTTCCCTAGTAGAGAGGAATGGTTGTGAGAACTGGTGTATGTTAACAATGTGGAGGAGGGGGTATGTTAAGACTGTCTTGTTATATGTGTTGTCTTGCAATTACTGCTCTGAAAGGTCATGGTAGAAAACACTGGTTCAAACTTCTGTAAGCCGCTTGTTTCGTGAGTGTATAAAAAAAGGTTTAAAAAACAAAGAAAACTCAGAGTTACACACACACGCTGGTAGATGTTCACAGGCAGCTGATGAGAGAAACAAACCCTCACCGCCTAATTGGGAATAGGTCCGCAGATCCATGCGAGGAGTGGAAGCCCAAGCTCCAGGTGATACCAGAGAACAGAGCTAGCCATGGATCACTGACCTGATGTTAAAGCCAAACATATGGCAACCAGAGAAGAGATCAGAGTTAGGTGACAGTACTCAGTAGGAAATTGCAAACCACTGCTGTCAGGTAACCGTCAGGGATAGAGAGAGGAGCGCCAATCCACCACAAACGAGGCCAGAAGGTTAGCAGTGGGGGACTCCAATATTTGGACCATTGCAGGGGCTTGGTATGTACATTGCCCAATACTCAACTGGAATGAAGGCAGGGAGCATTAATCCATAAGGCAAGGACGTTGGTTCATGGGGGGCCAGGGCCAATAAGAGCATCAGAAGGACAAGAAAGGACAAGCCAGTGAATAAAGGGGTAGAGGACAGCGAGCCATTGTGAAGAGGGTGAAGGTGAACCAGGAGGATGTTGCATGGTCTGTGGTGGTTAGAACAGGAGCAAGGTCAGTGTACATGGGTTGACTGAACCCAGGGAACCACAGTGCAAAAGAGGCCATGGTGAACCTCCAGCCAAGAGCTGTGGGCCTCTGAAAGACCTATCCAGAGAAGATGATGCAAAAATATGTAACAGCGAGTGGTGTGTGGTGCATAATTCCCCTAAAGGTTGGAGAAGCAAGTTAGGGGCACTATAGCTCTGAAATGATCAGAATGAGTAGGGCACTATATCCCGAGTTTGAGGAAGAATGAAACCAAATATTGAGGCTCAGACTAGGGTGGCAGTGAGTAGGTTATCAGCATGACCCCAAGCACCCTAGATAGGCGGGATGCTATATGGAAGCACAAAATTAGTTGGAGAATATCAACGCTAGTTACCCAAGTGAGGTGACAAAACAAAAAAGACTCCCAGGGCAGGAGATGGAACTACACACCTGCTCACTGCAAAGTCTATCACACCCCTGAGGACATGAGGTGTCTAACCATCTCCAGATTCCATACCTAGATCCCAAGAGGTGACACTGCTAAAGCAATGGCAGAAAGAGATGGTCAGGCTTCCGGAAGACCCAACGGCACCAATGAAAGAATAACTGCCTGAGACTTTGAATAACTTTGTTTCACACTGTCATGGGTGAGACCACACAGGGTGCTTGCCTTCAAGTCAAGGACCCCGTGCCATAGATCCTCCCAGAGCAGGGAACACGCTGTATTGATTGGCCCATCCTGACACTTTTCAAATGAGGAAAGCCTAGTTCTCTTTGGAATTCACCAACCCCACCAAGGGAATCACAAACCCACAGCACCGCCAGAACGTCTAGTGTCTGCGGACAGAGGGAGTGCCACCGGGAAGAGAAGCTTCATAGGTGTTTCTCATTGGCATGGTATAGGAGGCAGCTAGTCTCCTGCTGATGGAACCAGGTTGACTGGAAGGTGGAGTGAGACTTTGCATTTAGTGTTTTAACACCTTATGGCCTGGAGGGCTTCCTATTTTGTTATCTCCCTTCGTTTTGCAACCCTATTCTTCTATCAATAAACTATGTGAAAAATGTCTGATTGCAAGGTGTTCTATTCCATACCCCTTATGCATTTTTGGCTTTATTGTAGGCATGGGAAAGGCACTTGGCCAGCTCTGCCGTAGTGGTGGTAACTGGCCATTGATGGTAGCAGCTGCAAACTGGTGCGAACATCTGGTCATATAAAAGCAGTGCCCTAGAAAATGCCTAATACTTAAACACAAGCCAAAACTGTTGGCTTTGCCGATGCTTGTTTTAACAGGACTTTAGTGGAGGACACATAGTGCTTATACATCGAGTGGGTGAAGGCAGGCCTGGTTGAAACATGTTTATTAGACTAGTGGCGTGTTTCAACTCCGATGAAGTCATAACTCTCTAAGAGCTGCTTTAAAAAAAAACACAATAGCATGCACTTTGAGTGCAACGTTTGATGGTTAGGCTTAATAAAGTTAATAAAGTTATCTCAAGGAGATCCCAGGATGGTGTGTTTTGGGCGGGACTGGGCAGGAATTGGGTGGGAATGACCAGGCATTGGTCAGTGAATGAGTGGGTAAATAATCAAACAACACCCACACGCGTTGTATCCCTCTTCAGATGCCATTTCACCCTAGCGTCTCCTATTAGCTGAAACTGCTGATATTGTTTTAGGTGCTGTGTCGGGCCGGCTGCGATTTTAAATGCAGGAAACTACATTAGCAACAAGCATTGAATTTGGGAAAGTAGCACGTTGTGCTTATTTCTGGTAAATGCCACCTGCTACGTCCGTTTGCGCGACACAATCTTTTTTGTCACTGGAGACATTGTGGAAGTTCAAAAGAAAGTGAAAGTTATTGTGTTTCAAAGTGTTAGTTTATACTCCACCGGGGGTTTTGTTCCGGTCACACATGGCTGAGTGAGGGTAATTGAGGTGAGCTCAGGTGAGCCAGAACAGCAGTGTTTTAGTGTCTGGAGGCATGCCCTCTTCAGATTTCCGAGCACACGCAAAGATCTAATCTTTGAGAGGCTTGAGCTATGATACAGTTGGTCACATAAGTGGCACTTGCTTTGAGAAAGCAGAGTGCATGGAATGTGCTAATTTAGCTCTCCTGGCAATTAGTTTGTGTGTGAGAGAAGAACAATACACATTGACGGCTGCTTTCTTCAGAGTATACCAGAGTTAAAAAATAATGTTGTGTAAGAAAGTTAATTGAAAATAGAGTCATTAGGTTTTCTTTGTTTTACCTAGCCCTGATGAGCCGGCAGTGCGATATGGTTTGCACAGAACTGGGACTCTGTCGTAATGTCATCTGATGAAGATGAAGGATAGTGATGTCATATGGGCATCTGTGTGTGGATGCAGGAGGATGAGGTCATATGGAACCTGGAGTGTTGGCGAGACAGGGCTCTAAGGGGTTCTACAGTGACAGTTGGAGTTGTTGTGCTGGCTGGGGTGGATGTCCCAGTACTTTCTATCATCTGACTTACCTGTGCTCGCAGACAGGAATAAACTTACCTGTATCTTACCTCCTGACTCCAGTGTGGTGTGTGAGCCTGAGAACCCCATTACTTAGACTCTATTGAGGAAACATTGGTAACAGCTTTAGTGACGGCTAGGGTGATGACTAACAGAGCAGGACTAGGGTTTCAACCCCTCTTTCAGATCCACTTGATCAGAGAGCTCCCTCGTTCCGCCGTATGAAGCGACATTGTGTGATTGGTGGAGGGCTCTACCGTTACCGCATTCCCATACTGGACGTGTTGTCCAAGCCAAAAATCAGAGGTCTTTGCTGGAGCTTTTTTGAATTAGGTCTTGGTCGCAGAACCTGAAATATATGAGAGGGCCAGCAGAACCCCAAAATCCAAACCAGTTGGGTTGTGTTTGTTCAAACATCACTGTCCTGGTTGAAGGAGCATATGAGAAGGTCAGTGAAACATGAGAAACGCAAACCATCTGGGTGGTGTTAAATAAGGCTGTGCAAACTTTTGAAAAAGACATTGTTTTATATTTCTTTATAAACAGTGACCATGCACGTATCAAAGACAAAGTGAAACCACAACCATGAATAGGAATGTCGGCAGAGTGACACCGCAGCCATGCATAGGAATATTGCATGTCAGAAGCGACACAGTAGCATGATTGGCTGACACAATTAGCTAGCCCACAAGGTTGTACAGCTGTGACATTTCCCTAATTGGTTTTTATTTGTGGATTTCTACAAAACCACGGAGGAACTATCAGTCCATGTAATGTCCCCAAATGTACAAGCCATTGTTGGTGAGTCACCAGAGTCCCCTGTGACAATTGCAGAGACCCCAGAGTGAGAGTGGCATGGTAAAAACCATGTTACCCTTACCAGCGATTGCCATCTGTGTGCCAGGGAACCATGAGAAGACTTGCCTTGCTAAAACCGTCTGTACCATCTGCCATGCAGTAACTGGCAGAGACACACATTCAGAAGGATGCAGTGTATTTATCACAAGGGTTTACGGTTCCAGAATAAATGCACCAACAGAATTTAATATTGTGGCACCTCACTGGTCATGTCGGGTATATGAGGGTTATAATACAGACTACTGCAGTAGTCGTCAGCATTACTGCACTAGCCAAATTAAAGAAGAAGCTTTATCACCCTACAATCAATCTGTACAATTTTTCAGCTGCTCTAGAAATAACTCAGAAGCCTTTGGCGACATCTGAGTTTAGAGATTCTTCTTGATTGGGGACTACTGCACTGGAACTCATTGTGTTTATAAATACAAATGATATAAGGCAGGGATTAGAGAGCGGAGGATTTGGTTGGCGAGAGACATGGATAAAGGTTTCAGGACTAAAACTCTGACATTTTGAATTCTGAAAGAGGAAATTAAAGCAAAAGTGACCCATATAGGAAGAGAACTGGAGGTGCAAAATATAAACCGACTGCTTTCGTTAGCGATATATGTAAATTGCCGGGCATATCAACAAGAGGAAATTGGCAGAATTAATTTGCCTGACAACAGAAAGTTGTTAAACCTCATTAGACTCAATTTATTGATGTAGAAGGTGGAGAAGTGTAAATGTGATGTGTGCATGTAAAATCGGGCGGGGGGAATATTTTATGCATTTTCTCTTAATTTGTACCCGCTCTTCCTTACGTTTGTGCAAAGGGAATGAAGTAATGCGCAGCAGTCATTTATTATATGATCAATTGCGAGGACCTACATTGTGTATATAGCTTGACCAAACATGTCCGAGGGGCTCTTTCCCTATGACATTTTGTATTGTTTATCCACCCTAAAGTTGTATTAATTTGTATTTCATATGATGCAATGGTTTTATTTATTTTGTAATGTGTATTGTAATGGAGACTTCCAAATACGCATATTTGATATTTTTGCACTGGATCCTCAAACTACTTCATCTGATCCTTGAGCTCCTGACCTGCCCTGATGCACCAAGTGCAATCAGGACCTCTGAAGCTGCCACCATGTGACCACCACAAAAGGTAACGGGAGTCCTGGTACTGACCAAACCCAGTGTTTTCTATGGTGAGAGGCCTGGAAGTTCAGAAGGGCACTGCTATGTTTAATAGGAACCATTCAACAACACAGGTACCTTTCCCTTACCCATCAATGAATCCATGGGTTCCAGCATGGGTGATGGGCATTCTTTAGAAGCAACACGAGCTCTGGATAGATGAGGAGGTATACCAAGATGCCTGGAAGAAAAAAACTTTGTAATCCTATTACTGATGCCCAGTTGAAGAAGAGAGGCTCAATATCCTTAACATTGTGTAGAATATATTGGAGCCCAGGGAGATGCCCACCTAATCATATGTTAGCAACCCATGATCAGGGAAACAGGGTATTTAAGCCCCACCCTGAGATGCACTGGGGATCACCCATCTGCTATAGTGCCACTAAGAAGCTGTAACATTTTTCTTTTCTTTCTATTGTTATCACTGGGCATGGCTGGACCCATGGTAGTGTGATGAAGCATCCTTCCTTATTTTGGAGAGAACTAGTGATGTGATCAAGGGATCTAGGGCCCACTGCTTGCCAGTTGATGATGGCCCTGGGGCGGTATAGGGAGGATCTCCTAGTTATGTTCCACTGAGCAGGAGATAATCACATAATAGGCAAAGGTTTACTTGCCTTTTAATGGTTTTAACAAAAGGCCTGAAACCATGCATGGGACAATTCACCCCCTCCTCAAACGAGATAACCAAAGATGCAGACCCAACCTCACCCCAGCCATGGTTGACTGTACATCTACAAAGAATCACACAGATGAGAAATCCAAAATGGTATAGTGTTTCTTTACCCTGAGGTCCAGCCACTGTTCAAATTATACACTAAGACAAATGATACACCTTTGGTGAAAAGGCAAGCACACAGCAACCAAACACACTGCAGCACTCATGAGGATACACATGTGCAGGCCCTAACAACTAGACTGGCCCACCTTCCACCTAAACATTATGTAAACCTCGGATTCTTTTAACATTGATCTATGCCAATCAGTAGCTTGAAGAATAATACAATTTCCTCCCAATTAGAACATGCATTTAGGGTTTTCACACACGAACCAGTTTCGACTATATGGGATTCACTTTATTTTTAATCACCCCATCTTTCTTCAGGGTAGCTATTTCATAATTGCTGGCATCCTGCATATAGTATAGGACAAGTGAGCATAAAGCCCCTGGTGACCAGAATGGAGACCAACACACAAAGTGTATGATTAAAGGTTTTTATTAGGAAGAGTATCAAAATAACTGGTCAGGATTGCTGTGAAAGTAAAACAGTGAATGGGTAACCAGAAACTGGTGGGGCGTCTGTGGGAACAGGGCAACATAAATGTTATCCTCTCTTTTCCTTCCAATGCTCCCTGATATTGAGGTCCTCAGTGTCTCAAAGTTCCTCAACGACACTAACACAGTGCTCCAGGATCCTAGTTTAACCAAAAGTTCCAAAATAAAGATGATCCTTTTATCAGAGTCCAACATAAAGTCGTGAAGCCAAACAAAAGGTCTTTTGTCCAGTGGTGGGGGTTGCAGAAGTCTCTATGCCACAAGTATCCAGGGTAGCACCCTAGACTGTGGATCCAAGTGTGTATGTCCAGTCAGCCATCAGTCTTGTGGTCCAGTATTTTAGCCTCCAGCCTTTCCTGGATGGACCTGGGATCTGAGCAGTTTCATTGTGCCTGGATGAAGGCAGACTGAGGAGCAGGACCCAATTCTGCACTTGCCTCTTGAGTAGCTACATGGTTCTTGGTTCTGGACCCTATCACCTGCCCCCCTTCCTCGTCCCTCACTATTCTCTGGACTTTGTTAGCATCCAGATGCCTCCTTGGGCATCCGCTATTTGTTCATCCCTTCATAGACTACTTTCTCCACCCCACTCAGTCTCTTTACCGCTTTGGGCCCCTCCCTCCTCCCTGTTATGCTGTCCCATGTGGGTCCTCTAAGGAAGCCCCTCCTCCAACTCTGTCTGCACTATCCCTTCTTTGCTCCTAATTGCCCCACCCTCCTCCTCTGTCACTTCTTCGCTCCATTTAGGACCACCCTCATTCTCCTCTCTCTCGTATCTGTCACTTCTTTGCTCCTTTGAACACTGCCCTTCTATATTCTCATCTATCTTTCTGCCTCACTTACTTGACCCCTTCAACAACCTTCAGATTTACTCTTTAGATTGGCAGTCCTTACTCAACAATGCCTTAAACTCTTACACATCCTCCTTATACAGTGCAATTTCCTGCTTAAACTTTGCAATCTCCTCTTTAATCTTTTCTACCTTGCCCTTATACTCTGCAACCTCCTAATTAAGCTCATTCACCAGCCCCTTGAACTCTGCAACCCCCTACTCACACTCTACAACCTTCTCCTTACCACATTCAATCTCCCACTTAAATAATGTCTCCCCCTCTAGCTCCTGACCATTCTTCCACCTTACCTTGCCCCTCCAGTCTCCCCCTCAGCTGCTGTACTCCTTCCTCCTGCCAATCTCCAGATCTCTTCAGATACCTACCTCCTTGTCCTGCTTCAGCAACTGCCCTCCTTCTCCCATGCTCCCACACTGACTGACTGAGAGCCTAGGTTTATATAGGGCTTTTCCCCACTTTCTACCCTTTCTTTGGTAGATAACATTTATCACTCAATGTATTTTAAGAAATCTAATCATCAACACATTATAGATGTGGGTTCGAAGCATCCTGGAGGAGTCAGACAACATGCAGTCCTATCAATGTCCCTTACTTAGTTCCAACAAGTTATCGAAACACATATTCCTTTTTATGCAAATAATCAAGAAGCATGTCGTTACTGTCATAGAGTACCCCTAGGGTGATTGCCTTCATGGAAGAGGAACGTAAGTCAGGTTTAGAGGTGATGCAAGAGGGAAGTAGAGGCATGGGCACTGTCTAAGGGGAGTTGTGCATACGACCCATCCATTGATGAATCACAGAGAGGCAGTCATAAATGTGTGAGTATAGGATGGGAGTGTAACTAGAGAAGGAAAACAAAACTAGTTGTCTTGTGTGAAAAGGTGGCAGGAGACTCTAAATGAGGAGTTCAGGTGTTCAATTTGAGGAGTAATCAGTGGTCTTATTGTTGAACTCTTCTAACACCACCCTGACCATATGTCCCACTGTGAACCCAAAATTCCTGCTCCCCACTCCCCAGGATGGGAACCACATGAAACAGACATCCATGGCTGTGTTGCTATTACAAAATACCTTTCCATGTCCAAGATTATTTTAGTGACACTCCCTTACACAACACACACTTAGTTTACTTTGTGGATGGATCATTTCATTAAGATCAAAGAGTTATGTTGGTGGTGGCATATGTGTTATGTGCACCGGGGGGCTTGTAGAAAGTGGCAAACAGGTGGCGGAACTAGTAACACATATTAGGGCATGTAAACTGACAGAACAGACAGTCAATATATATACAGATTTGTGCTATGCCTTTGGAGTTTTTTATGATTTCGGACAATTGTGGAAGCAGCGTGACTTCTTCACCTCATCAGATCTCATCAGCCTCTCCCATCAAAAACCATCATTTTATTTTCTTTTATTAAGCATTTAGCATACATAATTACCAACTTTTACTTTAAATGAAAAAAAAAGTTTGTGTCTTGCTTGCAATATCCAAACCATCGACACAGTCATTCCTTTTATTCCGGAGTCATTATGGTCTGTGTGTTTCAATTTTTGTCCTCCATGAATTGGCTTAGTCTTTGACACAAACATCAAGTCAGGCAGTCTCCACCGAAAGAGTGTCCTTTCGATTTTATTGTGGAGTCAGTTGGTTCTTTTCTAGTCTGGTTAACATTGTCTGGAGGAACATTCCAAGATCTCTTGTAGATTTTTGATTCGGGTTGTCGTACAGAGCTAACCACCGGATCTAGATCACATGTCGGCATTAATGTTGGCTGTAACAATTTTCCTCTTGCTGATCCTAACTCAGCACAGTACAGTATCAAGTGTTGTAAGGATTCTTTATCCTGATTGCAGAGGCGACATGTGGTATACCTTACTATGCCATATTGCTTAAGGTTTATTTTTGTTCTTAGGATATTTAGTCTAAATCGTAAGATTAGATCTCGATGAGTAGGGTTTGAACTTATTTTCAAGTAGCCAGGTAGGCTTTTTGGTACTGTGGTAGATCTTAATGAATGTGTATGGAATTTGGAGGTTGCACGGGCACTTTCTGTTTGGGCCCAGTCAATGGACAGGAGCAAGGTCTTTACTCTCTTGCGGTTGTTGCATAGAGTGTCTTTTGTTACATGCAAATTTAGTAGAATCTCATTACATTTTTTTTCCAGATGCTCAAAGGCCAGAATGGAGCTTTTTTGTTTTCCACTTTTAAGATTGCATATTGTGGAGGGCAATCTTTTGCAAGTGTCTTTCTAAATGTTCAAAATGCTTCCCATACCGCCGAGACTTGCATGGAGTGAAGGCCTAATTCATGTCGTATTATACTCATGGGAACGCATGACGGAAGTCTCCGAAAATTTCTCCAGAACCTGGCTTCGATCTTGTCCCAGGTATCTCACGGAATTCTGAGCGCTGTGTCACAAGTGTATGTTATTGATAGGATTACCTTTACGTTGTAAAAGTCCACTGTTGGTTCGATCGAAAACGTACTATATCTTCTTTTCAGGACAAGGGCTTGTGCCGTAAACTGGTCCATTTTGTGGTGGAGATGTTCTATCCATGGCTGGTCATTCCAATTGGCACTTATTATTTCTACGAGAAATTTCAAGCTCGGTGTTGTCGGTATGGGCTTATTGTCAACACACCATTTAAAGGGTTGTTGGTCTCTTGCTCTCGGTTTTTTGATTATTAGGATTTCTGATTTGTCAGGATTTATTTTTTGTTTATTTTCTTTGACGTAAACGTCCAGGGCTTCGAGCTTCTTCTGCAGACCAATGGGGGTCTTGTCCAATATGATCAAGTCGTATGCATACAATAAGTGGCCTATTGGAGTGGTGCCTATCTTTGGCGAGCAAGCTCTTGTTGGTTCAAGCCGATCTTTTATTTCCAAGATGTAGAAATTATAGAGGATGGCCGCCAAGGGGCACCCTTGTTTCAGGCCTTGTTTTGTTGGAATAGCCTTAGTTAAGTTGCCCTTTTGATTTAACCGCACTTGTATAAATGTATCAGTATGAAGGGCTTTAATTGCTGCCACTAGGTCTGTTGGGCATCCTTTCTGCTCCATCTTGGCCCACAGTATTTGTCTGTCCACTCTATCAAAAGCGGCGGCCATGTCTATACATGCCAGATATAGCTTCTGATTTTTGCAGATGGTTTTCGCCTTCAACAGATTAAGTATGAGTAGATTGAGGCCACAGTCGACTTTCTCGACGAACCCTGCTTGCCTGAGATCATAATTTCCTGACAATTCAATCCATTCTTTCAATCTTTTTAGGAGGATGCTGGTGAAGATTTTGCCTATCACGTCAAGTAGTGATATAGGACGATACTTCTCAGGCCTGGCTCTGTCCCCCTTTTTATGTATTGGAATGATTATTGCCTTTGTCAATGTTTCTGGAATTTCTTTGGGTTTGAAGATTCTGGTAAAGAGTATGTGACACATGTCCGCCCGCACTTCTGGGGCTTGTCTTATTATGGCATTATACAGACCATCGGGTCCGGAGGCCTGAGAATTGCTGGTTTTATCAATTAGGAACATCATTTCTCAAATGGTATGTTCCATGCAGACTCGTTGGAGTTTCCTTGGGTACAGTCGTCTTCATTCGAGGGCTCACTATAGATATCTTGGAAATGTTGTGTGCATTTTCCCTCATGGATGGGTTTTATCTGTTCCGCTCCCCGTGATTCGATATTCTGGTTCAAAAGTGCCCACATATATTTGCCATTTTTGTTGTTAGATACTAATTTATGTCGTCTGACTATTTTGGACTTTGTATTATGGCTTTTATTTCTCTGAAGATGGTAGGACAGGCTTCATATTTTACACCTGTGTTGGATGCTGATTGCCAACTCTCTATTGCTTTTTTAAGAGTCGGAATCATATTTGGTGCCAATCTCAGTCTGTTTAGGCCATTGTACGCCTCAACTTTATGAGGCCAGGTTTCTTGATGTTGCAGACCATATTCATGTTTACTATATGGATGTGAGCATGTGAGAATAAGTATTTTGTGATCGCTTTTTGTTGTCGGTATTATGTTCAAAGAAGAAATTGAGTTGAAAGTTTCGCGATCGACAAAAAAGTAGTCCAAGGTTGCGCTCAGAGTATTTGAGAACCAAGTCGGTTTTCCTTGTAGGTCACCTGTTACATTTCCGTTCACCTGTAGGAGATCCCGGTTTTTCATCTCTGTCAGCCATTTTTTCTTACGAGAGAGCTTCTGTTGTTTTTGACTTATTTGTCTGTCATGATTTTTCCTCTTTGTACAGTCTATGTTTAGATCGCCGCAAATAATTATTGAAGAGTTTCGATATTCTGCTCTTAAATCTTCAATGTGTTTGTTCATGATGTCCAGAAATTGGTCTCTGTCTTTAACTTTGTTGTTCCAGTAAAGATTCATTATTATTTGCATCTTCTGTTCAAATTGTGTTGTTCCACCTTTTTCCTCTTGAGTTATTATTATTTGTATGAGAGGTGAGGGAGTACCAATCCGAATGATGTTGCCTTTATAGTCATTCTTTACGATGGTTAACAGGCACCCTCATGGTCTTCCTTTATGTCCTTTGAATGCTTGGTTCAAAAAACATGTGGCCTCGTTTATAGTTGGAGTCTCTAGAAGCCAGCATTCTTGAATGCATATGATATCTGTCGTCAATAACTCGACATGTATTTGTTCAAACAGGTGTCGAAAACCTTGCATGTTCCATGACGCTATCCGCTGGTTTTTCATGACATCTGGGCCTTCGGTCTATTGACTTTTTTTAGGGGCTAGGGTCTCGGCTAGCCAGTCCCATGGTTTTTTTGTGTCAATTTTTGTGACAATTGGGTATTCACTGTTCGCTGTGGGGTCCGCATCCTTATTTTCAACACATTCTTTTATTCTCATTCGAAGGGCATTTCGTCCTCGTAGAAGAGTTGGGGAAAACCGTATTGGTTTTACATCCAAGTCGTCTGCAAACTGAAGATCCCTTGTAGGACTGTGTTTCGATAGCTGTTTGGTGGTCTTTGTCTGTATCATTCTTTGTTCAGTGTTTGAGGATTTGTGCGCCTTAAGGCGAAGCCAAGTATTCTAGGGTCATCTGCTGCAGTCCAAATTAGATTCATAACTGCTTTAGAGAACAGGTGAATACAGATCCAGTGAGTTTCTTCTTCTTTGAGAAAGGCAACAATTTTAATGTTTTTTGGCTCTAGAGCACGTAATTGTGGTACGTTATGGAGTCATTTCATGAAATTTGATCTATTGAGAATTAGACCATCCTTTGCTTCCAGTACCCTTTCAATGACGAGTTTGTGGCCACTATGTTTCTCCCCTCTTTTTTCTTGGTCATGTGAGGCGATGTTAGCTTGAGTTTAATCACTTTGGGTCTGTTTCTCCTTCATCGGGATTTCCCATGATTGATGACCTCTTTTTTTGTGTTGATCTTGATTTGAGTGAGTCAACACGGCTTGAAGTAGTTTTTGTTGTCTTGTTTCGTTAGAGTTTTCGAATTCCAACTGGTATCTTTTTTCTTGGAGTGTGCTGAACGTCTTCCAGGTTCCGAGATCCCTCTAAAATCACTTGGCTATCGGATTCAAATGAACTGTCGCTATCATAGACGGAGAGGAGCAATAGGGCATCTTGGTCCTCCCTGTTATTTATAGAAACCTCTCCGTCATTCGAGGTATCTATTATTGTGATGAATTCTTGTTCCTTCAGTTTTTGTCGTCCGACATCTTCTTTTTGATGGGCATTTGCTTGAGTGGATTGCACAGGTTTGTGTGGCACATCATCAAAAGGTTTCAAGTTACAGATGAAGTTGCGAGTTCCCTCGGTTGAAGTATGTTTTGGTAGCGACAGATATTTTGTCTTCTTATTTTGATTCCCAGTTGGAATTTTTTGCTTTTTATTAGTTTTCTCTGGGAATTGTTTCAGTCTCGCTCCTGTCTCATTTTCTTTTGATTCTCCAATGGCCTTGAAAGAAAATAGGGGAAATAATTCTTTGTTTTGTTTTACTGTAGTTGAGTTTTCAACGTGACCTGTCAGACTATTTATTGTCACTACCTGTAGGTCTGATTTTTGTTCAGGTCCTATTTTAGATATATGCTCTTCTCTTTCTCCTCTAGTAGTGTTTTGTGATCCCGCTGTGGTCACAGGGCCATTTTTTTTGGTTTGGTTATTTGCATCCAGTGTTCTTTTTGCAGGTTCTCTGTCATTAACAGAGAGATACAGATAGTTTTCTGTTGATGTACTTTTTTCTGCGGTAGAGCCACATTGCTTACTTGCCTCGGGTTTTAAAAGAGTTATTGTGTCGCTAAATCAATGTAGAAATGCCCTTTTATCCTCTCGAGCATCCTCCATAAGGTCAATGAGGGTTTTAAAGATGACATTTTCTGTTTCTTTCTCTCTGGCCCTCTTTTCTTTTATGGCATTAATGTATGATTCTACGTATATTCATTTAGATTGTATTAGGGCCAGTAAGGTGGTCTTTGTAGTTTTCCTGTAGGGCTTCATAAAGTTTAAGGAACGGTGCCATGGTTATTGTCACCATGGATCCAACTGCGGCCTGCAAGTTGGCACAGGCCTCGGCGTTCGCTTGTACGATTGCTGAGACAGCATTATCGTGTACATTCACTCCCTGGCTCTTTTTTTCAGAGGCTTTTTTTTGTGTGCACTCATTTTCTTCTGTCCAACTCTCAAATGAAGTTGAGTCTGCACTTATGACCTTTTTTTGGAGAGTGTCTAGCCATTCTTGTGGGCCGTTTTTAAGTGCAGAAATGGATGAATGAACTTGCTGGGTCTGTTTTTCTTGGATAGACATGGCATTTTTCTTTATGGTTTTGAGTTTTTTTCAGGAGCCATCTGTGAGGTGGATATGTTAATGTCGACTTCGCTGATTGATCTTTTGGCTTTTGAAGGGTGGGGAGTAGATGTTTTCGTTGGACTACTGAACTCCACCAGGGCCCCTACATCTGGGGTAGGGATATTAAAGGGCTGATCTTGGCTCACATCTTGTATGTTTAAATCAGCAGATTCGATGTTTACACGTCCAACATTAGCTGCCCCTTTTGCTTCTATTGGGGGACTGCATGGAGTATTTTCTCTTTTGAGTGTACTCGGCTGTTCCCCCTTCCTTATCAGTCTCTGCTCAGGCGAGCAGTTGGTTATAACGCATTTTCCTGATACTAAAAGTAATTCCTGGTCGGTCACTTCATGCACAACCCTTTCGGCGTCAACTGCCGTTGTGCTGGCCTCCCTGTTGGAATCTAGAGCTTCTTTCAATAAGGGCCATCACTCTTTGTTTTTAAAGTGCCATCTGATCGACTTTATGTCTGAGGGAGAATTTGCTCTTCGTTTGCTCTTTTGAGCAGAGTTCAGTGGCTGTGTTCTGTTTATTCAGGGGCCACCTTTTTTGTTGGCCACTATTATGGTTTGTGGATAATTTTTTGGTGTAGTTAGCTTCGTGGTGGTTTACTTCCACCATTAACGTTGCTCGCAGCCCCTTTCTGCGGTAGATGTTGGGTTTTACTTGAGGAATCCAGTTCCTTGAAAGATGGTTCCACTGACTGGGCATTATTCGCAACATGATTTAACTGAATATTGGCAGGCACACTTGGTAACTCCTCCACATCATCCACGTAAAGGGCTGAGTCTGTGCTTTCACAGGGTTCCTTATTCCTATTTTATTTTGGAGAGACTGTGTGGAAGTGAAGAATGTTTCTTCGCAGGGCGCGCATAAGACATCCTCACTTTCTCCCACAATCTCCGGCACTCCAGTCAGCTTTGTTGGGCTCAGCCCTCTTGCTCCACCTCCGTCCTTAGAGAGACCCGCCCGCCCGCCTCTCCCTCGGGCCGGCAGTTCCCTGTTGTGCACACGTGGCTTCTCTAATCACGCCTCCGCTCACGCACAACTGCGAGCGGCCGACAGCATTCGGACGGGCCGCTCGTTTTATTTGATGTTGCCCCCACATTGCTGGTAAGGACAGGGGTAACGGGGAGGTGGGCGCATCGCACACAATGAGGCGGGGGGCGGCACACGATTTACACGTACCATGGTGCTCGCTAGGCTTGTAGTTCACGTTGTCATCATTAGTGGGCCTCGCGAGTTGGCATGAACTTGCATCCATAGGGCTAAGTTGATTCATAGGCATAGTGCTCTCGCTTTGGGAGTCGCGGCAGACCTACAGGAACTCGCCGACATGGGTGATGGCAGGCAAGACTGATGCAAGGAGCAAAGGGGGTCGCTCCTCCTCCTCCTCAAAGGCACTCCGATTACAGACTCTGGACATTTTCATATGGCTCTGTGTGTGAGGGGCCTGTTTCTTTGAATGATTTGGTATGCTTGATTTTGGGTCCATGTCGCATTCTGCGCCCTCTCTGCAAACATTCTGCTATTACTCTGCGGACGGTCCGCGTCAAGTGTATAGCTTTTGTGCAAGCACCACCTCCAGGCAATGGCAATAGAAACGTTACTGAGCCTCCAGCAGGGTAGCTTCCAGGACATAGGTACCACACACTCTGCTAACACAAACCATCAATATGTTAAGGAGCTCTTAGATGCCATTGTGCCCCCAGTCAAATATCCATAAATTTACATTTAGATGTGGCACATGAATATCACAACATTTCTGTCTAGATGTGACACAAGCTAATATTTGCATTCCTGTCTAGATGTGATGCAAGCTAATATTCATAGTTCTGTCTGGATGTGAAGCAAGCTAATATTTACGGTTCTGTTTGGATGTGGTGCAAGCTAATATTCACATTTCTGTCTAGATGTGGCGCAAACTGATATCCACAATTCTGTCTAAATGTGGAGTAAGCTAATATTCACAATTCTGTCTAAATGTGGTGCAAGCTAATATTCACTTAGCTGTCTAAATGTGATGCAAGCTAATATTCACTGCCCAGATGTGACGCAAGCTAATATTCACAATTCTGTCTAAATGTGATGCAAGCTAATATTCACATTTCTGCCCAGATGTGACGTAAGCTAATATTCACAATTCTGTCTAAATGTGATGCAAGGTAATATTCACAATTCTGTCTAGATCTGACGCAAGCTCAATTTTACATTTCTGTCTAGATGTGCTGCAAGCTAATAATCATACTAGGTCGGATAATCCGCAGCCCTGAGACAAGAGGCAGCGCAGCAGGATCTAGCCCCAATGGAAGTCAATAGGAAAATGTGGTTAAGGCACACCTGCAAACAATTTTTACCACAGACCACTGGAACCCTGGACCCAGCGATAGGTACATTGTAGTGGTGGTTCCTGAAAAGCCTGTCCAGGAATCTGCAAACAACCCAACACGTACCATGCTCCTTTTCCAGTTACGATTTACCAGATCCAAACTGCCAGGAAGTTGAGCCCGGCCACCCATGGCCCAAGAGGCAGAACAGAAAAATAAGTGACCTTCCTAGGACTGCAACCCTCATGTCAGACGTGGTAGCATTGTTGAGATTGACTACAGGAATAGGCAGGTAACTCAATTTCCTTTGGCTTGTCAGACAAAAGAAAACACTCACCCAGCATGAAACAATCCCATTGCCGAGACCACAGTGGGGGAGACTCGGAATGGCCCAGAGGAGCAGGCGAGGTGGCGTGTTGAGGTCCTAACACCCACACAGGAAACAGCAACTTCGAACCCCAAGGTGGCAGCACCAGATGGAAAATGCAGGAAGCAGCAATAAAAGAGCCCAGAAGATGGTCTGAGAATAGGCAATGAGGAGGACCGGGGGAGAATGTGGAAGGACCAGGAAGGAAGTCCAGCACCCTAAAATGTGGACCAGAGTTAAGTTCAGGAAACAGGGTTGAATCTGTATGGATGGATCTGGTCCTTTAAAAAGCTGAAAAAGCTCAAAAATAGCAGGCACCCTCCAGTAGGTAAGTACTCTACCCGACCTCCACAAAATATCCAGCAAACTAAGTGTAGGCCTAGAGTCTCCCTTAGATATACCCAAACTCACAGGGGCTGACCTAAATCAACCCACCAATCATATCTAACCCCATATAAGGGGTTAGGAAGCCAATCTGGTTGGCTATAAAACCACCATACACCCCAGACAACTGCTACAAGATGTGAAGTGGCCAGTCCAAGGCCAGGAACTGGTCTAAGCCAGTTCCAACTACCAAGAGAGTACTTGACTGGGCTCATAATGTGCACACATTTTAGGGCTAGCTCTGGGTTTTCCCATACAAAGAGAGGCCCCTAAAATAAAAACAAATATTGTTACCATAATGGCTACCAAAAAGGTACTTTGGGCACCAATATGGTAAATCAGCTTGCACCCCTGGTGAAGCCAAACCTAAAATACAGCTGCCACCAGTCTACTACTTAAAACCAATGCAGGGTAATAAAAGAACCGCAGAGCCAAAACGGAGGGCTTAAGGAGCACCCTTGGCCCCTGAGCCTCATGGGCTGCCTCGGACTAGGTACTAAAAGAAAAAGTCAAAAAGTGATGCAGTGGCAGTGGGACTTCAGTAGAGGTCAGAGATATAGAGAATAAAGAAGAAAAAGCAAAATGTTTGGGATCCCTAATAAACACAGAATTCTCAGTGTGCATGTACAGTTCATTCAGCAGTTAAATATGTTGCAAAGAATTGGCATTGAAAAATTCTGGCGAACCCTCCATGTCTTGTCAGATAAAGGGGGGTACACATGTCCATATATTTCCACAGGAATTGCTTATTGGAAGAGTGCATTCAAACGTTGTTAATATTAATACGGTGCTAGAATCTATGCAGCTCGTTGCTGCAAATGATCACTTGGCACTGACTATGGCAGGCAGAAATGAGATCCTTTATATTTTGAGATGAACCATTAGATTTCGTCACTTTCTAAATGTTGTACCTCAAATCGTCTGATGCTAATACACGTGAAATTGTACTTCCATTTAAATAGGATAGCAATAATTTCATCTGCTTTTTAGCTTTGAAACTCTGAACTCCCGCAATGTATATACTTATAGGATGTGATATGATGGCATTCTATTTTCCTAAAAACGAACTTAAGGAATCTTTTATAGATCTTGTTTTAGAATCAAAACATTTAGTGATATATTTGAAAATTTGAACATGTGGATTTAAACACTCAAATTGTTTCTGTAACCTTCATCTGGTGGCAGATAAATGCATCCTACTGCCCTCGCCATGTCCCCTCAATCAGTGTTCTTGGTGATTGAAGCCCTGATGTCCCACTGCACTGGCCCTCACCAATACTTCCAGGATCCAGGCTCTGCTGACCCTGAATCATGTAACACTCTTCAGAGCCGGGTCACACACCCTGCTTAGAGACAGAACAGTCTGTCCTTGATGAAACCCTACTCCTGGATTTACAAGCCCAAGCAAGGGAATAAGGACAGATGTGTCAGTGTCAAGATTATTTCATTTTTTTAAATATGATTCAAATATAATGAACACAAGTAATTGGTATGCCCAGTTGGAGCATTTTTATATATGTGGTCTAATTAATTTCTGGCACTTCAATGTTGAATTTGCATACAAATAAATCAAATTGACTATTATACAATCACTTAATTTTTGATATTGTGTGCATTCATGTTGAGATATGCTTCAAGGCATGCATATAAATGCATTATCCTGTAGTCTTGTTGACACTGAAACTATAATACTCTCTCCAATTGATATTGGAAATTGCTTGACCCACATTCAGCAAGCAGATTTTATAGCTCCTTAAAAATGTATGAACAGGGAATCATCATGGGATCATTCTGTAGCTGTGCGCAATGAATAATACAAGGTGTAGCAATGAGTGGCACTGCAGTTTCAATTAGTGTGCGCTCCTGCCTGATACATTGTGACCTACTGGATGTGTTGATTGTGAAATGCCTTTTTAATGACACCTTACATTGGGAAATCATACTTTATTTCCATTACCAAAGATCATATTCTGAATTATTTCGCCTGAAAACAACTTATGCATGAATTTAAAATACAACGAAGAACAATTGTGGGGATTTCCTTTAAGTACATGCTGTCAAGCCAGTGGATGCTGGGTTAGAGATGCATAAGTACACAGATCACTGAAAGATTTGTATTTAATCTACAATGTCTATATCTTCAAACATTTCTAGGCCTGGGAGGATAGCTCAGTGGCAACGTGCTCACCTTCGAAGCAAGACGACATGGAGCACCACAGGTTCGATCCGCGGGTTCGCACTTAGAAACCTCAGGGTATTAAGCGTGTTATAAATAACCTATCATATCACAAAGCCATTGGAAATTATGCCTCATGGATATCCACTGATTGCTAATGTTATATGTTATGTCATTGATGAAGTCATTTGTCATGTGTGTCAGTTTTAGCAATGCTTATGTGTCAGTTCAGGCAATACAAGAGTTTCTTCAACAGAATCAGAGTTATTGCTCTCTCAGTTAGTAATGTATTGCACAACTGGTGAGGTACTATAAGAAGGTTGTTCAGCAGCTATAGCTTGAGCATAGCTTTCAGCAGAGTTCTAGTTAGGTAGTGCTTCACATGTATGGAGAATCTGGCCGGGCTGACACTGAGCAGTTTTTTATAGGAAACCTACAAAACAGTCCCAACACCCTCCAAAATCACAAGCACCTCCTTACCATGTCACAATTGTTCTCCTACTGTGCCAAGAACCGTAACTCAAATTGAATTTCTTCCCTTGTCGGTACAGGTTGCAGGTCTAGTAAGGAAAGAAAACAACTTCATTGTGTCATGAAGGCCAAACTCCAAGGCGCAGGAGCGACGCAGTACCAACCACCCCCACTTTGGTCGCGGAGCCCGCAAGTCAGAGATTACACGAGTTTCCTGGATTAGTGCAGTGAAGGAAGGTTAGGGTCTCGATGGTTGGATAGGTGGGGGGAAGTTAGGTAAACCATATTGAGGGTAAGGTAGAGGTTATGGGTAGGAATGGGGGAATACTAGGGTAGATTGATTGCTGCGCACTTTTGTTCAGGTGTCCTCAGCCCTTACTTGCTAGTCTTACATAAGCACCAATTTGCACATAAGAACGCCCTTACTAACCCTAAGTCAACAGACCAGTACAAAGAATTAGCATGCAAACTTAGCTCTGGTCTTCTGAGTCCTGTCCGTGAAGGGCGGTCGCGTCCTTGAGCACGTCTGAAGTGTTGTCTTCAAGATTCAGGCTAAAAGAAAATGACATGCATTAAAATGTGCCCTCTGAATTTGTCAGCATTCACCTCATGCGACATCCGCACACACACACACACACATCAAAGTGCCCCTCTTAGGGCCTGGATTGTTCTATGCAAGATGCTGCACAAGCGGTCTTCCTGCAGACCCCTGCGAACGTGGTTTTTGCCGTAGCCAACATTTCACAAGCGTTCTTCCTGCAGACCCTCGTGAACGATCGTATTTTTAAACGTAGCGAGATTTCTTCAGTACGGTGTTTTCGCCTCGCGAGCCTCCAGTGGTGTCCAGGAGGCGGAAACACCCCTATGACAATGCGCCCCCGTACCGGTTAATATTCCCAACAGAATGTACCGCCGGCGCATAGGGCGCCAAAGTTATGCCCACTTAGCTTTTTGCATCGGTGCAGGGGCTCTGGATGGGCTTGTGGTCGCCCCCTGCACTTCCCCCTCGATCCCCTTGGGCGCTTAGCATGGAGAGGTACTTATCTCGTGTAGGCGAGGGGCAAGGCTGCTGCTCGGGTGGGGCTGGGCCCCTCGCATATGATTCTCCTGGAGCTCCGGTCCGCACGTCCTTTCGGCATGGAGTCTCAAGCGCAAGCCCCGTGATCCCTGATTGGCCCGAATTGGCCCATGGCATGCAGGGGATTGTAGTCCTTTGATGCCGGCTGCTGGGTAATGCAGTCTTTAGCTTCTGTTCCCTGCACATGGGGCAAAGCAGCCTTCTGTATGGTTGCAAGCTTTCCTGAAAAGCTGATTTCTCCACAACAGTGCCCACAACAGTGCCCACAACCCTCCTGTGCCCAGCCTGTCCATGTTTCTGTCTGCCTGTAGTCCTGACAGTACTCCCCCTCCCACAGAAGGTAGCTGTCCCAGGTTTGCTAGGGTAATTCCTATGAAAAGCGCGCAGCAATCTGCGGGCATGTATATGCTGAGAGGGTTCCCAAGTGCGTTCTTCAGGGCCGTACCCCACCCAGTCAATGAGATAAAACACTTGCCCCTTTTTATCCCGCTTGGAATTCAATATTGCTTGAACTTCGTATTCGGGTTCCCCTTGTACTAGGACGGGAGGTGGTTTCTTAGTAATCATCCCATATGAGGCAGGTTTCAGGAGGGAAGTGTGGAAAGTGGGATGAATTTTCATTTGGGGAGGTAAGGTCAATTGCACTGCAACTGGATTCACAATTTTCGCTATTGGGAATGGACCCAAATATCGGGGTTGTCATTTTCTGGGCCCATCTATGCGAAGGTTGCGGGTGGATAACCACACTTTATCTCCCACACGATACGGTGGGCTAGGTCGACGACGCTTGTCCGCATAGCGTTTATATGTGTCCTTGGCTTCTGTGAGATTTCCTTGCACCTCCTTCCAAACCTGCTCTATGCCAATCCGTTGTCTGGCCAACGTAGGCAATTCTAATTCTGAAGCCGGAATTGGGAGTATCCGTGGGTGTCGTCCATAAAGGCAGTAGAACAGAGTCTTTTTGGTAGAGGCATGTGTGGCGTTGTTATATGCCAACTCTGCCAACCATGTATGCTGAACCCAGGTTGTCTCCCTACTCGTGGCAAAACAATGTAAGTACTGCTCTAGGCATTGATTTACACGTTCTGTCTGGCTGTCTGTTTAGGGATGGTATCCAGACGACAAGCGGACTTCCATTCCTAGGATCCTACAAAACTCACGCCAAAAGCGAGAGGTGAACTGCGGGCCTCTATCTGTAACCACACAATTGGGGAGGCCATGGAGGCGAACTACATTTTGCAGAACTAGTTCGGCGATTGCACTAGCGGTCGGGACTCCCTTACAAGGGATGAAGTGGGCCATTTTCGAAAAGGTGTCTACTATCACTAATACTGAAGTGAACTCCTGAACCTCGGGAAGATCCACAATAAGATCCATGGTGATCGTATGCCATGGTATCGTAGTAGTGGTAAGGGACGGAGGAGCCCAGCGGGTTTTTGGTCACTAGCTTTGTTTCGAGCACACACCTCGCAATTCGTGACATATTGAAAAATGTCTTGACGCCACTTGGGCCACCAAAAATGTCTGGCTTCCAACTCCTGGGTTTTTGACTTTCCCGGGTGTCCCGCTAATGTCGAATCGTGGCACCAAGATATGGCCTTCTCCTGTAGTTGCTTAGTAGGCAAGTATAAGGCTGACCCATGATAGGGAAGCCCCTCAATAAGCGAATTCTGAGGATCTTGCTTGCACCACTGATGAATTTCTTGCATGGTGAGATCCTTTAACACAGCTTCAGAGAAATCCGAAGTGGCCCCAACGATACGGGTCGAAGGAATAATAGGCTGAGGTGTGATACCAACCTCTCACCCTGCTGACTCAGGATATCGTGACAGTATATCCGCCTTTCGGTTGTTGGCTCCGGGTCTATATGTTATGATAAAATCAAACTCAGCAAAGTATTGAGCCCATCGCAACTGGCGCGGGCTTAGCGTCTTGGCGGTTCTTATGAACTGGAGGTTACGATGATCCGTTATTACCGTGATGGTATGACATGCCCCCATCAGGTAGTGTCGCCACTCACCAAGAGCTGCCTTTATCGCCAACAATTCCCGATCGGCAATGACATAGTTCTGTTCAGCAGGGAGTAATTTCCTTGAGAAATAAGCCACAGGATGTAGTAGGCCTGTGTGAGGGTCCCGCTGGGACAGGATGGCACCCAGAGCGTACCTAGACGCGTCTGTCTCTACCACAAACGGTCTGGACAAATCTTGATGTTTCAGTACCGGCGCATCGGTGAAGGCCTTTTTGAGCTGTTGAAACCCCTTGTTGGCTGATGTGTCCCACACGAATGGGCAGCCCTTTCGTAGAAGCTTCGTGATTGGAGTAACCAATTCTGAAAAGTTCTTTACGAAGCGTCTGTAGAAATTCGCAAACCCCAGGAAAGACTGTATCTCCTTCACACTGGTAGGGGGAGCCCAATCCAAGATTGCCTGCACCTTTTTTTTGTCCATTTGTACGCCAGTCGGGGTCAGGAAGTAGCCTAAAAATTCCACGGTGGTACAGTGGAATTCACACCTCTCCAGCTTTGCATAAAGGTGGTGTTCTCGCAGCTTTTGCAAAACCACGCGTACATGTTGGACATGTTCCTGGAGGTTACGAGAATATATGAGGATGTCATCTATGTACACTATGGCACACACATCTAAATATTCCCTAAGGACCTCATCCAGGAAGTGTTGGAAGGCTGCGGGGGCGTTACAGAGACTGAATGGCAGAACCTGATATTCGTACAATCCGAACTTGGTTCGGGAGGCGGTTTTCCATTCATCTCCCTCGCGCATCCGCACAAGATGGTATGCGCCTCGAAGGTCCAACTTGGTATAGATGGCCGCATCCCTGACTTGATTCAGAAGAACTGGGATAAGAGGAAGCGGATAACGGTTCTTAATGGTTATCCGGTTCACTCCGCGGTAATCAATGCAAGTCCAGACTTCTTCGGTACGAAGAACAAAGGTGACGACACGGGTGAATTTGAGTGTCGGATAAAACCATTCTTTAAATTCGCGGCTATGTATTCTTGGAGGTGATTATTTTCAGCCTCCGTCAGGGCATAAATACGGCTACAAGGTAGAGTAGCCCCTGGCTCCAGATCTATTTGGCAGTCAAAGGGCCGATGTGGGGGTAAAGATTCTGCAGCTTGTTTATTAAACACGTCCGCGAAATCTGCATATTCTTGGGGTAGATTTTCGGGACAAACTTCCATTTGCTTATTTGAGACGCTGATAGCGCACACAGAAGGTGGAATTTCTTGCCGGCATTGTTCTTGACATTGCAGTGAGTCCAAACTGATTAATCCTGTGGATCAATGAATGTGGGGGTTATGCTTCTTTAGCCATGGTAATCCCAAAATCAGCCCAAATTGCGGGGCAGCAATGATATCAAAGGCAATACTTTCTTTATGCCAAGCTCCGCATTGTAAGGCCACCAAACAGGTGTTATGTATTATAGGCCCAGAGCAGAGGGGAGTGCCGTCCACGGCACGTACAGGTTCCGGCCTTGTTTTTTGCAGTACTGGGATACCTAAGGTAACCACGTACTGGGCATCAATAAAATTCCCCGTCGCTCCCGAGTCCACAAACATTGTAACCTGTTTTCTATGTGTTTGGAACTCCAAAAAACCTGTCAAGGTGACATGCGTGGCATAGTTTGAAATGCCAGCCTTTGGGGCCCTGCTACTCCACAGGCTCGATCGGGTGACCCCCACTACCGACGAGCCAAAACGTTTCCCTGGGTTTTGGGCTTAGTTGGGTATTCACGGACAAAATGACCGGGCTTACCGCAGTACATGCAGAGGCCGTCCTTCCTCCTTTGTTCCTTCTCCTCTTTAGTTAGGGGACCTCGGATTGAACCTATCTGCATTGGTTCGTCCCCCTCAAATTTGGCCGCCACCCCCCGGGATCCCTTATACAGATCTAGTCGAGGTACAGGTCGTGAATCTCCCTTTCGCCTATCGCCCCACCTTTCCGTCATACGATGATCGAGCCGTAAGGCCAGATCAATCATTTCCGAGCACTCCCTTGGTTGTGGGTCAACCTGGGCTATAAGATCTTTGATATCATCCCTCAATCCTTGGTAAAAGAGGGACATCCTCTTATCATAGGGCCAGTCGGCTTCGGCTACCAGCCGATTGAAATGTGTGACGTAAGTCACCAGTTCCTTGGACCCTGCTTGAGGCTTAACAATTCCCGATCCTTACAAAGGGTGGCAGCTCGCCGGTTGAATATTTTTTTTAAACTCAGCCAGGAAGTCACCCCAGTCATAGAGAATGGCATGGTCCTTTTGGACCAATGGGTTTGCCCATGCTGCGGCGTCCCCCATGAGGTACGATATTACAAACGCCGTTCGGGACTGAACGGACCTAAAGGCTGCAGTCTTGGTCAGGAAATGGAGACGACACTGAGTAATAAAGGTGGAAAACGTTTGTGGGTCTCCAGCATTTCGCTCTGGGGGCGCCAACGGAACTATGGGCTCCGGACTTACATGTACCTGCACCGGGGTAGATGGTTGACCAGGTAAGGGTGCTGTTTGAGCTGCTAAACTACGTACCTGCGCGGACAGGGTGGCATAATCCTGTCTAGACGCTGCCAATTCACCTTGTAAGTCCTGCAGAGCTTTGGCTATTTCTTCCATAGCTTCGATGGGGGCTGGTTACGCCGCTCGGGCGCCTGAATAATACGTGGGCTTGCGCTTCTGTCACGAAGCCCAAACTCCAAGTCGCAGGAGCGACACAGTACCAACCACCCCCACTTTGGTTGCGGAGCCCGCAAGTCAGAGCTTACACGAGTTTCCTGGACCAGAGCAGGGAAGGAGGGTTAGTGTCTCGATGGTTGGATAGGTGGGGGGAAGTTAGGTAAACCGGATTGAGGGTAAGGTAGAGGTTATGGGTTGGAATGGGGGAATACTAGGGTAGATTGATTGCTGCGCACTTTTGTTCAGGTGTCCTCAGCCCTTACTTGCTAGTCTTACATAAGCACCAATTTGCACATAAGAACGCCCTTACTAACCCTAAGTCAACAGACCAGTACAAAGAATTAGCATGCAAACTTAACTCTGGTCTTCTGAGTCCTGTCCGTGAAGGGCGGTCGCGTCCTTGAGCACGTCTGAAGTGTTGTCTTCAAGATTCAGGCTAAAAGAAAATGACAAGCATTAAAACGTGCCCTCTGAATTTGTCAGCATTCACCTCATGCGACATCCGCACACATTAAAGTGCCCCTCTTAGGGCCTGGATTGTTCTATGCAAGATGCTGCACAAGCGGTCTTCCTGCAGACCCCTGCGAACGTGGTTTTAGCCATAGCCAACTTTTCACGAGCGGTCTTCCTGCAGACCCTCGTGATCAATCGTATTTTTAAACGTAGCAAGATTTCTTCAGTACAGTGTTTTCACCTCGCGGGCCTCCAGTGGTGTCCAGGAGGCGGAAACACCCCTATGACAATGCGCCCCCGTACGGGTTAATATTCCCAAAAGAATGTACCGCCGGCACGTAGGGCGCCAAAGTTATGCCCACTTAGCTTTTTGCATCGGTGCAGGGGCTCTGGATGGGCTTGTGGTCGCCCCCTGCACTTCCCCCTCAATCCCCTTGGGCGCTTAGCATGGAGAGGTACTTATCTCGTGTAGGCGAGGGGCCGGGCTGCTGCTCGGGTGGGGCTGGGCCCCTCGCGTATGATTCTCCTGGAGCTCCGGTCCGCACGTCCTTTCGGCATGGAGTCTCAAGCGCAAGCCCCGTGCTTGGGGCTCTGCGCATGCGCGATGGGGCCGCCGCGCCCTCCTGGTCCCTGATTGGCCCGAATTGGCCCTTGGCATGCTGGGGATTGTAGTCCTTTGGCGCCGGCTGCTGGGTAATGCAGTCTTTAGCTTCTGTTTCCTGCACATGGGGCAAAGCAGCCTTCTGTATGGTTGCAAGCTTTCCTGAAAAGCTGATTTCTCCAAACAGTGCCCACAACAGCGCCCACAACCCTCCTGTGCCCAGCCTGTCCATGTTTCTGTCTGCCTGTAGTCCTGACAGATTGGATAATAAAATAGCAAACAGTCACTGTTAGTAAATATTTCATGTCCATATTTCTCATCTTTGGGGTCACTCCTCACTTGCAATGACTCACATGAATCATGGTGGGAAATCACGAACTTTGGTTGCAGTGTAAGGGATTAGAAGTACCTGGAATGGTCCAAGCCACCGGGGAGCAAGAACAGAGTTTTGCTGATAACCTCTGACCATCACAGTGTCCACTGGTTCCAGAGAATGGCAAGCCTCGGTAGGAGTGTTTCGAAAGGCTTCCTTCACCTGTGAGTATATAGAACTGGTAGAATGGGTGAGGCTCTTAACATAGTCTGCAGGGGGGTGGTTTTGCTGCCCTGTCGGCTGTTGGAGTGACAGCAAACAACTCATTTAGGATGGCGCAAAACGAGGATCCGGCTGCTCTTTTAAGTGAGAGACTGGCTGAGGTGACTAATGACTTTGCCACCCAGCCTCCTGAACTGAATTCAGCTGTCTTTCACCAAGGGGTGATGCAGTCAGCACCAGCTCGGTTACCACCAGCCCAGGAAAAAGACCCACAGAATTCAACAGCAAGGGTAAACTGTGATACGCTGGGACCCTCAAAGCTGGTCCATAAAGCGATACCAGCTGCAGCCAGTTTGCCATTGCCTTTAGCAACAAGGTTGGCCAGAGACATTGCTCTCCTCAAGCATAAACTGGATTTAAAGGCAAAAATTGAACGAAAGACAAAAATAACAAAATCAGAATTTACGACTAAATACCTAAACACTACAAGGACGTAATAAAGCATCTGTAAGTAATTTCAATCTGGCACTTCACATAAGTCAACGCCTAGCGTGTAATGCACAACTGAAATCCTTATTTATTTGTGTCTAAAAGTTCTTTTATTCTGAACGATGTACCACACATATCACGCCCCTCTCCTGGAACCCACCCCCCGTCACACTGAACCAGGAACCAGGCTGGTTTGCAAAGTTAAGATATTTATGTATTTACAAATTTATCACAATATGTTTAATGGGTACACAATAATCCCCAATGGGGTGATGTCACACTAAATAATCTCTTTAATACACAAGGAGTAATAGTGAGCAAAACAATTCAGCACAGAAATAATACTTTGGTGTATGTTCAGATCAAATAGCAAGATGGTTACTATTGGTTACTATTTCCCCCTGCACACCCTTCAACCCCCCAATAGGCAATGTAAAGAGATAGGAGGAGATAGAGCAGGTATTCAGGAATGGCAGAATTCAAACAAAATATCAATCCCAATTTCCCCCCAGCAACACAAGAGGAAAACAGAATTGATTTGAAAGTGGTCAGAATGGTTTTACAGTTATCTTGAGAATGGATTGGGTAAAAACACTAAATATGGTTTAAATTGCTGAAATTGTTTCAATTCTTATGGGATCTGCTTTGGAGAGTTGCACACAAACACTAGCAATGATTTGATACTAAGGAACAATTTGAAATCTTACAATTAAGGTCGGAAGCAATCAAAATCTGTTTTACACGTGTCAGAATTTCCCTAAAACGAAATTGGCACCAAACTTTTCAGTGTGTGATAATTGCGATTACGGGAGAACCGTATGGATTTGGGATGCGAATTAAAGCCGTGGATGTTAGCTAAAATCAGACGTTGAAATTTTGTTTCGAGCACAAAAACTGAAGAAGTTATGGACGTTTTAGTGGAGGTCGTTTTTCGAGACAGGCGCAAGAATGGGAAAACAGGAATGCGCTTTTAAAATGACAAATGTATTCCTTACACTAGGGGATGACTATGAAGAAACTAATACCACACAGAAGCACAGCCACTTGATCAGGGCGACTGCCTGCCGAGGAGCTTGCCTTCTTCAGATGAAAAATATCAGCACAAAGATAGTTTGAACAATACTAGTACAGGAGGAAGATAGAAGGAATAAGATAGAGTTTAGACAATTCAAAAATACTCCTAACAATGCAGGTTCTGAAGACAAGATAGAATGGATTTAAGATAGGGATTGACTATGGACAGTATATATGCTAGTGACACAGTTCTATCTATAGATACACACTAGATATGTTTTTAAACGGAACCGTCAGGATTCTGGTCCGTCAAGATTTCTGGTCAGGGATTCTGGTCAGGGATTCTGGTTCTGGGACAAACTGCTGGGCACCTCGGACAGGACTGGGTCTGTTCACAGCGCGGCACAGGACTGGATCGGATCTGCAATGGTCTGGTCACAGCGCGGCACCGGACTGGATGGGATCTTTTGGTTCTGATGATAATTAGTTCAGCAGGCAAGCAGTACAGCACAGCCTGGCTGTCTTTGGGTTCCCCTTAGGCCGGCTGTCTTTGGGTTCCCCTTAGATTTCTGGGGTTGGTTCTGGTTCTGGAGCTTTAAGGCCTAGCTGAAAATGGTCCAGCTATGCAATGGGTTTCTGTTTGCCAAGTTTCTGGAGTCTGGAGCAAGTAAGATGGATGGTTCTGCTGCAGGGTGCTTCGCCAGCAATCGGGTAGTGGGTGAATCTGTCTGTCCTTTCTGAGTGCTGATCTGTCTCTATTTTATGCTTATGATAAAGGGGTGTGTTTGCTGGTTTATACTAAACTCGCCCCTCTGACAGGGATTGGTCAAGGACTCCCCTCTTCCTTGATAGGAGGAGAAAAACAATGTGTCATCTTTATGGTGTGGGTTTATGAGGCCTAGAGTCCACCCCTAGCCTCTTGAACACAAAATCTACTTTTGATACAATTCATATTTACAAACGTGCAACCTCTATAACAGGCATATATACAGATAACAAATTTTGTGTAGCAGATACTCCTCCAAGTCCCGTTGCTGTAGGATCTTGTGTCTGCTTTTCACAGAATGTTTCCCTTTTATCCAGAACACAATGTCCAATTTTGGAGCAAATTTCTACAAATGTGCGCGTTGACCATGAGCATACGTGTATAAAGTTTCATACTTCTATCTGAAATACATTTTGTGTAATATCACTTTTTCCACCGTTTCTTCCCAGAACATGTCACAGAGGTCTGGTGCCTTTTCACCTGTGCATCCAAAAATTACATTAACAATGCTGTTATTTATATATTGTGCACAATTTTACGTAGGGTGTTATCAGTCTTTTTAAAATGTGTCTTTTGTCCTTGTTAAGCAACAAATGGTTGTTTAGCTCCACCCCTTTGGTCTTTTCCTGAGACCCAGGAACAACTCCTCCCTGTGCCTCCTGGGCAGAGGCCATTTATGACTCTTCACACTTCGCATTTCCTGTAGTTGGAGGATGTCCATTGTCTCCTTCCCCCTGCAAACCAATTCTTCCCCCCCACCCTGTAATCACCACATAGGTGTGATTTTCTGCTGGAGAGGACTGGAGAGAGAGAGAGCTGTTATTCCAGTTTGGGTGGCTTTTAGCCAGGCTTAAATTTAAGGTTCATTCTGTTGCATTTTTTTCTTGGTTTAAAATAAACTTGTGATTTCAAACTTGCAGCTAGAACACTTATTCCAGATTCTACACCATGGGCTCAAACAATTACAACATAGATTACTCTCAAGAACAGGTCACTTAGATTTCCAACATTAGATTTCAGTTTGTACAAGTTTACAGTTTTAATGCCAGCTTCTGACAGCTGTCATTGAGGCGGCCTAGGGTACTGCGCCCAGATTTTTGACAGATTTCACAGGAAGGCAACTTTTGCTGTGGATTTTTCTTTGATACTTTCAGCTTTTCCAGACATTGTGAGTTCACAATGATTTCTTGACTTAGTGAATTGTAGCACCCAGTAAGAATTTTGGATGTTTAAGAGTGTTTTGTACCGGCATTCTGCAGTTTCAGCAACAAAGAAAAAGATTCAAATCAAGGTTTTGGGGTTTGCTTTAGCAGAGCACTGCTTTTTCCTCAGTACTCCATTTTCACTTGTTGTGGAGCCCAGTGACATGTTTCAGGAGTGAGCTCTCTGTTCCACCACTGATAACATGCATGGTAGATTGGGCAGCCATCTTTTGGTGCTTTGCAGAGCTGAATTTCAGAGGTTTTGCCGCGCACAAGGGTTTTGCGGCCATTTTGATGTTTCTGGCACCATCAGAACAGAGGGAAGCCGCATGGCAGAGCAAACATTGATTGAATCATCCCACACATCTATTCCTGGTGCAGAAGGAATTGCCCTTGTGGAATTGTCAAATGAAGATGGTTTAGGTGTAGAAAGTCTAATTGACTTTGACCCGGCGTCTAATCCTGACATTCAAAGATTCCCATTATCCACTTAGGTGCGGAAATTCATAACATTCAAGGAAAACCAAAGCCATTCATCTGTGTCATCTTCTTCATCATTAGATAACTCAATCTTTTCTCCAAAACACCTGCTAAATCATACGCTGTTTCAAATTCACTGCAATGTTATGGTGGCTATACTGGTTTCCCTAGCACCATTTCTCAAATTATATGCACCATTACTCAAATTATGTATGAGCACGATAGAAATAATATATCAATTCAATTCAATTCAATATGAAACCATCAATGAGAATTATAAGGACCAAGCGAATTTGTTCGCTATGCTCCACTCAAAGATGATATATGTGGAATCCTTCATGACTTCACTACAAACAAGAGTGGACCATGAAGCAGTAACTTCGATGCAATTACAGAAACACTTCAAGAAGCGTTGGAGGTAGAACGACTGGAAAATAAAAGTATACTTGATATAGAGCTGACGACCTTAAAGGAGAACAAAGGGGCAGAGAGTCAGAAACATAAGATAGTAGACCAACAACAGACAGAGTGCTTACCAAAAATGAATCACATACTAATTGAGGCTCTGTCTCGATTACTTAATCAAAAGGTCTTCAAGGAGAAAATCGTCAAACACCCTGGGGTGCAACCCAAGGACGTACCCTTATTGTGTAATGAGGAACTTTGTGATGCTGCTAGTGCCCCTAACACTCTCCTGCTAAATGATAAAAATGTGAAGAAAAATCAAAACCTCACAGTGGAAACAGCAAAAACCTTGGTTTCTGCGACTGAAATTGGCTTTACTATTGGTGATGCACTGGATGATCCACATCCTATCTTTCAAAAGAAGGAAACAAGAAAACTCTTTACTAAAAATACTAAGAAGATCAGCCAAGTAAAGAAAACTAAATACACCAGGCAGGTGCGAAGTAGAAAATCCAATGGTGCAAGGCAGTTTTTTCGTTATATTTCTATGCCCCCTAGATGTTCTAAAGCAAACTTGAGAAAAGATAACAACTCACCAGTCTCTCACATAACTTCACAACACAAGGTATATGAACAAGACACGCCCCCATTAAAAAAACACTAAGAAACCTCAGAGGATAGAACAAGTCGAAGTAGATATTCTAGATTTTTCTACCTACTTGGTGGAAGATGAAAAAAGGGAATGGATGAAACTAAACGATTACTTACAAATGGTGAACTTAATAAACATGGAGTTGGATGGGCTGGAAAATTAAAGAGCGAGCTTTGGCGAAAATTGACCATTGTTTACATTGCTGGAAAAAAGAGAGTTGCTACAGGAGAAATCTAAATCAAGGTCCAACCACGCAATACAAAACGCCTCTAACTGATTTCTCTGGAAAGAACTGGAAAGCAAACTACCTACAGCCCAGATTGTGATTTTAATGTGAAATTTATAAGATATGATGAACCAAAGTTGGTGCAAAACTCTGAAGGGAAAGACTATGAGGAAATCTTCTCTTCTTAGATCGTATATTACCTATTGAGGATGCTTTGATTTTAAATTGTCATAATGTCTTGCGATTACTATTTCACATCCCTGTATTACGTTTTCTTGACAGTGGGGACATTAAGGTTGTGGAATTCCCTAAAGAATCTTGAACGGACAAAGTGAATCTCCATCTAAAATCCAACATGATTAAAGCCTTGTTGTTGGAAATGGCTCAGTTACTACTCCATTCGGGATTTGAATTGTCAGGCGTGCAGTCGGTTGGGAACCCTGCAACAAGACAGTCCACATATAACAAAAAATCAATGTTCAAAAGGAAACAATCGCCTTGTGAAGTTTTTATTCCTTTAAAAAATGGGATAAAGCAAAACTGTATAACAAGGAACAGTAGGAGAGTCCTAACCAATTCTGGTATAAATGTAAGACACCCACAAAAGGTCACATTCAGCTGCTCTAACAGAGTTGATTGAAAATGTAAGGAAATTGTGGATATTCGTCCCAGGGTATCTAGTCAATGGACTTGGATATGATAGGTTAATACCGAGAGGTTTTTAAGCGCGGACCCAGGGATCGAACCTGTGTTGCTCCATGTCATCTTGCATCCAAGGCAAGCACTTTTCTCCTGAGCTATCCTCCCAAGACTAGGTCCCTAAACTACACAACAAAAAATATCATGTTTTAACACTGGGTGGGGACATTTGCTTCCTGGAACACACATGGGTTCACACATTTATTTAAGAATTGTGAAATTCACGTCCTACATTTTGATGTATTGTGTTTCCAGGAGACATGGATGTTGTGTGAACCGATTCTTGATGGTTTAAGTGTTAACCTTAACCCTGCCTACAAGGGGGACTAAGGGGATACCCTCATCTGGCCTCTTCACTTTAAAAGAAAATGGCATGGGAATGAAGGTGGTGTCATCCTGGAACCTGAATGTTTTCATCCAAGGAACTTTGTGGTTACTCAACCAAACAATTGCCTCTAAAATGCAATTGGTTCTAATTCTTTATTTATATTGGAACCCCAATATCAATAACGTCTTATTACTTTGTGGACTCTGTTTTGGAGATTGTGGACAAGTACATGGGTCAAGCAAATCCCCCTTTTATAATTATATGCAGTGACTTGAATGTTCCATGTCTTGATAAAAGCGTATTCACCATCACAGACTTTAACATTATCTCTAATAAGTCACACAAGGGAGCTGCAAGTTGGGTGGGGCAATGCAAACTAGGGATTTCCAGATGCTGAATGGCTAAATAAAGGGGGATATTCCCAGTAAACTGACCTGGGTCAGAATTTGGCACTCTGGACTATTTCCTTATCTCTGATAACATGATACAGCACTTAAGATCCTTAGAGGTGGTAGCTATGAGGAAAAGTGACCATTATCTTCTAAAAATGACATGTTCAAGTTTTGGTTAGACTTGAGCATCGACCAGCAAAGCCTGAAATTTCAGAAGGAATAAACAGGTTATGTATTCGTCTGATGGACGTCCCATCCCTTCTGTACAAATATAACAAAAAGTTAAGAGAAGAGGACAGGGGAGTGAATTACGCTCCCTCACTGCTTGACTTCAAGGTCACAAACAACAGAGATTTTAGGGCGACTTTTAGACCAAAACACACCTACGATGAAGCGATTGTTATGAAAAAAAACAACTAAGGGCTGATTTAAGGGAAATGTGCCAAACAAATTCTAAAATTGCAGTGGAACTGCTTAGAAAACGGAAGCTGAAACATAAAAGTTGGTTGATATCTCATAGAGCTCAAATCTTCCAGAATCTATGTTGAGGGCAATTGACAAGAAAAATTCCAGAGAAATTTGGTAGATGCTTAATAAGGAAACGTCTGCCCAATCCACGCTGTTGACAAGCACTGTGACAGAAGATCCTTTTGCAACATTATGTACTAAATTGTCTGGGCTAGAGGAGAAACTTAATTATCTTCCAGTTAAGGATGACAAAAGGCTGTGGAATATTCCGTTTCATATTTGTGATTTGGAAATTCTGATCCACAATGCAAATTGCTCGAGAGCACCCGGACCAGATGGTATCATAAACAACATGATCAAAACTGCTCCAGAGGCGTGGCCCTCTCTTATTTTTAAGATATTCAAACAGGTGACGCTGCTGGGAGTAGTGCCATACTCTTGGAGGTCAGCCATTATAGTTCCCATATTCAAGAGAGGCAATAGGGAGGATCCCAACAACTACTGCCCTATTGCCCTCTTGGATGTTTTGGGTAAGCTGTTTGCAGGTAGTATTTTAAAACCCATCCATAGCACGGCCTGTATGTCTGATAGATGTGATCCTTCACAAACAGGATTTGTAAAGGGTGTAGGTACTCAATTGAACCTGTTCCTTCTAAACCTTCTAAATACAAATACTATACAAAGTGGGTTGAAAATGTGCCTAGCTTTTAGCAATCTTAAGGAAGCTTTCTCTAGTGTTGACAGGCACATTTTATGATCCAAATTGGAGGCTTGGGAGTATCTGTCAGATTTGCTAGTGGTGATCAAGGCTCTGTACACGTCAACCAAGATACAGATTAGACTGAATACCCAGGATCTCTTAACAAATGAGATTCCCAAATGCAGAGGCCTAAAACAGGGCTGCCCGCTGGCGCCAATTTTATTTAACTGGTTCTTACACGAGACATTGAAACTTACCTTAGCATTTCCGCCTAAAATCAATGGTCAGCCCCTGACATGGATTCTCTACGCTGCTGATCTGGTCTTGATTGGCCAGACCCCCTTTTGCTCTTCAAAGTAGACTAGGTAGTCTACAGGAATACGCTGAAAAAACTAGGTTGCATATAGATGCATAAAAACCAAACAGCTTGATCCTGCGCACAATGAGGGGGAGCTAAAGGTGCCACTTTAGATGGGTTTTAGGTCAGAATGAACCAAGTGAATGTAACAACTTACTTGCGGACATGTATACACTCTAGGATTAATGATATGCCTCGCCAGCTCGAGTTAAGAAACACAATTAAGAGTTTGACATCTCATGGCATGGTTTTATTTTTTTCATGGAAAATGTGGGCTTCGTTTGAGGGTGTATTGTGGAGGAGAGTACTCTGCCTTTAAAGGAGAGTGACCACATCAGTAATCAGGTATGAACTTGCTCTGATTTACATCTATGCATTAACGGTATGGAAAACTCTCTCCTTGTATAGGAAATCTGTCAAAGTGGATACACCACTCCACTACCAGAGATTGCTGTATTACAACAGAATGGGTGATCTCTCACTAATTGACCAATGGAAAACGAGATGTTTGGGTATTCTCGATAGCCTGGGAACCACGCAGGAAACCCGGAAGTTATATCCAGTCTGGTCAAGAGAAAGGTATGGCTACAAGACTGGATCTTGACAGAGAAAACTATAAATAAATATAAGCTCCATGTAAACCTAATACATGAAACTAAGGCATATACTTGTTTGCCAAAATATCTAACTAAATGTCTAAGTCTGTTGTATCGACACCAATTCTTGAGATTTTGTTTGAACATATTGCCCACAAAACAAACCCTAGAGGCTCACAACCAAATGGTTGATAACCTTAACTGCAGATTATGTGGTCTGGAGGATCCTATCGAAACATTGAAACATATTGTTCTGTCATGCACAGGGCTGACTAGGTTGAAAACGAGACTGTTGGGAGGTTTTATTAAAGAAAGGGAAATTTATACGATAGATGATTGGTGGGCCACGCTTTTGATGGGAGAAAAGTTTTCTCTAACTTTTGGATTGATAACTTTTTAAATGAAGATTTTATTGGAAAACCATGAATTAATCTATTTAAAGGAAAGGCCGATTAATTTGAAGATCTTAATATGAATAGATCGAATTTTACACTGATGATGAAGATGTATATAAATTGATGTGTTTTTTTGTGTTTCTTTTTTCTTGAGGATTTTATAGACAAAGGTTTGTAATAAACTACATGTAAAAAATAAAAAATAAAAAGTCAAGCAAGACATTGCCAAACTAATGAATGGTCATGCGAGCAACTTGAACATGGGCAGAAGAAAGCATGGGGACACGGTATTGCCTTATGGTTTGGCATACTGCGGATAATGAGCAGGACCAAAGGAAGGGCATCAGACAACTTCAACCCAGTCTCTTGACACCACTTTAACAGTATATTTTCTGTTACACCATTCTGGCATTCTGCTGCTCCTGCAGACTGCGAATGTGAGGACAATAAAGGAGATCCTGCACTTTCAGAGCAGTAATGATGCCTTTAATGATATGGTTGACAAAATGCATGCCCTGATCACTGTTTATGGTGAGTGAAATCCCGAACCTCGCTTTGAAATCTGGTATTAAGATCATTGCAACGGTTATTTCATCTGCATGTGTACACCCAGTGGCGACTGGTGAATTTTTGAACTGGAGGAGCATAAATGTTTGCCCTAAACATGCAAGAGTGACCAAGTGTAACACGGGAGCCAGACTCAAACAGGGATGTTTTTTCAAATGATGGTTAAAATGGTACATTTTAGAGCACTGTCAGTGAAGAATTGGGTAAACAGCCACATAGTTTGCAATCTGTTTTGTATGTGGCACATGAAAAAACCCAATAGATCCAAGTCACAGAAAGTATGCTATACCAGCATAGGCCATCACACTTATGTTTGCTTGTTTTCTTGATGCTTAGTACAGAATCGCCATGACACAATAAGAATATATGGCCAGACAGGAGCCACCAATGTATGCCTGCCTAGTCCTTGATGCCCACTAAAAACTGTCAGTGAAGAATTGGGTAAACAGCCACATAGTTTGCAATATGTTTTGTATGTGGCACATGAAAAAACCCAATAGATGCAAGTCACTAACAGTACAGAGGAGTATTTTCCAACTCATTTTAACTATGCCTTTGCCCACAACCTATGCCAGCACATAAAACATGTTCATGCTTTCAGTGACAATACATGTTCTTGTAGGTTGCGCTTACATATTTCAATATTATCATATAAGTACTCCCAGCCAGTAAAAAAAATGCCTGCCACAGAAAGTATGCTTTACCAGCATAGGCCATCACACTTATGTTTGCTTGTTGTCTTGATGCTTAGTACAGAAACGGCATGACACAATAAGAATATATGGCCAGACAGGAGCCACCAATGTATGCCTGCCTAGTCCTTGATGCCCACTAAAAATGCCAAGCCACAGTAAAGGCAATCTGAGACCACCAATGAAGTACAGTCTAGCCACATAATAACACTTATCATGTTTGTTTTATCCTTGATGCAGAGCAAACCCCATAAGTGTTGTTGTGTGGCTAAATAAGCCTCCATTGACTGTAGGCCATTCTAACCACGTAATGACACTTATCATGTTTTCTTTAGCCTTGTACATCAGGGGGTAAAGAAAACATGATAAGTGTCATTATGTACACAGACTGGCTTACATTGAATGCAGGCCAGTCTGTCCACATAATAACACTTATCCAGGTTGTTTTACCCTTGATGCAAAGTAAAGGTTTTACTATGCATCAGGGATAAAGCAAACAAGATGAGTGTTATTATGCCGCTAGACTGGCCTATATACAATGTTGGCCAGTCTAGCCACATAATAACACTTATCATGTCTGGTTTAATGAGCATTAAAAAGTATGTTTGCTTTACTGCTGATGCAAAGCAAACATGATAGGTGTTGTTACTTGGCTAGATAGATCTATATTCAGTGTAAGCCAGTCTAGCCATGTAATGGCACATGTCATGTTTGTTTTACCCGTGATGCACAATATTGTGCACCAAAGGTAAAGCAAACATGAGTGTTATTACATAGCTAGAATTGCCTACATTCAATGTAAGCCAGTTTAGCCATGTAATAACATGTATCATGTTTGCTTTACACATGATGCATAGTAAGGATTTTACTGTGCACCAAGGGTAAAGTAAACATGTTAAGAGTTATTATGTGGCTAGACTGGCCTATATTCAATGTAGGCCAATCTAGCCACATAATAACACTTGCCAGGTCTGCTTGAAGTGGGCCACACAGTGGATCAGGCCATACTAAAAGGGAAGACTAAAACTGGGAGCCTGCTAGGATTGTGGGCCTAAAGGCTTGTAGGAGATTCTGGAGAATATCCTGTTGGGGTCTATAACCCAGAATCTGGTAGCAACGGTGGGGCTATGGCAGAGAAAATGGTGCAACTGCCCCGTCTGGCTCCTGCCTCACAACCCAGGGTGCCCCCACTGCTGCGCACTTTGCCACAGCTTGTATAAGTGTGGGAAGGGAACCGAAGCATTGATGCTCGGGTCACCCAAAAGCCTACTAATGTACTTGTTTTCTCGTACGTGACCCCATGAACGTTATATTCAGAGCAGGAAAATCGAGCTCTGCAGAAGTCTTTTGTTAATTTCTAGCAAAAGCATGCTGCCAATGCGGTTGCTGCGTGTGTGGAATGCAAGCCAAGCAAGAATAGCACCTAAATGTGCCTGCAATGCCCTGAGGCACAGATTAGTGTGAAGGCAAGTGTGAAATGATTGTTTGTTTGCATGTTAGTTTGTTGTGAGTGCAATGTAAGTGCTGCATGTATATGTGTGAGTATGTCTGTCTATGTGTGCACGCATATGAGTGCCTGCAAAGGAAGCATGTGTGTTTGATTTTGGAAACTGGAAAGGTGGGAGGGCCGAGTTACTGGCAGAATGGATGGCCCGTTTTCATGGGACAGTGAAGTGAGAATATTAGAGCACAGGCCGATGCTACAAATGGGTGGATGCAGCCAGAATTTTAAAAAATCGTGTTCCGCCTTTCATGAATACATTGTTTTTTCTTGTGTTTGGCCACCATGAGGTAAACCGAAGTCAAGATTCAAGCTCAGTTCGTCCTCTTTGTCGGCCAGAAATGTACCCGCTAAGCCACATCAAAGCATGCTCAGAACAAGGGAAATGGTCATATCAGGATTTCATTTCACTTTGCAGAGAATATTTCATTGCAGATTCTTGGGTTTATAAAGTATGTGCCTTTTATACTTTGCCAGCAACATTCCTTGAAAATAACATCTCTATTTCTATTATTTGGATGTTGAGGATTCATTTTCTGAAAGGCAAATGCTAAATTCTGCAATGCACATTCATTGATTATGAAAGGTCAATGTAATAAACTTTTTATATGCAACTTTAAGATAGATTAATTTCCTGTGCTATCATTTCCCTATTGCATATGTAAGAGTGTGACAAAATGACTTCTGCTCTGAAGGAGTATCAGGGTGAGTATCCGGGTGAGTAGTGGCTACACCGCCTACTCAGGCCTCACACTTCCCCAAACCAACAGTGATCACAATCATAAATGTGAAACAGGCAGAGCAAAGAGATATACCTCCTTTTGTGGTAATGTGGGCCAACAGAAGGCTATCCTCTTTAAAGGTCTGTGAATGTGTTACTTTGCTGTTTGGGTTGCTGCTGTACCACAGCCCAAAGTAAAAGAATGTTCCAATCAGGGTTCCACACAAAATGTAAATGTAATATGTAATGGTGCAGGACACTGGGCATTCAGCAGGGAGGAAAATCAGGCAGGTAATGGAATAAGGAATTTTAAAAGGAACATTTTTGGTGGAAAAAGGTACAAACGGGATTTAGCCAGTCGCTAGTGCCCGTAAGGTGGACCAGGATACCGGGTTAGTTCAAAGACATTAATTCAATGTTCAACGGTGTTGTGCCGGGCTTCGAGCAGTTATGTTTTGAATCTATGTCGAAGGTGCTGAGTCACATTGATTGGTATCCAGTTAAACTTTCGAAAACACATTTTCAAAATGCCATTTTGTCGAAACAAAAATGCTGAAAAAAAATATTACGAATGTTTTATTTTATTTTATATGTTTTATTTTTGTTTCGTTAGTAAATAAAAAAGTGTCATTAAAAAAACAGGGAGTTGGGGGGAACCCCCCCCATTTAAAAAATAAAATAAAAAAAAACATTGAATTTTGTTTTTTTCAGCATTTTGGTGTCGAAAAAATGGCATTTCGAAAATGTGACGTTCAATGTCACTATAAACCACATTGATCCAGGTGACAGAAGGCACTGAGTTGGGTTGAGTGAGTGCTCCATGTGGTTTCAAGGCGTCGTTGAGCAATGCAGGTCGAATTGTACACCATGGGAGGCTCCACGATTGAGCATGTTTTGTGACGATGAGTACTGCAAGGTCAGACCCATGGGTCATGACGTGATCCGGTGGTTTGAGTGTAGTTGCAATGAGAAATCCTGGTGGTTGAATGCTAGGTTCAATGTAGCAGTTTAAGTGGTGCACTAGTGTTCGAGGTGAGCAGGTGAAGAGCCAGTTTGTTGATGCAAGCACAGTGGTTCGACGTTAACTGAGTGCCATAAGAAGCACTGCTTGTTCCTGTTGACTTGACAGTGTCAAGCGTGATTGAAAGGTAGCTCGAAGTGGTTCAATGTTGAAAATAGGGATTCTATCTGACCGGTGTCGCAGGATGCTGTGAAACCAACTGCAGGGGTTCTAGAACATGGGTTGCTGCTTCAGGTTCTGCTCTCCCAGCCTAGGGAGATTTTCAAGTAGAATGGCAGTTTCTGGTCTTCAGCAAGCCATCACCATGAGTGTGCCCTAGACATAGTTAGGCAGGAGAGCTTGCTTCTGCCTTGGTGCACTCCTTCTTCAAGTCAATATTTGATGGCTTTGGCAAGACAACTCTCCCAAAACATGTCCAAATCAATTCTTTTGTGTGTCACCCTCTTTTATAGGCACAATTCCAATTCCCTTAAAGGGGTCCAACCCCTGTTCTTGTGACAAGTAGGTTTGCCTGCTTCTATCATATCCAAAGTGCTGTGTGCTAAAGGAAGTGTAGGAGACAGGAAGGAAAAAGAGAGATGCAAGATAGTGGAACCCTTCCCCACTTGAGCTGATATCCTCCTGGCTAAACTAACCCTGCCCCCTTCTCAGACACATAGCATCAAAGGATGTGTGGTATGCAAAGCCCTAGTGTGAAGCTAGTCCTTTTGTGTAAGGTCTGCCCTTTCATTCCTGTTTCCCAGGACAGCTCCTGATGAGGGCCTGTCTTGGTGGAGAGAGGTGTTACCTTATTTCACAAAGCATCAAAGAGAAACAGCACCCATGGCTACACTCCTGCTGGGTACAGCAGAGACAGTCAGTCTGGGGGAATACACAAAGCCTGTGCGCAGCTGGCCTGGGCTCACAGTGTTGTCACATGATATGATATGATATGATATGGTATTTGTAACGCGCCTATACACAAGTGTTTCAAGGCGCGACGAGGCAGGGAGGGAGGGAAACAAGGGGAAGACAGACAAACGATCCTACTAGGCCAGGTGTCATTCAGATCGCGCAAGTGCAGAGGTAAGGGGAAAAGGAGGAAGTGCAGGGGGAGGAGGTGGGGGGGAAAGTGCAGTACAAGGTAAGTAGCGTAAGAAATAATAATTAATAAATAATAAATAAAAAGGGCCAGCTGGTGGCAAGTGCGAGGTAAGTGCAGAGCAAGTGCTGGGAAGGGGGCTGTAGGGTACAGTGACAGTCCCACAGTGCACGGGGAGCCAGGGAGGCAGTGCAAGTGGAGAGTGGCTGGGCCCTGGACCGAGGTTGCTGAGAGTGGCCCAGATGCAGGTTTAGTGCTGAATTCAGTGGGGGGTTAAGCAGGTTTAGCAGGGGAGAGGGAGAGAGAAGGCAGAAGCGAAGAGGAAGGTTTTGAGGTGCTTCCGGAACCGGAGATGGTTCTCCTCAAGTTTCAGGGAGGCAGGAAGGCTGTTCCAGAGGGAGGCCCCTGCTGCGGAGAGAGATCTACCCCCAGCTCGTTGCTTCGAGAAGCGGCTGACCATGAGGGAGTTGGAGACGGATGAGCGAAGGGCTCGTGAAGGAAGATATTTAGGAAGAGAGAGTTGAAGGTATTTAGGTCCCTGGCCCCAGAAGGCCTTGTGGACAATGCAGAGGGTTTTGAACTTAATCCTCGCAGCCACTGGGAGCCAGTGAAGGGATTTCAGTCCTGGAGAGATACGGTCCCTGGGCTTGAGGCCAAGGACAAGTCTCGCAGTTCTGTTCTGGATAAGTTGCAGAGGGCGGAGAGTGGAGGCAGGCAGATTAAGATAGAGGCTGTTACAGTAGTCCAGCCTTGAGAGAACCAGGGCTCGGGAGACAGTGAGCTTCTGGGGGAAGGAGAGGAAGGGAAGAATACCTCTGAGGAGGTGCAGCTGGTAGTGTGACTTCTTAGAGACGTCAGATATATGAGGAGAGAAGGAGAGTGTGGAGTCGAAGATGACCCCGAGGTTTTTAGCCTTGCAGGTAGGGGCAGGAAGGGGGCCAAGGGAGGCCGGCCAGAGAGCTGCAGGGAAGGAGGGAGTGGGTGTGCCGATGAGTAGAATCTCAGTCTTACTGGCGTTGAGGCAGAGGTCATTGGCGGCACACCATTCCTGGATAGCAGACAGACAGTCGGAGATGAGGGAAGGAGAGGAGGAGGCCGAGGGTAGCCTGAAAATGAGCTGGGTATCGTCGGCATAGCACTGGAAGTAGGGGCAGAGAGCGGCGATGCGGTGGGCAAGGAGTGCCAGATACTGGTTGAAAAGCCAGGGAGAGAGGTTGGAACCCTGGGGGACACCACAGGTGGAGAAAAAGATGTCAGAGAGGAAGGAGCCCATTTGGACCTGGGAGGGTCGACCGGAAAGGAAAGAAGTCAGCCATGCCAGAGCCTGACCAGTGATACCCAGGTTATCACGGAGACAGTTGAGCAGGATGGCATGGTTGACAGTGTCAAAGGCAGAGGAGAGATCGAGCAGAATGAGAACACAGGGAGTGTTGGAATCGAGGTTCAGGAGCAGGTCCTCACGGATGTTCAGGAGAGCAGTTTCCGTGCTTCTGGCCGCTCTGAAGCCGGATTGATGGTCATGAAGATTACCAACAGATTCAGCATGGAGGTTAAGCTGGGAAATGGCCAGTTTCTCCAGGAGCTTACCCAGGAAGGGAGTAATGGAGATTGGGCGATAATTGGCCGGGCAGGAGGGGTCGGAAGAGGGTTTCTTGAGGAGGGGGTGCACAAGGGAGTGCTTGAGGGGGGATGGGAAGACTCCAGAGGCGAATGAGTGGTTGCAAAAGACAGCCAGGGCAGGAGCCAGGGAGTCGATGTGGTCCTTGATGGTTTTGGAGGAACAGGGGTGAACCTGTTTAGACGAGGCTTTCATAGATCGGACTTGTCTGGAAACCTCATCAGCAGAAAAAGGTGGAAAAGCAGAGAAGGAGGGCGGAGGGGCGGCTGCAAGAGAGCAAGAGGAAGAGCCGGGAAGAGAGGGAGGGGGGAGAGAGGAGGAGAGCGAGGACAGGATGTCCTGGTTTTTGAGATGAAGTGCGAGGCCAGTGCAGTGCAGAGGGCCTGGGAGGGGACAGGAGAGGTAGAGACTGCAGCAGGGTTGGCCAGCTCCTTGCAGATTTTAAAGAGTTCGGCCGAGTTGTTAGATGCCTCAGAGATGCGGGCTTGGATAAGGGCTCTCTTCTTGGTGAGAACGGAGAGCTGGTATTGCCTTTGGAGCAGGCGACAGGCCAGTTTGTCAGAGGATGAACATGAAGCACGCCATTTCCTCTCTGCCACCCTGCACTTGCGTTTTAGGGTGACGAGATCCGAGTCATACCAGGAGTTACATTTGGCTTTGGGCTTCAGGCGGATTCTCATGACGGGGGCAAGGATATCGAGAGTATCAGATATAGAGGAATAGAGCATGGAGAGGGCTGTGTCAGGGTGGGAGTCAGCCGAGGGGGGAGGAGGGGGCGAGAAGGTAGCAGCGAAAGCCTCAACATGTATGATACCAATCAGATGTGGCTTTAATAATTAGGAGGAATACAAGCCACCATACCCTATACTCAGCTATGGCCTATATTTAAATTTTACAAATGCCACCAGGTTAGTAACTCTCACAACAATGTGGTTTTGGGACAGAGGTGCAGATATAAATACAGCCTTTGCATTGCAGTGACTTGGCTGTCACAACAACTGTCTAAATGTCACCTGTGACCTCGGAACACACACTGTGCCACTGGAGAGCGGGTGCTCCAGATCAGAAGACTGATGCAGCAAGGCATATCTGCCACTGTGCTGTTGGCAAAGAGTTTTATAAAAGGGGGGTCTTCTGGTTAGCAGAGATAGAATTACTGCAAACCTTTATTAATGATTACAAATCAAAAAGCCAGGGCTTCTACACTGCATAAAATAAACTGTCCCACATTATTTGTACCCTGGTAAGTAAGTGTGTGTGCGTGTGTGTGTGTTCTGGCAAATGTGCTTGTGTCGCAGAGAGTTTAAGGGTCAGACAGTGTGTGTGTGTGCACATGAATGAGTGCTGTGAGATTAAGAAATAGATCTGAACTACTGGTAAAATGTCATGATCGACAATGCTGTCTGCTTTATTTTTTATAATTGTTTACTTGCATTATTACTAGCATGTAGGTCAAAGCAACGTGAGTGTTTTTTGCAGGTACTGATCTGACCTAAATTGTCAAAACCTGCAAGAATTTAGTTTCTTACAGTGGAAGCATTACTGGCATTAAGGGCAAAGCAACTTGACTGCCCTGGCATGCGGATACTGACAAGTATTGGCACAGTCTGAATTAACCTGTTTTCTTTCAGTGGCATTATTACTATCGTTATAGGCAAAGCAGCATGACAATTCTTATGTGGCAATGCTGTCATATATTTCAATACCGGCATACAGTGAACGACTAGCATGGGTTTGTCCTCTTATAATGACAAGAAGGGCAAAACTGACATGTTTGTTCTTATTAGGAAATACTGGTTTATATTGGCACAGAGAGCATGACATTGGGCCTCATTACAGGTTTGCTGGTATTCTGGTAGTAAATCCTCTGAAATACGACCAAATGAATTTACCGTTACCGCCACTTGGTCCCTCAGATTTATCGCAGGATTACAAGTGGTGGTAGGCAGTGTTAGTTTCATTGTTCTAGCATCAATAGACCTCCATGAAGATTTTGGCGGAATTACCACTGGCAGCAAATCCGCCAGCGGCTATTGCACCAAATTTGTGGATTTATAGCGGTAAGGTGGCAGATTTACCTCCAGCTTTTTGCTGGAGCCAATTCCTCCACTTCATTGCCAAACCTGTAGTACAGCAGTGCAATAATGCAGCAGTAATGGAATAACTCTCCTTGAGGCCCATTTGTCTTCTAACAATTGCATACTGGTATTATTGAGCAAGCCAGAATGAAAATGCCTTCTTACACTGACCTATATAGACAAGCATATGCCCCCAGAGACTATTCCAGTGGCGACTGTGAATAGTATACAGGTCCGGTAACATATGACATATTAACTCTAAGGGCTTCATGAAAACCTATTGGAAAATGCTCCTGTGTACGATAATGAATTGTTTGATTATTCCATATATTATCCTACAAAATCAATTGTAAATTTTTGTGCTTGTTACCCATTTTTTTCACAAAAAGGGTGCTGTTGAATGCAAAATGTTTACCCAATATTTTTAAAACATGTTTTCAGTGGAAACCAACTATAGACTTCCTCGGCTTGTTTGGGAAGCCCTTGCATTGCTTGTTTTTCTTTTCTGCAGATTAGTGGTAAATATTTACACCCATCCATTCATAAAAGTCAGCAGCCACCAAGTATTGGCTCAAATTGAGCGCATCCAGCATGAAAATGTGTTCTTATAGTGGTAACACTAGCATTTATTGTGCACATCCAGCGTGCAATTGTAGTAAAAGTGACAGCACTGGAATTTCTTGGGCACAGACAGAATTCTTTTTTTTACAGTGCCAATACTGGAATATACTGGGCACAGACAGCCTGCTTGAAAGTTCTTATAGATCAATGGCATATAGTTTGTAAAATGACAGATCAGTGGCCATGATGGCATTTATTTTGGGCACAGCAGCATGTAAGTGTTTTACTTTGGCATTGTTGACCGATATTTTGGGCACATTGATTGTTAGTGTGCTTTACAGAGGAAATGCTGGCTTATATTGTAGACAAAATCAATGAGAAGAAATGTTCCTGTTGTTGTAGGTTACCTGCATCTATTGGATTTTTTCTTCTGTTACCATAGAGGCATTTCTATAAATTGTATGGCTTTTTCCGTAGCCCAGGAGGGGGCAGTGCGGACACAGAAGCCCTGCCGATTGGCAACCGCACATGACGAACCGGTGTTTCCTGCTCGCCTCCCGCGGCTGAGACCCTGCCTCCCCAACCAGCATTGCCCTAAGCAGCGGTGCCCCCCACGGGGCGAAGTTGCCAACACTGCTCAGCCCTTCGCTTGCCGGGACGCGGCCATTGTCCAGCACCGGCTTGGTGCGCTCCCGGGCCTCAGCCTACATACGGCCCACAGCATAAATCCTCCAACCTTCCGGCAGCCCCACCGAACGCTAACGGCCCAGCGTTAGCCAGCGGCACCGCGACGGGAGTGCCCTCCATCCACGCCCGCAACAGATCTCCACATCGGGCGGAGGAGCAGCTGCCTCTCCCCCTTCACCCGCCTGCCGGGACGCAACAACTGGTCTGCCCCTCCCCCCCCGAGTCCGGAGTCAAGCGGCACTGCAAGCCGCATGCCCAGCACAGCCACCTGCTTGTGGCCCACCTCGGGTGGCCAGCGGTTGCTCCCCAACATCACCTGAAGCCAGCCGTCCTTCAAGCCCGCACTCCCCGAACTACCTCACAAGACTACACAGGATCCCCTGTGACCCCGACCCGCGGGCCTCCCTCTTTACACCCGGGGCACTGTGCGGGCGAGGGGGCGGCTGGCTCACCGCACCGCAGCCCGCCCGTCCTGGAACGACGCCCCGGGGGCCTGGGACCCGCGCTGCAGACCCCGCAGTTTTTGCGCCTCTGGGCCCGGCGGCCATCTTGCGGATCCCCGCCGAAACCCGGATCACTCACCACTGCAGCAGGGCCTCCTGCCCACCTCACATCATCACCAAAGCTCACCTAACAAAAATAGTGCCCCACCAGCTGCAGAAGCAGATTCCACTCCGCCACAAGCTGCAACTAAAGCTGATCTGCAAGACCTATTAGCGGCCCTAACCAGGGAAATCCAAAAAAGCTCTGAGGAAATCACTAAGAAAATAAACACCCTGGACAAAAGAATGGGGGAAGTGGAGCATCGGACTGTCGAAATTGAATCCGAAGTCTGTGACCAAAGATTCGAAGATGAACAGAACAAGGACAGGATAGCCAACCTCGAAGCTAGATGCAACATCCTTGACGCAAAACAGGAGGATTTGGAAAACCGATCACTGAGGAACAACATCAGAGTCCGAGGGACCCCAACCACTATCCCGGAATCAGACCTGAAAGCTTACATATCGGACCTCTTTCGATTTATCATCACCCTCCCAGACAACTCCACACTAGAATTGGAACGAGTGCACAGAACCACTTCAAGGAAGACCTCCACACTCCCCCCCGATGTTTTGGCCAGAATACACTTTTTTCAGATAAAGGAGGACATTATGCGAGAAGCAAGGCAAATGAGACAGATCTCCTTCCGAGGGTCCATGATCTCACTCTACCAAGATCTAGCGAGCGCAACACTCTTGAAACGGAAAGCTATGCGGCCCTTGACAACCTGGCTACAAGAGAAGAAAATCCCATACCACTGGGGTTTTCCCACCTCAGTGAAATTTAAATGGGATGGAGCACAGAGGCAAATACAGTCGTTGAGAGAAGCGGAAAAACTCATGGGCATAAACAATACCGTCCCCAGCGACGAACCTGAAGTACCAGTTCGCCCCCCCCCGGGACGATTCCCCTGGAGGGTCATGGTCCAAGCCCAGCAGACGACGCAGACTCAGGGGCCCCCCGAAAAAAGACGGCGATAGGGGCTGAGCATGCGACAGCAGATTTCCGGTCCAGGAGGCGGTGGACCCCTCATGCAGTGTTTACCCAAGAACAAATGAGGCCCCTCTGGAGCTAACACAAGCAACTCACATGCACCTATACAGAGGCGTGCCCTCCGGCGAGCTTCCACACGGTTCGTCTCGGCGGCCCAGTTGGCCACACAGAGCGCATTGGTGCCACAAGTTCCTCAGTGGCAGTAGGTAGACGTTCCCTCTACCAGTTCAACGTTGGGAAAGGAGTAAAGATACAGAAAGAATTATGAAACTTACAGGATTGTACTATTCATCACGATTATTCACCGTCCCTAGAGTCATCCAAGGACTCTGCAACACAACATGCAACAACATACGAAAACAAACCCACAATTCATCACACTCATCAGGCCTTATCCAAAACCCACAGATCAACCCAGGGATGAATCCCACAAGACAGCCTCAATGCCACGCTGCCAGAGATGGCTAATACAAGTGAGTTTAGATTCCTCTCCTGGAATATACAGGGGATGAACTCCCCAAGAAAACGCAAATCAGTAGAACACCACCTGGGTCAACTGGCCGGAGACATCGTCCTACTGCAAGAAACGCATCTCCTCGCAGAGGATGAACACTGCATAAAATTCAAAAGATACAAACAGTCCTTCTTCGCCACCTCTGGCTCAAAGAAAAGGGGGGTGGCAATCCTTCTCAGCGATAAAATCCCACTACGCAACATCACAATAAGGAGAGACCCGGAGGGCTGTTATTTGCTACTCAAAGGTATCTTCGAAGAACTTCCCATCACGTTTGTCTCAATCTACAGTCCCAATACTTCCCAATGCAAGTTCCTAAACGACATCTTACCAACGATCCTATAATTCTGGGAAGGCCACCTATTCATTGGCGGAGATTTCAATGCCATCCCTAACCCTCTGATAGACAAAACTCTTCCCGCCACGAATAACGATTACACGCAGGCCCTGGCATTACTTAAGTTGTTCAGAGAAACAGAAACAGTAGATGCATGGAGAATACAAAATGGCACCTCAAGAGACTACACACATTTCTCCAACGTTCATAAGGGATACTCAAGAATTGACCTAATCTTAATCCCTGGCATCCTCTACCCCTGTGTCAATGGCACGGAAATCCACACACGCATGATCTCCGACCACTCCCCGATTTCCGTAAACTTAGCCATCTCAGGCCATAAATCCCCCCTCAAAGGTACTGGAAACTGAACGACTCACTCCTTCTAAATATTAGCATAAGAGCCGAAGTGGAGGACTCACTGATAAACTACTTTGAAGAGAACACCACACAAACATCCCCCATCAGTACAATCTGGGACGCAATGAAAGCGGTGGTTAGGGGTGTCCTAATAGGGGCTGGAGCTGAACAGCGAAGGATCTCAAACATAGCCTCCTCCAAACTAGAAAAAGAAGTATCCCTCCACGAATCACAGCTAAAAACTCAATACTCAAGGAAAACCGAGCGGGCCCTGAGAAAGGCGAAAACAGCCCTGGAAAAGCACTGTGCCGACCGGACAGCCAAATCCCTGGCGTACACAAAGCAATTTTACTACGCCAAAGGAAACAAAGCAAACAGGATATTAGTGCAAAAGCTGAGGGAACTCCATAATCGGAACAACATACTTAAACTACGAGGAGGAAATGGAAAACTGCTCTTCTCCCAATCGGAGAAAATAAACAAACTCTTGAGATACCACACATCTATAATGTCCAGTGACCCGCTAATACTAGAAGATCTACCAGAATACCTGAGCGCACTTCCGCCCCGCAAACCCGCACATCTGGAACATCTGGAGGCTCCCATTGGAGAAGAAGAAATTATTGAAGCCATCAAAGCTCTCAAACCCTCCGCTCCAGGCCCAGATGGCCTAACCGCAGACTTCTATAAAAGATTTGCCAGAGTTCTGGCCCCACAACTATTCGCATTATTCAAATCCTTCCTATCCACGAAAGCCGTCACTAAATCCATGGCCGAATCAATCACGATCCTGCTTCATAAACCCGGAAAAGACCCCAAACTCCCAGAATCCTACCGGCCCATATCACTCTTAAACAATGATGGGAAGATCTTTGCCAAAATGCTAGCCAGAAGACTGGGCCCATCTCTTCCAAGCCTAATCGACCATGACCAAACAGGATTTATCCCTGGCAGAGGGACCCATGACAACATTCGGCGAGTACTAAACCTAATTGAAGGCGCTCACAAATCCAAAACAAAAATGGCGGTAATCTCATTAGATGCCCACAAAGCCTTTGATCGGGTGGACTGGGGATACATCCACAAGGTCCTCCAACGCTTCGGCTTCGGCCCCAACCTCACATCATGGGTCATGGCTAATTATCAAATCCCCACTACACAACTCCGAGTTAATGGCACAAGGTCCGAACACATCCGTATCACAAGAGGCACTAGACAAGGCTGCCCGCTCTCGCCCCTGATCTTTGCTCTATCCATGGAGCCTTTCGCTGCCAGAATCAGACGAAATGAAGCCATAAAAGGAATCCAAGCGGGAAATCACGAGTATTAAATCGCACTCTATGCCGACGACGTGATGTTAACCATTACAGACCTTTCGGCCTCCCTGGGGACACTATGGAAAGAGATCGAGGACTTCGGCACCATGTTAGGATTTAAAGCCAACTTAACCAAATCCTCACCACTACCCATCAATCTAACCCACCTGGACGAGGCCGCCCTCGCACCGCTCTCACCAATTCCCTGGGCCAAAGACGCCATAGAATACCTCGGAGTCCAGATCACCGTAAACCCAATGTGCCTAAACTCAAAGAACATCCCACAACTACTCAGCACCCTTCAAAATGATCTCAAAAGATGGAAACAACAAGAAATCTCATGGTTCGGACGAATCTCAGCTGTGAAAATGAACCTGATCCCCAGATGGCTATACCAATGCGCATCCCTGCCACTACAAATCCCACCCCCAGCCATACGTGCACTACAGAAGAAACTAATGGAATTTGTCTGGGGAGGGAAGAGGCCCAGGTTCAACAAACGAATCATGATGAAAGGCAAACCACTAGGAGGAATGGGTGTCCCTGACCTAGCCAGATACTCGCTAGCAGCTCAACTATCGCACGCATTCGCTTGGGTGCAGGAAGTAGACCCCCCGCTATGGCGTCAAATCAAAGAATCCTGGTGCCCGGTCCCCCTACATGACCTCCCACACCTACCACTACTAAAACCACAAGCCAACTCCGGGCCACTATCTGCCACGACCATCACAACCCAATGTTGGAAATCCGCAGCGCGGAAATGGGGACTTCGCAGCTCCCTGGGACCCATGTATCCCATCTGGAACAACCCGGAATTTACCCCTGGAAACCCACCTTGAGACTTTCACGCCTGGATAGCAGGGGGCCTGGCAAAAACTAGCGATTTCCTTGAAGAAGGATTGCCCATCACCATCGAGAGATGCAAATCAAAATTCGGAGTGGGGGAACGGGAAAGATTCCGATACTCACAAATCAGACACTGGATGTCACACAGAAGGACCCGGGACAAATGCTCGAGAGAACCAACAGCCCTGGAGCTCACGTTAACATCCCCGACCAACAAACGGAAAATATCCATCATATACCGGCTCCTAAACAGATCGGACCCAGCAAAGAAAGAAAAATATATGACGGAATGGGAAAAGGATATTGGCCGGGAAATAGCAGCAGAAAGCTGGGAGCAAATCTGGTCCTGACTACATAAAAGTTCACAATGCGTCACGAATAAGGAAGGCGGCTATAAACTGTGCTACAGATATTACATCACCCCCACCCAAATCCATAAAGCCAACCCGGACTTTCCCGCCACATGCTGGCGAGGGTGCCAAGCCCCCGGATGCCTCTATCACCTAGTATGGAGCTGCCCAAAGGCAGAAATATACTGGAAAGAAGTGCTGAAACACATTAAAGAAATCTCTGGCCTCTCTATCCCTTGGGACCCAGGAATTGTCCTCCTGGGGGAAACCGGTGATGGAGCATTCCCAATCTCAGGTCATATTTCCCGACTATGCAACCACTTGCTATTAGCCGCAAAGATCGCTATGGCTCGATTATGGAAAGACAAAAATGGCCCCTCGATCGCCCTATGGTGGGCCAAATGCTGGGAGATTGCAGTAGCAGAAAAAATCACAGCAATCCGCTCGGACTCCCTAAACAGAACCCTGAATATATGGGACCCATTCTTGGACTATGCGGCCAAATACCCAACCCTCACCAGGAGACCTCCACTTACTAGATGGCTCCAATGCAGCCCCCTCTACTAATCTTCGACCGAACCCTGAACACACCAGAACAGAGGGAACATGTACCCAGAACTTTTCCACCTAATCGCCACATCCAGGAACCACCCACCATCTCCTCCACCCTCCAACTCACATTAGACTACAAAGGCACTAATTAATGTTTAAAGTGAAATATATTGCATTGTTGCATGTAACACTCTATCCTGTAAGATCAATAAAATGTTATGAAAAAAAATATATATATATATATATCTCAGGAGGAGAAGCACCCGCCCTGTGAGCTCCCCTAGGATAGTCACTACGCTCTGCCGCTTGGTCTACTTTCAGGAAAATACTAATGAACATCCACTGAAAATCCCAAGCCAGTCCAGACCATGAATTGTTTATAATGGGAGGTGCCTCTTCAGGAGATCTCACGCCCCCATTGGCACCAAGAACTGCCTCTACCACTGACTTGTGGTTCCTAAAAAGCCACCAGACGTAACTAAGGACGTTTTCAGTGCTAAAGAAACCCAGTTTTGGGGTAGAGGATAGTGGGGCAACCTTAACCCAAAGTACCCAGAAGTGCCCAGATTGGAGAATCCCTAGGGAAAGGGGGAAATCTACAGGTCTGTACTTGGTAAAGTAACCAATCGGTACATCAAGGCTACAGACTGACAAGATGTCGGAATTAGTAGGCCAAAGCAAAGCTGGGGCACTCAAACATTTGTGACTGTGAGTGGTCTAGAAGATACTTTTCTGGGTGAATTCATCCCAGGAACATGTGGTTTAACATAGGGAGTGAATGTTGGACTCAGGGCATCAGATTCAATTAGAGTAGGCCCTCGTGATTTGATTGAACATCCCAGCTTTGCACATTGTCAACGGAAATGCCCCAAATGTTTTATTTTGTTTGTCCCTAGTAGTTTCTTTTAACCTACCATAGGCCTCAGTGCCCCGAGGTGGAAATAGGATGCCCAGGGAATTTTAAGATAGAGACAATGGATCTTTTGAAGATGGGCTTGGCAAGAAGGTACACCACCTTGTAGACACGAATGTTGACTCACCCCTACTCTGAGCCACTGGATACCGGCAAGCATAGTGCTTTGGTTAGGAGAGATTCGTTCATTTTTCCACTATGACTGTGCCAAGTAAGCCAGTCCCATTCATGTTGGTCTTTATCCTTACCACTCTGACCTTGTATTATTTTGCTTTCAAACAAATCTAGTTGTAACATATTTTCCGTGTATGGATGTTCTGTTTTTCTCAGCTCCTGGCACCTGATTTAGGGGAACTGAGTCTTTGGACTCTGTTGGAGGCCCCAAGATGACTGGGGAAATGGCCTGAAACTGAAACTCAAAGAGCAGCTGTCACCAATCAATGCAGAGCTCTTAAAGAACAGCTGCAAGTTGGTTAGAGCTTACATACTTTGCGGCCGTGTGGTCACCAGGGCATGAAGGCTAGTTGGATGGGGCCTGCCCATCTGAAACTGACTCGCTGTGTGGGGTGTTTAGCTTTGGCCAGATTGTGCTGGCCACCGTTGTGGCCCAAAGCATGTGGAAGATTATCCCTGTAGGTTCACTATGTGAGCATTAAAGTCGGTAACTCATATTGTTTTTGTGTACACCTTACAGCACACTAAGTAGACCACGGTTGAGTCGTCTCTATCAGCAGAGGGATAAAACAGGTCAGTGACGCAATGGCCTAGATCAGAAATTGGAAGGTGGAAGGGCTACCGGTAGCCTTTGCTGTTTATTTATTTAGTGGACAGGTGTATAGCGCCTATACACACGTGTTTCCCATCATTTAAGAAGAATCTGGGCAGAAATCTGAGCGAGCTACCCACTAAGGGTGGGCATTTTTGGCTGACAATCCTGGAAAGAAGGTGTGAGAAGCAAATCGAGAAATGTAATTCAATCTGCTTACCAAAGAATGTATTACAATTTTAGAACTTATTTTGGATTGTTCATATTTTATTTTTATTTATTTTTTATTTTTTTATTAAGCAATTGGTTAAAAAGAGTTAAACCTTAGCTTTACAACACCATTTTTTTTTCTTCTAAATAAGGCAGGAGGCAAGCATGTTTTAAATATATTAGATCTATTTAACAAAGTGCTGTGGGGTGTTAAATACCAAGAGGGCATTTAAAGGACTTGTATGTCTGGTACACATTAATGGATACAAACGGGCCAACTCACAAACATGTTAGGGAAGATTTAGAAAATAACTCCAGGTGTTATTTGTACGTACTGTATGTCTTTTCTCGATTTACCAATTTTTGCTGTAAACATGCATTTCCTCAAATAACATACATACGTTAAGCTATTTCTCGCACAAATGTGGCTTTTGTTCTTTCATTTACCTTGGAGTTTTGCAAAGTGGTTCAGAGGATGTTTATGCAACTTTAAAGCACTTTCATGACGACAAGACCAAGCTTGTGCTTACATGAGTTCACCATGTTTAGAAGGTGCAGCAATGGTGCAGCAGGAGAGAGAAGCGATTCAGTTCCTTGGATGACCCTTGTTGTGTGTTGTGGTTTTGATGGAATGTAAAGCACTGATGATAAAAAGTCATAGCACTTATCATGAATGATAAGTAGAGATGACAGACCTTAGGCATGTGGCTGGAAGGAGGTTTACAAAGTGGAAGAAACGGAGTGGAGTGTTGTGCTGTGGGGGTGAACATAACTCGTGTGCAGTGGTTGTGCAGATGAGTTATGTATTCAGGACGCTCTGAAATGTTTAGAAAATCAGGTTCACCTCTAAGATAGGATGAGAAACCATTACAGCTGAATGAGCCTTTTTCATAAGTGATAAACGTCTGAAACATGGTTTAAAGTAGTTTATTCTAGAACAAATATGTGCCAGAGGTTTAGTATAGACGGCAACGAATACTGTGCACAATTCATAGAAGCCCAGGATGAGTAATTCCATTTGGCCTAAGCACTGTAGTCCATCAGTCTGACCCTGTCAGTTTGGACTCCTCTTGGAGGCCAAGAAAGGTCACTCAAGTCTTTGGGGTTTAAAGTATCACCAACACATGTTTCTTGGCTTGGATCAGAGCTCTTTATTTCATTAGTTTGGTCCGGATGATGGACTTTTTGGTCGTCAATTCCCCCTGTAAAGGCTTGAAGGGTCCCTGAGAAGTCACTCTAGTTTCAAAACTGCTAGGAAGATGTGCCAGACTTCCCCTGGCCTAGAGATGGCACAGCACACGCACCACAATATATTTGGCAGACTCTGCATAGTCTCTGCTAGCACTGGGCGAACAGGCTTCCTACTAGGTTGGTGTCTCTAGTGGCGAAAACCTCCTCCTTCTTCTGGCCTCCCTTTCTCTGACATGTCCCCTCTCATCCCCGTAATACTTTTTCCTAACACCTCCATAGTGCACCTGTTTCTTCCTTCTGTCTCCCGCCTTCTACTGTTCCACCAGCTCAGATTTTACTTCTCTCATGCTTTCCCCTACTCCTCTCTCTCCATTAACACCTCCTTGCCACCACGCACTTCCAGTTCTGCCTCTGGCCTCTGACACCTGCGTTAGGCATAGGAAGCTTAAAACTCTTTATATCTTGATAGGTCTGACCATGGGCGTCCAGATTGCCAAACTATGATCATCTTTGCACCTCAATCAGGGCAGCATGGGCATTGGTTCCTCAAATTTAAACTTTTTCTCTCAGCTGTTCCTTCTAATTATCTGCGGCTGTACATGGAGTCACAGACATAACCCTGATAAGGGTGGTCTATAATTTTGCCTGTCAAATTTCTTCTCTCACTGTCACTTCTGCAACACCCCTTGGCTCCTGGTAGCTTGCCCACATGTGCTTCAATGATTGCTGGTGTCTCAAAGTTTGAGGTTTACCTCCAGCTTTTTGCTAAAGGTAAACACCTCCCCTTTCCGCCCCTTTCCGCCCAGTTTCGGCGCTAGTGTTCGGCACCATTTTTCAGCGCTAATGTCGTCGTTACTGCCACATAGGTTCCTATGGACTCTACAAAAAGTGGGGAGTAACAGCGTTACCGCAACTCGGGATCCGGCGCTAATAGCACCAGACCGAGTGGCAGTAACGCTCTTTGGGTTGGCTGTATCCCGGCGCAATTACTGCTGGGATACCGCCAAGGAGGTGATGAGACCCTTAGTGTGTATCTTGGATGGGGCCAGCAGGCTTTGAGTTTGATAAAGAGTATCGCTTTGAGGCCATACTAATGAGACAATGCAGGTGAATTTGTTGGTTTCAGATTATAAAGATAGTATGGTGACTTGGTGCGTGTGAATCCATAGGAAGGAAGAGCATAAGACCATAGCATTCTCTTTTATTTCAACTGTAATTAAAAGGAACGTGTGCAGTATGGTATGGTTGATGGAATTAAATGAAGTTGATGAATTCAGTCTATCAACATGCATAATTTGGGCTGCTCTCTATTGGTCCGACGCTTTTTTTAATATTGAATATCATCATCCCTGATCCTCTTCTCAGTTTTAAACCTCTTGGAAAGTCACTTGGTAGACATTGGGCCTCATTACAAGTTTGCCAGTCTGGGAACTACAGTACCGGTAAGCTTGCCGGTACCGTAGTTCCCACGCCGGCAAACTACGAGTTGTGCTCGTGTGTGCCTTTCTGCCTGCCAGGTCGGACCTGGAGGGCATAGCGGCACTGTGCTGGATGCCCTCCTCAAGCACACAAGGGACTACATATTCGATACAAAAGTTGCTTTCCATGCACTGGCAGGCATGCCAAATTGGGTAGGCGCCCTCAACTGCACCCACTTGGAGTTGGTGGTCCCGCATGCCATGGAGGTGGTGTATCGCAACCGCAACAATACCACTCCATCAATGTGCAGATGGTATGCAACACCAGCAAGATCATCACATATTGATGTGCCCGATATCTCGGATCAACTCATGACTCTATGGTCTTGTAAGAATTCCACGCTACCAGGCTTCATGGAGCGACATGCTGCTGGACGACGTGCCTGGCTGCTTAGTGAGTTGCCTGACTGGGCCATGGCAGTGCATCGGGGTTGTGAGGTGGGTGGATGCATACTCCACCTGGGTGGCAATGAGGGTGGGGGATGCATACTCCACCTGGGTGGGAATGGGGGGGGTGCATACTCACCTGGGTGGCAATGGGGGGTGCATACTCCACCTGGGTGGCAATGGGGGGATGCATACTCCACCTGGGTGGCAATGTTGATGTGACAGCACAATGTGCACATCACCAAACACTGTGCCCCAAAGCATCAGAAACTGTACATGACACCCAAATCCCATAGTGATGAAGTAAGGTCAACACCAATCACTACATGACTAACAGGTAACCAGCCCACATCCCACAACACATGCACCACTCATCAGCGGCCCTCACCCACCGTAAGGCCAACCTGCACCATGCAGTGCATATGCACTATGTTGCTGTCTCCAGCATATCACCACACAGGACAATCATCCCTGGGAGTGCATTAAACTGAGCCAACCCGGGATTCCACAGTGTGTCACCGGGTCGGCACACCCATAGGAGTGCTGCATGTCACCATGGAAATGATCAGCGCAGAATGCCCAATATTGTACAGACTACAGCCAACACTCCCTACTAGTAAATCTCACAGAACACAACACATAACTAATTTGACTCCAACACTGGTGTATGCATATACGATGCACGTGCAACAAGATGTCAGTGCACACCATGAATCATCTTGAAGATGCAACCCACACCATTGGTCCATGGCACATGACACATAGAGGGACCTGAAATGGGGTCAATGCATCCAGGGACATGTGCATGTGGGCACCAATTACCTGCAGGCATGTGAGACTAGTACAGTTGTCCAACATGAATGTGCGAACATTTACCTTCATTCCCCTCTCATGCAGGTGATGGTGGCTATCCCTTGAGGCTGTGGCTCCTGACCCCTGTCCGAAACCCACAGAACAGGCACGAGGAGGACGTGTGGTAATTGAGCAGACCTTTGGCCTGTTGAAGGCACGATTTCGCTGCCTCAGCCAGTCGGGTGGGGCACTCCTCTACAGACATGAGAAGGTGGCCAAGATCACCATGGCATGTCTAATGCTGCACAATATGTGCATCTGCCAGAACGTGCCCCTGCCCTCTGACATGGAACTCCTACCACCTGATGATGATGAAGGGGATGATGAAGATGTGGCAGGACCTCATCACGGTGACGTGCTGTGCGCCAGTCAGTGATCGCCCAATATTTCTGACATACATGTCAGCAGGGGGTGACATAATGGTTGGACATAGGGCACTGGGTGTGGGGGTACATGTACACTGTGCACTGTGCAAGATTAAATGACACATGCGCAATGGTGAATGTTCACTCTATTTTTTTTTTTACACAACCAGTGTATTGAAAGTATTAATATTAACGTGAATGACAAAACCCTCCACTAACCTCCCCCCTCCGCCTCCCCCACAACTCCCCCACATACCCTCACCCTCCACAACTCCCCCATTCACCCTCCCCCCACCGCCTCCGCCCACAACTCCCGCACACAAGTCCCATAGAGTCCACGGCGCCTACATGAGGCTGCAAGAACAGTCACTCAGCACTCCCAGAGCCAGGGGGTGGCATGTCCCATCTGCGCAGCACACGGACCGACCGGCGGAGAGGGCTGGTTTGTGTAGAGCTACTGGTGGATGGTGTGGCCTCATGCTGAGACTGTTGGGCGTGAAGACCTGCCTCCAAAGCATCAGCGATGCGCCCTAGCACCTCACAGAGGCGGTTGGTGTTTTCCATGATGGACCGGCCCAGTGCTGTCAACTCCATGTGCCACTCCTCCCTGGCCTGACGCTTGTCCTGCACAAATTCCTGGATTATTGCAGTGAGCAGGTCAGCCCGCTGTGCTCCTGCGGCTGCACCTGTGGCCGTGCTGGGGGTCTGGCTGGCATGCCCAGCCTGCTCATCCTCCCCGGGACTGTATACCGGACTGATATGTCCCTGGGTTTTGTCTTGCCCAGACTGCTCCGGGGTGTTGGTATCAACGGTGTCACTCATGGATACCTGTGGGGATGATAATTGTGTTGGGGTGTGGACAACATCCACTGAGTCATCCTCAATGGTGCCCCGGATGTCTTCTGGACTGTTTTCAACTGTGATGGGTTCCGTGGCTGCCACCTCCCCAGCCACACTGGACTCCTCCGAACGGGGTGTCGGACAGGTGTCTGCAGGAGAACAGTGGGGGTTGGGGGTGGGGGTGTTGTGCCCTCCACAGGCCTTGGTTTTGCAGGTGGTATGTGTCCCTGTGGTGGCTTCCTTGCTGGGACACGGCACCCCCTTGCTTGTCCCCTGGATGTAGACGGACGGTTGCTGTCCTGTGCAGGGGGGGTGGTGTCCTGCTCTTCACTGTCATGCTCACTGCCTGTGTGGGTGAAAGAGAGGGTCGGCATGAGTGATGTTTGGATAGGCATCATACATACATTGGTACGATTGCACATCCACACAATTGTGGGTAATAGGCATTTGTGTTGGGAAGGGCACGTCATTTCATACATGGGTGGTAAATGCAGCCATATGTCGGTGTCACTCATGTTGGCCAGGTACTGTGCTGTCTGACATGCTCACAATTTAGGTCATGCACGCTGTGTGCCTTATGGAATTTCCTACTTTGTGTGGTATGTGTCATGTACGTTACGGCCTTGCACCAGGCATCGGCATGTGTCTCACTTGCTTCGGCATACTTTACAGGGAGTGTGTGTGTGGCTGACCATGGCGTCACTCTTTGGACAGACATTGACATTGACTTTCATCACATTTGGCTTAGCAGTTTTTACTTTGGACACTCACCTCCATCCGCAGATATCGTGGCGCCACACTTCATCTCTCCTACGCCTTCGATTGATTCTGGGCCAATCATGCTTGCACATGTTTCCTCCCACGGGGTGAGCTTAATGGGAGAACTTGGTCCTCCTCCGGTTTCCAAGGCCTAGGTACGGTTTACCGATAGAATGTTCCTCACCCTCAGCCGCAGGTCATCCCACCACTTACGGCAATCCTTCACCGTGCGGGGTGTGTTGCCCACTGCACTGACCTTCTGGCAAACTAGTGCCCACATCTCCTGTTTGCGCAACACGGCCTCCCTCCTCATGTTGCTGCTGAACACAGTCCTTGCATGCTCATTCAAGGTGTCGACGAGCATCTGCAGCTCATCCTGGCTGAATCTCTCCTTTCGGAGGCGGGCAGATCCCTTCTTGAGTGCTTTTGGCATTCTTGGGTGGTTGGATGAACTTTATGGTCGATTTGCAGTGTCCCAGGGGTCCTGTGTGCTGAGGATGGAAATGGATAGTGTTTTTAAAGATGGCCGCCGTGCTCCTTCCCGTTCCTGTGCGATGATGCTATTTCCGGTTCCGCTATTTAGCGGTGACTGTAAATAGCGGTGACTGCTAATTACGGTCACCGCTATTTACGGTCACCGGTAATGCCGCTTTGGACTATGGCGGTAGTGTTATCTACGGTGCGCTTGATGCCGGTAAGGGCTTTTTGGGGCCCTTTTGCGGCATGGCGCTAGGTACCTTACCGGCATGGTGCAAAGCTTGTGCCCGCGAAGTCGTAATAGTCCTCTATTAGCGGGCTGCTTCCAGCTCGGACACGCTATTTGCGCCATGCCGGTAAGGGACGATACTTACCTCCAAACACATTGGGCCTCATTATGACCTGTGCGGAATGCGTTTAACGGCGCCGGTAATGGTGACAGCGCCGTTAAACGCATTCCGCACTATTACGAGCTTCCCTCGCGGGACCCGATGTGGACGTCTGGTTTTACCAGATGGGGGGGACCAGGGAGCTAACAACGGGCGGTCGTAATCGTCCCGTTGTTAGCTCCCGCACCCTTTCCCATTGAGCCCTATGGGGGCTCAAATGGGAATGGGGAAGGTCCGGGCCCGGGTTCCCTGAAGGAGGAATTACCAGGCCCTCCAAACTCAGAATGGCCCGGTAATTCCCCATTCAACCCAGACCCGGACCCGATTTTGGAGGCAGCCATGCCCTTATTAAGGGCATGACTACCTCCAAAGTTGTAATGATGCCCAATGTGTGATATAATCCACATTAAAATGCAATCAACATCAAGTTATAAACAATTATTTTCTATGTGCACCGCAAAATCGTTGTGGTCAAATAGATCCCGGGGTAACCCTCAAAATTGTTACAGAATAATCCCTAAAAATAGAGTAAATTAGACTTATTATTATATAGACCAGTTCCTAAAATTAGTTGAGGCATACATGGGTTTCACACTGTGGTGCCTTGGATATAGCCCACAAACCACTGAGTCATTCCAGGCCGGAATATGACTAATTTATAAGAAATCTTGCGCTTCACCTAATTTTGCCACTAAGGGTATGCTCACATTTATGTAATGACCCATGAGTAGTTAACAATGACACACCAAGTGTGCACTTATATTTTATTTTTCGAATTAGTCACATTTTACTGATGTGCTGGTTATGCATTTTTAGGGGGCATCATAACCTTTTGGAGTGCTAATACTTCTACCAGCTTAGACCAACTGGCTATTTATTATATGCTCCAAAACATATAATTTCGTATTCCCCATTTTTTTTTTTTTTTACATTTATAAATCGCTCACACAGCCCGCAGGCATCGAGGCGCTGTTACAAGAATTGTTTGTTTTTCTTAGTTGTTAATTATGTTTTATTTTTTGTCTTAGTCACGTATTTATAATGCGCTTAAACACCCAGAGGTTTCTAAGCGCGTACCCGGGGATCGAACCTGTGTTGCTTCGTGTCGTCTTGCTTCCAAGACGCGCACGCTGCCGCTGAGCTATCCTCCCTGGACATTGTTCACCCTCTTTCGTCAGCCCAAATTCCCTAATTCTCAACATCTATTGTTACTACACAGCTATTTTCATTACATGTGTTCCAAACAAAAGATAAGTATGCTTGTTCACCCAGAGTTGTTGAATTGCCTTTCTGCCCTCTGCTCTTTCTCTCACTCTTGCAAACCGAATGTTGCAATAATGTTCAGACAGCAAGTATAACTCCACCAGTCTATATATTTTCCACCAACGGTTGGCCACAAGACTTTTCAAACGTACTATGCGTGAAAAGGTGTGCTTGCTTTTGCTCGTTCCCTGTTTCTGTAATCTGGGCGTGATTTATGCAGGGGAGTTGCTAGGTCTGGAAAAGACCCGGGGCTAAGCTGATGTCGGAACTGTTGGGGCTGGGGGCTAGCTAGTCTTTTGGCTGTAGCTGCTGAGATTCTATCCGGGGCTACAACCAAAAGATCAGGGGCTATAGCCCCCTTAGCCCCCCCCCCTAGCAACGCCCCTGGATTTATGGATGGCAACGTTGGTGAAACTTGGCTGTACCAGATTCCAGTGGTTGAATGTTGGTACTGCCACATCTCCTGCTTTACCTTCAGAACTCGGTCAAATTGGGATGGGGAACCAAAAGTATTGCTTCTACAATGTTATAATGGTCTAGAAATCATGCAGAGAATATAGATGTTAAACATCTTTCTTTATTGACCACAGCCAATCTGAACACTATATGAATACCTGAAGAAAGAACAAAAAAAAGGGGAGGACGCCATGCTACCACTTTTTACCCGCAAATCCTAGGCAGCCGTACCACTTTGATAAGGAAGGTCTGACTGGATCTCAGCAGTCAGCAGTCATGTGACCTGGTGTGAATCACCAAGGCAGTGATTGGGAACCTTCTACACATCCTCCAAGAAACCTATTAATTTAAATAGGGATGCACAGGAACAGGAGGTGGCCTGCATCCATAGGATAATGCAGAAAGGTTGACAGCATCAACTTGTCATCCAAAGGTTCTTCAAAGTAGTGTTTTGACAATATTTCCCATTAGGCATCACAACCAGTAATAATTGGCTCCTGGCACTTGGGCCAAATGGGATTCTTTGTCCATGGCCAGTGCCTATCTCATTTCTGTGGTGTTTTGTACTTTCTTTCCTAATCCATAATTTACGTGGTCTGCCTGAAAATAAGGGTTGAAGCCAGAAAATTCCTTGCCTTTAAAATTAGACAACATCCTGCCAAAAACCTCTTTTCTGAGTTTCAATTCAATTTTGCCATTTGAATTAGTATTCAGCCTTTTCAGGGTTGACTTACATGGAACTGAAAACATGGGAAAAGTAGTAAAATGAAAGCAGTAAAAAAATAAAGATAGTGTCAAAAAGGGATTGTGAAAAGTGGAGTTTTCGACGTGTCTATTTGGACTCCAAAATAACATGAACATCTCTGCTCTGCAGCTGGGGAACATTCCTAACACGACAAATTAATTTGTGAATGTACTGTGTCAAAACCGGTCAAATTTGATTTTTGACTTTGTCCTTGGAATACATTGCAGTGCCTTCATTCCAGTGGACATTCGGGAACATCTGCTAGTGCACTGCAATTCAATAGCCAGTGTTGCACTTTCGATAAAAAGATACCAATGCTCTCATCATTGAAATCGTGTAAATTAAGTTGTCTTTGTGACTGCGGTATTTCCATATATACGATTAAAAGTATCTTGCTCTATTTTATGATTGAGATTTTTTTTTTTACTTTTATTTTATAGGATTCATATTTGCAAATGTTCCTTACATGTACAGTAGATTACAGCAGGGCCACGTTCAAATGTCCCAAGCTTTTCAAAATGTTCAAAGTGTTGTAACTCTCACAAATGAAGTCCGTGCAATGCGTAAAATGACTATGAATGGGGACTGCAGATTTTGTAAGGTGCCATTGCAACCTGAGACATTAAAACATCTGATTGTTGCCTGCCCTGCTTTAATTGAGAAAAGAGGCCATTTTTTTAAACATATGTTTAATGAATTTTGCATTGTAGTATACGAGGTTTTATGGGACAAACTGTATCATAGTCAATTAGCCACAATGAACACAGCAATATTAATGTTCATTGAATCACTTAGTCTGAAAGACTGTATGGACACTGGTGTTTTAGAAAATGTTTAGAAGTGGAAAGCTTATTTGATAGCTGCTGAAAATCATGTCCGATGGTAAATGTCTAAATGTAAAAAAAATAATCTGCTATGAAGTCCACCGATGTAGGCGAATGATCGAGTTTTCGAAAACATAGTGTAAATTGCAACAATATCATGATAGCTTGCTTGGATCCAATATGTTTTTGTTTTAGTAAGTTGTTTTACAAGTTTTTGCATTTTATCATTGCTATAGTATATGATATAGGTTGTATATTCTGTATATTGTGATTAATATGTTTTGTTTGTTTTAATTTTGAAAGGCTGTTTTTACAGCAACATCAAATAATGCTGGTGTAGCAACAATCAAATCTGCTAATTGCAAATCAATGCACGCTCTTGGAAGTCTTCAATAGGAATGTGCACTTTTTAGCCTTCCTGAGACGGGGATGCTGGATACACCAGAGCAAAACACTATATACCACACAGGGATGCTGGATACACCACAGCAAAACACTATATACCACACAGTGAAATGTGCTTGTCCAGTGAATGGACCCGAACCTAAATGCCAATATTTCTTGAAACCCTCTCAGACTAAGCATCATCCATCATTGTATTGATAATTAAAGACATATAATGTTGTGGGGTGCTCTCTACGGAGTTATGCAGAGTCCAAGGGCTCTAAAAAATCTTGAAATAGCCTATAGCTCTTTCAAGTTAGGAGATGATATCATCTCTCCACTACCGAAAACTAAAATCTTAGGAGTCACCTTCGATTCTACGTTAAGTACGAAGGCTCATGTGTCCACGGTAGTGAGGGGAGTAACTTATTATGTTAAACTTCTTTCCCAACTAAGGCCTATGATTTCACAGGAGTGTGCAGAGACTATTGCCAGAGCAATAATCGGGGCAAAGTTGGATTACTGCTGTAGTCTTCTTTTAGGCATTAGTCAACTAGAATTACGCAGAATACAGGTTGCTCAGAATTGGGCAGTCAGAGTAGTTCTTAGACTCCCCAAGTACAGTCACATAACTGAGGCTAGAAGATCTCTTTATTGGCTTCCAATAGAAGCCCGGATAGAGTTCAGAGTCCTGGTCATCACCTTTAAGTGTAGACAACAAGCTGTGCCCACCTATTTACAGAATCACATAATAGAGAAATCTAACCTGCGCTCCCTTAGATAAGGAACACAAAATGTCATTGTGCAACCCAGATGCAGGACTGCTAAGGCAGAAAACGGGGCTTTCAATGTTAGGGCTCCTTCCCTCTGGAATAAACTTGCAGACCGATTAAGGCACCAGAAGTCCTTGCAAGTTTTTAAGAAAGAACTCAAAACACATCTCTTTGCCTAATCTAATATAAGAAATCTACTCGCTATGACCGAATGTGGATAGCTGGTTTACCAAGTGGCATATATCAGTGTGCCCCCCTTTTTTTTCTTATGAGGATGATTTGTCTGCTGTCCTATTTGTTGTAAAATACTTGTTGTTTGATCTGCGCCTTTATGCCTGAGGGTCAATAGCGCGCACTATAAATGTAATGTAATGTAATGTAAAGTACATGGGCTGATTTATAGAATATTGTTTCTTACACCTCGATTCCTTCCACATAGAGCCTGTCCACGTCAGCACCCAATCAGTAAGATAAGGCGCATGCAGTCAGCGCAAATAAGCCACCAACCTCTGCTCACAGGTGCTCTCTATAGCACGAAAGAAAAACTTTGTAATTCAGAATCTTGCACAGAGCAAAAGGGCTTTGTGTTCAGACGAATGCACACTCAGAACATATGCAGGGAACATATGGTGCATTTTCAGGGTACATTGGTGAGATATGGATCGAAAGTAAGCAGCATTGGCAGATGATTTCATGACACCAAGGACACCATGTTCCAGTTCTGGGCTTTGCTTGTACATTAGTTTTTCTTTAGTCCATTTCATTTTAATTGCAGTATATTGAGATAACAAGTCCCAGAATGCTATTGGTGGAGAAATGACTAGGGCATGCTGTCCCAGATGAATTAGCCATCTGGCAACCTGAACTATTTGGGAGATTTGCTGAGAACATTTCCTAGAATATAATGAATAATTTCAAGGATTGACTGTCAGTGAGAATTGGGGAAATCATTAGGTACAATTGGAAAGCATATCAGGGAGATTTGTCGATAGCCTTCAGCAGCGGGGGAGGGGGGGTGGGAGTGTGTGTGTGTGTGTGTATGTCTGAGCACCAGATGGCAGACTTTGCTTTTTTGTATCTGCTCAAGCTTCATAGATTTGTATGTTGTATATTATTGTTTAAAGCTTGGACCTAGCTTGAGAGCACGAAACGCTGTAGATATGAGTAACAGTTCAGTCAGATGTTACTTAAACCATAATGAAATATCAACATTTGCAGCTGGGAACTTTGGTGAGATCTGAGACATTTTTGGATGTGAGTGGTCATCTGTACTGGGGCAATGCATGTTTTGGAACATATTAATGGAACATTCTTTCATTAGGCAGTAGGCATTGTGTGACTTGGAGTCTTATTGAAGGAGGGGGGGTCCCTCTGTACTGAGTTGGAGGTATTCTTTGATATTTATTCTGCTAGGGTATCTGCCATAAGACAGGGTTTGTTCTAATATGTGTAACTGTGCAATAGCTCCTGGAGAGCCAAATGGGATTACCACAATAAATTAGCTCAGGCCCAAATAACTGGACAGACTCAAAGAATAAGGCAAAATGCTAATTTATTATCAGTTCAATAAAATAGAGAAACCTGGAGAGCACACAGACTGTAGCTCACACCCTGTCAATGCATTTCAGTTACACAGAAGGTTTTATACCACGATATACGTCAGCTATGATGTTATCCTACGTGGCTAACAGTAAAAGCCTGCTGGGTGTAGGGATTGGTTAGGGGATATGTATACATATAGTTTATAAAAGTGTTAGAATCATCATTGGATAACTCTTATCTAGTAGGCACGCCTTGAACCACCACTAACTACGTAAAATACAGGAAATACCATAATACCAGCAGCGGATATGCCGGTGCAACAATTTATGGTCAAGTATTACATAGACCCTCACGATTGGTTGGCACTGTCTTACCAGCCATGGACATTCAGCTCGTAAGCAGCACGTAAATAACGAAACCCAGGTGCAAGGGAACAACGTCGGACCACTGCCTTTCTTAGCTAATTAGCCTACCATCTCTCATCAGTTAGGCCCTAAGCCAAGGCTTCTTCTTTGTAGTTGACCTTGCTGACTGTTCTCTTTCTCAGAACTTTAAAAGGAGTGAAGGTACATTGCTATATTTGTCTGGAACTTTATGAATAGGCCTTGTTTCTGGTTCTGAATCACGTATTAGTTTATCCTCTTTGAATCCTTTCGAGCCATATTGTTGCTCATGATGCGACATCCTCTGAGTCAAACAAATACCCTTTGTTCTTGCACAAATTTGTATTCCTGTGACTGTCAGCATTGTAGCCTTGGTTTCCATTCTCGAGGCTTCTTGCTTACTATTATACAATGCCGTCATCTTTTTTCTTAGCATACTCGTGTTCTATTTTCTACTTCAGCAATCTTCTATATTGTATCATCTACCTTGCATTTCTGCTTATATACATCTATTAAATCTCGTGTCACTTACCTCCCTAGTGTATATGGGTTTTCTTCATATTCACATATGTTTACTTTGTCACTTCAATCACATCTTCATTCTTTAGATATCCATACATCGAGTTCAGTGCGTCCACGTATCTTCTCTTTTTAGTGGTGTCACTTTACATCTGTCAGACTTTACTGATAGTTCTTCTATGTCCAGTGGTGTCTACAGATGCATGTCTACATACGATACAGTTGTCTGAGCGCATATCGTCTCTCATACCTTCAATGTGGTATTGGGATGATACCAGATGTCACACACAGTGCTTTCATGCTGTTCTTCCAGTTTGACAGAGGTGAGGGGAGGGGCTCTATAAATGATGTCTACATCTGAAACTCTACATACCTCTGTACCAAGCAAGATACAATGGATGCTGGGATATGTAGCCCTTTTGTTGGGGCTCTGAACTTAGTGTGACAGTGTTCCTTTGGAATAGTAGTCTTATGGAGGCATCTGTATTTAGTGATGCAATGTGCATTCTGGTGCATGTGGTCCTCTGAGGATATCTCTACTGAGTAGAGCAGAGTACATTTATGGAATTGTGGTGTTCTGTGGTGATCTATACTGAATGGAGTAATGTGCATTCCTGGACATGTTGTTCTGTGTGTATTGGGGGTAGGGGTTCTGAATTAAGTGCAGCCCAGTGCCTATTGAAACTGGTAGTCTTACTGGGACATTTTTATAGAAGGAAGACCAGAGTGGTTTATGGGACACATATTGCTGTAGAGACCTATTTATAAAGCAAGCAGCACATTCTGGGATAAGTAGTCGAAGGTGTTTATAGGCACTATGAGATTCTGAACATTTTCTGAGACCTGTAGTTGTGTGGCGGTAGCTGTATAGAAGCATAGCCCATTATGGGATTAGAGTTCAAAATTATGGTTTCTATTCTACACAGGATAATGCATTTTGGTATGCCGAACCCTGTGACATTTGAGATAAAATCATGTCAATTACTCTATACCTCGTCTGTCAAAGAACATGCCTATGGTGAAATCAGTAATGAGTGGAGCATAATATATGTAGGGACATATAGTCCTGACCCAACATCAGTACTGAGTGAGGCAGTCTGAATAATTGCCATCTGGCAATGGTGTAGAAGCCCTAGCTTGTTTGATTTTTAATAATAAAATGATACAGGGAATTATATCTCAGAAAGGGTGGTCTGCAAACCAGATCCCACTTCCCCAAACTCCATGGCAAAAGCATTGTGTACATTTGTGCCCTGCTGCATCTATATTCTGGTCTGAATTGTCTGCTCTCCAGTGGCACAGAGAAGGTTCAAAGGTTATAGGTGCCCTCTTGACAGTTGAGGTGACAGCAAAGCCACTTCAGCACAGAGGCTGCATTTAAATCTGCACTTCTGTTCCAAAACCACAAAATCAGCAGTCCAGATAAGGTGCGTCTGAGGCCTTTTTATGCACAGGAATCTTGTCAAAATGGCCCTATTAATTATTCTCCCTTGCAAATGCAGGCGATTTATGGCAGCACCCTCATGAATCATGGAGTTCACTGGTGAGAACCTGGCCAGCAGCAGCTTGCAAATCCACTGTTCATTTTAGCAATCCACACAGTTCCTCTAAAGAAGCAACTCGGATGAGTCCTGGTCTGTTTATTTTTTTCAACACTCTCCTCTGTTAATAATTCTATCAAGATAATACTTTCTGAGTAATGTAGAATGGAATTTGTGTCTTGTTCACTTTGCTCAACTGCCTGCATTTTGTAGGTCATAGTGTTATTAAAGCATTTTGAATCATGAACATGCTTTTCACATTGCTTTAGGACACATGTAGTATTATGTAAAATGAAAAATGGCGTAAAATATGGGAGCATGTTTGCTTCATTTTCCTGTTCTAATCAGCTTTAATATAGAGAGCGCAGTTGCAGCAGCATGGGCATTTCATACTTTGTTTTTCTTTTCATCACAGAAGCACATCAATTGCATTTAATGGTTTGGGGTTCTTGGTGTCTTGAAGTTCTCGAAGAGCCTCCCAGCATGTAGATGTTTGGCATTTGTGAGTAGGAAAAGCTTTTGGTGTTCTATATGAAGGTGTGTTTTTTTGTCTTAAGATTGAATGTGTTCGCGTGCATGCTTGCGTACAGTTAATGCAGGCTATTTATGGCAGCACCCCCATAAATCATGGCATTCACAGGTGACAGCCTGGCCACCAGCAGCTTGAAAATTCACTCTTTATTTTTGCAATCCACATAGTTGCTTGAAAGAAGCAACTCGGATGAGTCCTGGTCTGTTTATTATTTCAACACTCTCCTCTGTTAATAATTCTATCAAGATAATACTTTCTGAGTAATGTAGAAGGGAATTTGTGTTGTGTTCACTTTGCTCAACTGCCTGCATTTTGTAGGTTACAGTGTTACTAAAGCATTCTCAATCATGAACATGCTTTTCACATTGCTTTAGGACACATGTGTTCTGTAAAATGAAAAATGTCTTAAACTATGGCTGCATATTTGCTTCATTTTCCTGTTCTAATCAGCTTTAATATAGACAGCGCAGTTACAGCAGCATGGGCATTTCATCACAGAAGCACATCAATTGCATTAAATGGCTTGGATTTCCTGATGTCTTGAAGTTCTAGGAGAGCCTCCCAGCAAGTAGCTATTTGGCATTTGTGAGAAGGAGAAGCCTTTGGTGTTCAATATGATGGTGTGTTTTTTTGTCTTAAGACTGCATGTGTTCGCTTGCATGCACATGCATGCAAGGGCACTGTACATAGTTTGTTTTAGAGGGCAAGGAATAGCTGGGCATGTGGTCTGAACTTTACTTCAAAGCCCTTACTGATTACCCAAAAGCGGGTTTAATGGATGCAGTTAGAAACAGTGCTGTATATATTTTCAGTGGCACAGATTGTACCAGTACCTCTCAGCTATTTATTCAGACAAAGTAGCCTTATATATCAGTGGACCTCCAATACACATGACAAGGTACAATTACAATTATTCACAGCAGGGCTGATTGCTTCAGGCACACATTTCCTAGTTGACTGCTATGTTTTGGGACAGTACCTGAATTTCTTAACAGAGCTGCTGTAATGATAAATCTCAAACATGTGTTGGCATTTTCTGAGCAAGAACAGTGTCTGAGCACTTCCCACCGGTATCACTACAAAATACCGAATCCCATTACTGAGAGGTAGAAAACCGTGCATGAAAAACAATGAATTTCCTCAAGAAAATAGATTGGGATGGGGGCAGTCGGGTCAGGGTATTTAATAAAGTGGGGGGATTTGAGGGGGATCTGTGGGATCTACCCCACTTTAAAAATACAGAAATGAGTTTTGCATGCAAGACTTTCCACCTCACAGTAAACAATTGGGTATTTTCACGTAGGTGCTTCCCACCATCCTCCGGAGCTGGTGTGATGCACACTGGTGGACAGTGTGAGAAGATGGCACTGCTGTCATAGGCTTCAATCCCTTCTTCTTGGTCTTGTGCTTTTCAAAACTTCTTCTTCTCCTACATCCGATTACTGAGACCCACTGCCAAAAATCGAGCACATTTCAAAGCCTCATTATGAATCTCCTGACTCATGTTGGATAGTCCAAACAGGCGAAAAGCTTTTGACAAGCCAGTTATGTCAGGCAAGCCTCAAATGGAATTGCCAGTGCCCTAACCCTATGTGCCTTTCCGAGTCAACAGCCTGCTGGGAAATGTAGCTCAGTGGGTCAATAACCCTGCTGCAGAGATTATTGTGTAACCTATTAGTTAAAATCTTGTTGATAGGTGAGTTAATGCGTCTGCATCAGAGGTATGTTTTTAAGATACAGGTAACATTCAATTGTAACAGAGCTAATTTTACTTTCGACTTATCAAAAGGACTACTAAATGTTCAGTGATTCAGAAATTCAGAACACACACATTTCATCAGGGATGCTATATCTGTAATGGCTGAAGTAGAATGCACATCCCATGAGGACTGCCACACTTATAATGGCTCAGAACACGCATCTCGTCTGGGCTCTTATACTTGTGATGGCAAACAGTGTTGGTAAAACATTTGCATTCGAAAAAGTGCATCTGGTGAGACAAAATGCTAACTCTATAATTCCTAGCCTAATGGACAAAAGAAGGTCTGCACATATCTAAAAAGGAGCACCCAATGGTAAAGCTGCACTAGATTTGTAAATGGGAAAGGCATTTTCAGCTTTTTGAATATTTATTGATGTTATGTCAAAAGACACAAAGGAGAGGAGAGCAACTCTGAACCTAAGCAATACAGGAGAACAAAGTGGTGGCTAGTAGGGGAGGCTGAGAGAACAGAGAATGTATTAGACAACCCAAAACAGGAATTCAAGCAACAGGAAGAGAGACACCAATGAGGTACATAAGATAGCAACAAAGAAGGTGAGAAGGGAAATGGTTAAATAATAGGAGACATGCACAATAGTAGTGAGGGATGGAAGCAGAGCAAAAGAGACATGTAGAGACAGTAAAATAGTAAAACACAGATCAACAGCAGACTGGGACAGCTGGAAATAGAAAATCCAGACTAGAGAAAGGCAGGCCAATTAAATAAAAGGCACAGTGCAAGAAAGATAATCAAAAGGATCAGCAACCACAACAGAGAAAATGAAAAAAACAGAAATACCCAGAGTAATGACATGAGAGAAGAAAAGGAGTTATAGCAACTGATTCAGCACAATGTAGCAAGGAAACAGCAATAATAGAAACCAGAGATGGGAGAGGCAGAGTGTCAGAGCAAAAGACCTCAAAATGTGGCATAGCAAAACTCAAGGGTAAGAGGCAGAACATCTGAAGTGAGAGACACGGGAAACAGAGCAGCAAAGAGAAGGAGAGATAGAGCAAAAACATGCAGTGGCTATCAAGCAGGTAGTGCCAGGCAGAAACAGTAGGACTGAGAGGCAGGCAGAGAAATGATATTGAGTGAGGGACTTGATTTATGGTGTAACTAGCTTGTATCTGTACTCCCACAGGGATACCACGACGCAGAGGGCTCCGTCTGGCCCCTAAACTCACCATATTGCTTCTGCACGCAATACGTACTGCCTATACAGATACACTACCACCACCCTGACAGCACCTACCCAGCCTTCCAGAATCTCTGCCTAGGGCACTGGGACCACCATCAGGCTCACTACCTCCCCTCCTTCAAATACACTTCCACTTCCGTCACTATACACACTATCAGGCCTGCATCACGCATCACCTCTTTTAACTCCATAACACCCACCCGGCCTCCACACACATTGCTGGCACACTAACAAAACACCGCCCCCATTTGGGCAATACACAATAATCCACTGCATTAATCCCTTCTTCTCTCCCCACTCAGCTGCTATCCAGCATCCTTAATCAAGGAACATGACTCCTCAACTATCCTCTGGTAAGAACCACCTCCCACTCTCTATTTTCTCCCTAATATTGAGCTTTACCACTTCTATTCATCTAACTCAACTTCCCTTCTTCTTTGCTTCTTGCCCCTTGGTGCACCCCCGGCCCTTTACCAACTGGGCCTTCCAAATGTTTGACTATCATGTTTTATTATATTATTTACTTAAACTGGACATGCATACAATTGTCACATCTGACTCACCTTGTCCCTCAAAATGCAATCTGTATGCCTTCATGTATTCTGACAATATTTTGTGAGAACTCACATTATCACGGCAACCCGCCACCCACCACTACACCACTTGGTAATGTCACTATGGCACATTATCACAGCCTTGATAAAGACCTGCTGGTTGAAACACATGTCTGCCTTTTTCATGTGAATGGCACTGCATGTGCTCTTACAACAGCAGCAATCTCATGCTAATAAAATCTGCACTACACCACTAACCAATTAGTCTGACTCATCATTTGCTTGTGCTAGACGCACTACCCTAACGGATGACAGCTCTTGAAATCCAGTGCCAATACAGATATGATATGATATGATATGGCATTTGTAACGCGCCTATACACAAGTGTTTCAAGGCGCGATGAGGCAGGGGTGGGGGGACAAGGGGAGAACAGACAACAATCCTACTAGGCCAGGTGTCATTCAGATCACGCAAGTGCAAGGGTAGGAGGACTGAGAAAAGTGCAAGGGGAAGGGGAGAGGGGAAGTGCAGTACATGGTTAGTAGAATACAAGATAAGTAATAGGGCCAGCTGGTGGCAAGTGCAAGGAGAGTGCAGTACATGGTTAGTAGAATACAAGATAAATAATAGGGCCAGCTGGTGGCAAGTGCAAGGTAAGTGCCGGGAGATGGGGCTGTAGGATACAGAGACAGTCCCGTAGTGCAGGTAGGCAGTGCAGGGAAGAGTGGCAGGGCCAAGGACCGAGATCGGTGAGTGGCCAGTTGCAGATTCAGTGCAGGTTCAGTGATTTTAGCAGGGGAGAGAGGGAGAGAAAGCGGAGGCAAAGAGGAAGGTTTTGAGGTGCTTCCGGAACCGGAGATGGTTCTCCTCAAGTTTCAGGGAGGCAGGAAGGCTGTTCCAGAGGGAGGCCCCTGCTGCGGAGAGAGATCTACCCCCAGCTCGTTGCTTGGAGAGCGGCTGACCCTGAGGTAGTTGGAGGTGGATGAGCGAAGAGCTCGAGAAGGAAGATATTTAGGAAGAGAGAGTTGAAGGTATTTTGGCCCAAGACCCCAGAAGGCCTTGTGGTCAATGCAGAGGGTTTTGAACTTAATCCTCGCGGCCACTGGGAGCCAGTGTAGCGATTTCAGTCCTGGAGAGATGCGGTCCCTGGGCTTGAGGCCAAGGACAAGTCTTGCAGTCCTGTTCTGGATGAGTTGTAAAGGGCGGAGAGTAGAGGCAGGAAGATTTAGATAGAGGCTGTTACAGTAGTGCAGCTTCGAGAGAACCAGGGCTCTGGAGACAGTGAGCTTCTGGGGGAAGGAGAGGAAAGGAAGGATACCTCTGAGGAGGTGTAGCTGGTAGTGTGACTTCTTAGAGACGTCAGATATGTGAGGAGAGAAAGAGAGTGTGGAGTCGAAGATGACCAGGGCTTTAAGTGGGCCGGGGCCTGCCGGGGCTGGGCCCCGGCAGGCTCCGAAATTTCGTTTTGAGGCGGGGCCCTGCCGGGGCCCACTAATCTCCCCTGGCAGCCCGGCCACTACACGAAAAGGCATTTTTTTTTACAGCCTGAAGCTCTCGCTCGTGAGCGATAGCTTCAGGCTTCAGAAAAAATGCCTTTTAGCCATAATGGTGGCGCCGCACCTGCGAGGCATCCCTTTAATCAAGTGATGCACGTGGGCCGGCGCCACCATTATGGAGAAAACGTGAGGCCGCTGGAAGCAGAAGCCTTGCTTTCTAAATACTGAAGCTCCCGCGTATTTGCAGGAGTTTCAATCTTTAGGAAAAAGGCCTCTGCTTCCAGTGGCCTCACCCTTTCAGCCTTAATGGTGACGCTGCCCCTCCTCAGCTGGCAAGGGGCAGCATCACCATTAAGGCTGAATAGGCGAGGCGCCGTCCCCTGCCAGGCAAGCCTATACAACATAAATGCAGAGATCAGCACCCTCTCCCCCATTGGGGAGAGGGTGCTAATCTCTACAAAAGGCTGCCTGGCAGGGGTGCCAGTAGCCCATTGAGCCGGGGTTCGTCAAGGGGGCGTGGCCTAATGGGCCATGAAGACCTCCGTTGTTAGGCCACGCCCCCTCGATGAGCCCCGGCTCGATTTGTAGTGGCACTTAAGGCACTGAAGATGACCCCGAGGTTTTTTGCCTTGCAGGTAGGAGCAGGAAGAGGGCCAAGGGAGGCCGGCCAGAGAGCTGCAGGGAAGGAGGGAGTGGGTGTGCCGATAAGTAGAATCTCAGTCTTACTGGCATTAAGGCAGAGGTCGTTGCCAGCACACCATTCCTGGATAGCAGAAAGACAGTCGGAGATGAGGGAAGGGGAAGAGGAGGCCGAGGGTAGCCTGAAAATGAGCTGGGTATCATCCGCTTAGCACTGGAAGTTGGGACAGAGAGCGGCGATGCGGTGAGCAAGAAGTGCCAGGTACTGGTTGAACAGCCAGGGGGAGAGGTTAGATCCCTGGGGGACACCACAGGTAGAGAAAAAGATGTCAGAGAGGAAGGAACCCAGTTGGACCTGGGAGGGTCGATTGGAGAGGAAGGAGGTCAGCCACACCAGAGCCTGACCAGTGATACCCAGGTTATCACGGAGACGGTTGAGCAGGATGGTGTGGTTGACAGTGTCAAAGGCAGAAGAGAGGTCGAGCAAAATGAGAACACAAGGGGTGTTAGAGTCAAGGTTTGAGAGCAGGTCCTCACGGATGTTCAGGAGAGCAGTTTCCGTGCTTCTGGCAGCTCTGAAGCCAGACTGATGGTCATGAAGACTACCAACAGATTCAGCATGGAGATTAAGCTGGGAGATGGCCAGTTTCTCCAGGAGCTTGCCCAGGAAGGAAGTGATAGAGATTGGGCGATAGTTAGCTGGGCAGGAGGGGTCAGAAGAGGGTTTCTTAAGAAGGGGGTGCACAAGGGAGTGCTTGAGGGGGGATGGGAAGACTCCAGAGGTGAAGAAGTGATTGCAGAAGTCAGCCAGGGTAGGCGCCAGGGAGTCGATGTGGTCCTTGATAGTTTTGGAGGAACAGGGGTGGACCTGTTTTGACGAGACTTTCATAGATCGGACTTGTCTCGAAACCTCGTCAGCAGAAAAAAGGGGAAAGGCAGAGAAGGAGGGAGGAGGGGAAGCTGCAGAAGGGCCAGAGGGAGAGCAGGGAATAGAGGAGGGGAGGTGATAGGAGGAGAGTGAGGACAGGATGTCCTGAGTTTTTGAAATGAAGTGAGAGGCCAGTGCTGTGCAGAGAGAGAGCCGGTATTGCCTATGGAGCAGGCGGCAGGCCAGTTTGTCAGAGGATGAACATGAAGCGCTCCATTTCCTCTCTGCTACCCTGCACTTGCGTTTAAGGGTGACGAGATCCGAGTCGTACCAGGAGATACATTTGGCTTTGGGCTTCAGGTGGATTCTCCTGACAGGGGTAAGGATATCAAGGGTTTCAGATATAGCAGAGTGGAGAGTGGAGAGGGCTGTGTCAGGGTGGGAGTCAGCCGAAGAAGGAGGGGGGGGCGAGAAGGTGGAAGCGAAAGCCTCAACTGACACGCGCTTCATGGGTCGGATGACCGCGAAGGTGGGTGGCAGTGATGAGGGTGGCTTTGCCTGTGGGGTAGGGAAGGTGAGGTGGGAGGATAGGAGAAAGTGATCACTCCAGGAGAGAGGAGTGGAGAGAGGGACAGAGAGGGGAAGGTCAGAAGAGATCAGAGCATCAAGAGTGTGCCCTGCAGAATAGGTCGGCCCAGACGGGAGAATAGAGAGTGAGAGAGAGTCGCAGAGGTCGCGAAAGAGTCCAGAGGGAGGACAGGAGGCATCCAGGTGGATATTGAAGTCTCCAAGAAAGAGGATTTGAGTGGTTGAGGACAGGAGTGAGGAGGAGAGGTCAGCCCACTCAGAGAGGAAGGAGGAAATTTGACCAGGTGGCGGATAGATAGTAGCCACGGTAAGGGAATGGCTAGGAGAGAGAGAGAGTCGGCAGACAAGGCATTCAAAGGAGGAGTAGGTCTGCGTAGGGGTGACAGTGGCAGGAATCCACTCAGGGAAGATAAGGGCTACACCCCCCCAGCACGGTTGGGCCTGGGCAAGGAGAGGATCTTGTAACCGTCAGGTAGGAGTGTGTCAAAGCTGGTGACAGAGCTGGCCGTGAACCATGTCTCAGTGAGACCGAGGATGTCAGGTCCAGTTCCTCAAGAAGGCGACAGATATCAGAGGAATGTTTGATGGCAGAGCGAGAGTTGAGAGTGGCAATGAGGAGAAGGTTGCCATCCTTAAAGGGCTTCCGGGGAGGGGTACAGATCAGAGGTACGACCTGAGGAGGTGAAGAGGAAGGAGCAAGAGAGAGGGCAGGGTGAGAGGGTGAAGGCAAGGTAGCAGAGAACAGAGAAGAGGGGACAGCAGGAGAGGAAAGGAAGTTGATGAGGCACGGGAAGCGTCTATCAAAGAGGTGGAGGTTGGCCTGAGGGCCTTGGACCAAGACGGTCCCATTAGCGTAGACATTAATGATGGCCTTAGAGGAGCGGAAGGGGGCCAAGAGGACATCCCAACAGGTGCCACCATTAATGGGAGAAGAGGAGAAGGGAGAGAGCACAGAGACCATATGAAGGGTCCATTGGTCAGGGAAAGGCACGAAAAAGAGGATGTCAGTAAGAGTTTCCTTGGAGGAGGCACTGGTATAGGTGTCAGCGATAGGGAGGCCTGGGTTGGAGACCAGGATATCCTTTTTAAACTTTTTCCTACCAGATTTAGTGAGGAGAGCAGGATAGTCAATGGAGAAGCAGTTAGAGAAGATAGGAGAGATAGAGAGCACCATGGAATAAGGAGGGTGTGGGGGGGGAGACAGACAAGAGCAAGCGGACAAGAGTGAAAGCGGCAAGCCCTAGTTTACCACAATTACAGAGCAACAGTAGCACAGTAAATACGATTTAGGTACCCAGTGGAGAGGCCACCTAAGTTTGAGAGTCCTGCGAGGGGAGAAAAAGCCCTAGTTTACCACAATTACAGAGCAACAGTAGCACAGTAAATACGAATTAGGTACCCAGTGGAAAGGCCACCTAAGTTTGAGAGTCCTGCGAGGGGAGAAAAAGCCCTAGTTTACCACAATTAGCGGTACACACTGAAGTGTAGAAACCATGTGAGTGAAAAGGAAAGGAAGGTGTAGGATGTTGGGCTGGGCAACAGGTGGAGCTAACCAGAAAGAATGGCGGACCAGCTCCTGGCGTCCCCTGCGGACACCTGCAGACACAGGGAGCCGCAGCCTTAGGAGCTGCCCTTTGCCTAAGGGGGCCCTTAGCCGAGGGGGGCTGCCGGGCAGAGGGGCTGCCCAGGGGGGTGGGAATATAAGGCAGGAGGAGAGGAAGGGGAGGGGGGGTGTGGGCGGGCAGGGTGGCGGGAAGGGAGCGGGGAGAGGAGGACCAGGAAGTGCGGTGGAGGGAGGGGGCAGGGGGCAGCACAACGCGTTTGGAGCGCCAACAAGCAAACAAATAAAATGCCTGAATTAAACTTACTGCAGGCCCAACGGGGCCTGGAAGGCAGCCTCACAGCAGACCACACAGGGCTACGGGTGACCGCTCAATCCCGCTCAGGCTCAACAAGGTTCCCAAACCCCCCCTTGTCTACAATTCATCACTCTGGACTTTTTTAGCATTGTCCCACAGGAATCCTTGACCAGGCAGCAGGACGAACTATTGAAGATGGAAAAAGATCAGCGCAGGGATCCATTGTTCCACTAATGCTCTTGCCACTACCTATCCTAGCTGGCATCTGCAGTAGTTCTTAACAGAGTTTTAGTGTCCAAGTAAAATGAAGATGAAGCTGGTTAGTACGTATCAACAAGTTCTTTGTCTCTAATGTTTTCGCACAGTTTTAATTTCAAGCACAAATTAGATAGTTGTCAGACACCTTTTTATTCTCCTGTGAAGGAGGAAACTCATTTTCACTCTCTTGAAATTGGATTTACTCTCCAATTCTAAAAATTGGGAGTAAAATACTGTCACGCCCAAATCCTATCTGGAGCACTGAACACAATTGTGATTAACTACCATCATTTTGGAAGTATGATCTTAAAACACAATCCATATCTGAGTTGGGTTATGGTAGCTGGTAATTTATATAATTATTAAAGTCACATCTAATCTTTATCACACATGTCAAAACTCTGAGCTCAGACCTGTCATTTACAGGTTGTGTGCATTCTCCCATGACTGACTATGTCTGCTGCACACAGAAGCACCATGGCCAGTGGGGGTTGCCTCTCTTTGGATCCTTTGTGAGGTCAAGTAACACCTTCCTTCAGCAGAAAAGCTCCTTAGCAGAAGCTGTCCTGTGGAACAGGAATCAAAATGCTCACCCTAAATAAAAGGACTAACCTCACACTGGGGTGTTGAATCCCTAAGGTCCTTTGACGCTAGAGGTCTGAGAAAGGGACAGAGTTAGTGTAGCCAGAGGGAGACCAGCACAGTTGGGGAAGGATACCACCATCTTGTTTCTCTGTGTGCCTCTCCTTTCCTTCCAGCCCCCATCACTTCCTTTCGCACAAAGCACTTTGCGTATGATGCAAGAAGGCAAGGATCACTTGTAACAAGTACAGGGATTGGGCCCCTTAAAGTAGGCTTGCTTTTGTTTTGTTCAATCTCATGTGGACCTTTGCCTCTAAAATATGGGTTCTCCCACCCCTTCTTCGATTCACTTCATGGCCATCCATGGCTTAAGGAAGATTCATTTGAACCTGTTTTAGGAGATTTGATCTTTCCAAAGCCCTCGGCCAACCAATGAGGTGAATAAGAAGTGTTTAAGTCAAAGGAAAGCTCTGCTCCCTATCCACTCCCAGTGCACATTGGGGGTGACTCTTACTAAAGCCAGGACCTGCCCTCTGCTTGAAATCCCCTAAGGATGTTAGAGCAGAATCTGAAAGGACTCACCCAGTCCTGGAGCCCCCTGCAGTGCATCTCGCAGCATCCAGAGGGTCAGACCAGCCAGGATGCCTGTTTTCACCACATAGAAATGATCGAGCTGCACTCAGGTTGTGTATGCTGCATTCAAACCAAGAAGGATCCGCTGGTGCTGCCTTTGGCACTCACTCAGTCTTCAAACCACTGTGCTCACCTTATCTAACTGGATTGAGCACCATCACCTTTCAGGCTCCAAAAGACCACTTTGAACTGCTTCATCGACCCAAGCATTGAAATGCCGGGATTTTGCATCACAGCTCGATCTGGATTGTTGCACCATTCTGTTTTATCGAACAGAACTGGTGGTACTCATAGTCTCAAACCACACTCAATCCTTGAACCATACCTAATGATTAATTTGACCTGAATCAATTGATGCTACCTCAAATCGCATGAAGCACCCGTTCAAACCTGGTGCCGACTCACCGCCTAGGATCATTGTGACTTGCCACTTTGGAAACCAATGTGGCCCACAAGCACAACAGCTCAAAGCCTGGTTTGATGCCGTCAAACTGCTGAACATTGGAGTAAGGTACTTTGACCTAACCCTGTCCCACTGGCCCACCTGTTGGGACCCCACAGACTGGTTAAGTCCCTTTTACAGCCTTTTCCACTAAGAACATATCCTTTGTCAATTACCTGTTTCATTTCTTGCCTGTTTTTCCTCCCTTCTAAGCATCCAGAGTGCTGTATTATTACAGTCTCGATTTCTCTGCCTTTGCTTTACAGAGGTCAGATTTTTGTCGTGATTTTGATAGGTGAGTGTAAAATTGATTAGTGCAATTGAAGAATACATTTTTATAGAACCTTGATTGGCTATTTCTTTTTGGGATGCTACTGGCTCACAATCACACTCCATCTGAGGGTATAGCCTTTCCTCATCCCAGATTACCGCAAAGGGAGAAGGAGTTATATCTCGTAGATGTGCCTGTTTTACATTAGTGGTTAGAGGTTTAGGGGATGAGTAGTTGGTTTAGCCACTACTCATCCTTATACCCCTGCAAAGTGGAGGTCATTTTATCACAGGCAGAGTGCATTCTTCCAAATGAAGCCCTTTAGTCAGGCATACGGCTTTGTTGACCACAGAAAAATGTTGTACATGTTTTTCTGTTGGGTATTTCTATCTAAGAGAACAGGGTGTATTCTAGAACATACTTGAGCTTCTTTACTGAATGTGCCGATCTGGTTGTGGAAATTGTAGTACTGTAGATTTGTGATGGAGCAAGCATTGTAGCTTGTGTTTTGTGTACCTATGCATGTGATGGCAAACCATGGCATGATATTAAGGTATTTGCACATTTTTGCCAGAACCTAACATAAAAGAATGCATTTGCATAATGGGAGCCACCTGGATAGATGATGGTTATTAAGCCTGGGCAAATTAATTTGCTGGAACCCTGAATCACCTACTTTTTGTGTCTATCCAGGTAATTCTGGTTTGGCCAAACTTTTAAGTGATTTGGGTGACAATTCATACTGAGGAAACAGTGGGTTGAAATGGTTAGACCTTTTCATGTCGGCATATCATATGTTAAAGAAAATACATTATAAAGGTAAAGGAATAGCTCAAAATTTCAGAATCTTTGTGAAAATTGTCAAAAACGCAAAATGTCTAAATGACTAAATACTTACACCTGGCTTTTTCTTTAATCTAGAAACCAAAATTAACTCTATGTTTGCATCTGGCAAACAATTCTAATCTGTTGAAAAAAGGCAAATAAAAATGCACAAAGAGAGCATTTTTATTTGTGTTTTTTGAGAAATTCACATGGCATCTTTTTCACAAAGGTGGCCTGTGCATTTTCAGGGGGTTGTGCTGCATAATGTGTTCTTTCCCAGGTACAGAGTTAATAGCATTGCAAACCAACCTGCCTACATGTTATTCCTTTAGGGACCTCAGAGTGTACATAATGAATGTTTGACATGGGACTCACTATGCCCCAGCCCCACTGGCCTTTCTGAAGTCACTGACCTGCACCCATGGACTCTCCCTATTATTGAATAAATATCCTCAGTAGTACTCACCGAACCAGACTCCACAGGTTGAAACGCCATGCAGGTCGAAACGTCATGCACCCCTAGAGCATGCCTGACTCATTCCCAGCCATATAGGCTTTTCAAGGTCCAAGGCTGTTATGAATTCCCTATATTGGAATATTATGAACCTCAATACTCTGCTGGTCTGATATGTAATCTTACAATTTCCCACTTCAACCTTATTCATTTGATCAACTTCAGAAGAATGAAAGGCTCATTTCTCACCCAGATTCAAGCCTGGGACCTGCAAAGTTACACATAGATCTATGTAGACGATGCATTCATCTACTGAGCTATATTACAACAGAGGGGAATGCGCTATCTATTGGATAACATTCACAGATGCACAGGTCTCAATTTCCGCTTGCTAACCCCTCGATCCAGCCTCACACGGCCCCTCCATTCCTCCTAACCTTTTTCACCCTGCCTGAAGAGTTTTAAGTTATTGTGTATATGTGATTCCCAACAATCATCCCGAACCAGTGGCGGACTTAACGGTCGGCAGACAGACAAATGGAGAGCGGGCCCCTGTGCCCTGCCCCACCCCTTCCCAGTCTCTCTCTGAGACACACGTTGCAGTCAGACCCGAAACACTGTAATGGAGGCAATGAATCTATTAATGGGCGTTAAACGCCTGCCACTTGGTGCACAATGCCCACTATTTCTCTGTGTTAATCTCTTCCCAGTTGTTCAGTGCAGCTCGGTCCAGGGTGGTCTGACTGGGCAGTTTACTTCTCGCCAGAAACGCACACTCCTCTGCTCTAGCAAGTGTTTAATGTATTATAGTTAAGAAATAATGCAGATTTAAGCAGACCTGAATTCTGCTTGTTGTAATATTAGTTCAGGGCTGGATGTCTGCGCTTGGGCCTTTAAAATCACAAGTTAAATAAAATGAATCATGTGTCCCTAAAGTTCATCTTTGCGCAACTCTGCCCACTTTGGGGCCCCGCCTCCAGAACCCGCCCACTTGGGGCCCTCTGTAATTTTTGCCCACGGGACCCTTTGCCTTAAATCTGCCATTGTCCCGAACCTCCCAGAAACAGGCTAGAACACAGATCTGCAGGAACCCGCAAAGCTAGCAAATCTCACTGGCAGATTAGCAGGAGCCCACGGATCACTGTTATGAAGGCTTGTCTAGGCAAGCACAGCTGGTCTTGATCATTGAGCGGTGGCAGGCGGGTGCACCTGGCTGCAGCTGGGTAAGTGAGGCTTCACCTCCTATGCAAGAGCTGTGCTCCACCCTGTGTGGCTGCAGCTAGCATACGATGGCAGAACCTGTGCATGCAAGGCTTTCACTTTGCATAAGAAGCCCTTTGCTGGGCGTATGGTACTGTCGTTGGTATTTAATAAAGCCATAGCTATACCCATTGTCTTTGCCACTGACTGTAGGTTAGGTCGTACAATTCTAAAGCACAAAAGTGGTTCTGTAGCAGCAGATTGGTGTGCAGGAAGGCTGAAGCAAGAGAGCTTTCACTAGAGAGTACGTAGAATGTTCGAACGTGTAGGTCACCGAGTTCAGAAGGCATCATTCTGGGTCTGAACCTTGGTGGCATTCTTCTCTGCCCTCCGGGAATCTGTGCGTGCTGAAGGGAAGTCGGGTGGCAGGCTAACTAAAATGGACGTTTATATAATGAGAGCACTTGCCTGCAATCTTACCGTTTAAGTATGTGCACAACTACGGTGTCTGCTTGCACTCTTTATTTTCTCTCCCCCCCGTGACCACAGGTGAGCCGCTTGCCCAGCAAGGCACCCGAGCCCATTTTTGAATAAGGGCAGCAGCCCCAGGCCCCGTGTGCAGCGCGGCCCAGAAACCCACTTCCTGGTCCCGCCTCCCTCCAGCCCTGATTGGCTAATCCTCCCGCTACTGCCGGACCACATCTTGGAGCCATCGGCATGCTCCCACTCTCTCCCCCCCGCGACCACAGGTGAGCCGCTTGCCCAGCAAGGCCCCCGAGCCCATTTTTGAATAAGGGCAGCATCCCCAGGCCCCGCGTGCAGCGCGGCCCAGAAACCCACTTCCTGGTCCCGCCTCCCTCCAGCCCTGATTGGCTAATCCTCCGGCTACTACCGGACCACATCTTGGAGCCATCGGCGTGCTCCCACTCTCTCCCCCCCCCGACCACAGGTGAGCTGCTCGCCCAGCAAGGCCCCCGAGCCCATTTTTGAATAAGGGCAGCAGCCCCAGACCCCGTGTGCAGCGCGGCCCAGAAACACACTTCCTGGTCCCACCTCCCTCCAGCCCTGATTGGCTAATCCTCTGGCTACTGCCGGACCACATCTTAGAGCCATCGGCGTGCTCCCACTCTCTCCTCCCCATGACCACCGGTGAGCCGCTTGCCCAGCCAGGAACCCAAGCCCATTTTTGAATAAGGGCAGCAGCCCCAGGCCCCGCGCGCAGAGCGGCCCAGAAACCCACTTCCTGGTTCCGCCTCCCTCCAGCCCTGATTGGCTAATCCTCCGGCTACTGCCGGACCACATCTTGGAGCCATCGGCGTGCTCCCACTCTCTCCCCCTGCGACCACAGGTGAGCCGCTTGCCCAGCAAGGCCCCCGAGCCCATTTTTGAATAAGGGCAGCAGCCCCAGGCCCCGCGTGCAGCGCGGCCCAGAAACCCACTTCCTGGTCCCGCCTCCCTCCAGCCCTGATTGGCTAATCCTCTGGCTACTGCCGGACCACATCTTGGAGCCATCGGCGTGCTCCCACTCTCTCCCCCGCCGCGACCACAGGTGAGCCGCTTGCCCAGCAAGGCCCCCGAGCCCATTTCTGAATAAGGGCAGCAGCCCCAGGCCCCGCGTGCAGCACGGCCCAGAAACCCACTTCCTGGTCCCGCCTCCCTCCAGCCCTGATTGGCTAACCCCTGCCCTCTGCCAATTCCACCCAAATTCTGTTTGGAGAGCCAAAGGTCATCAGTGACCCTCCCAGGGCAGCCCTCTGCCCGTGCTGCCCCTGCGGCTAAGGACCCGAGGCAAAGGGCGGCTCCAACAGAGGCGGCTCCAGTAGTGTCTGCAGGTGTCCACAGGAGGAGCAAGAAGCCAACAATAAGTAAATGTGGCAAGGGCAGGGACTGAAGCAACTACTTCACGCCATACTACCCTACCACTCATACGCCGAAAGCTAAACCGTTATAATCTCTCCCATCTGTAGTTTAACTGCATATAGAAGTGTTCCTAACAGAGTTTCCCTAGATAGCCTCTCTGTGCACAGTTGAATCTAGAAGTGTGCCTAATAGCATGCCCTGGTTGAATTTATAATTGTGCCTAAATATCCCCTCTCTGCATAGGGTTGGTTCTGTCTCCTAATTGCATTGTATGATGTTTAGGTTGCACTGATAGGCCTCTCTCCCACTATACAGGTCTCTCAAATTTAGCAGGGGTTCTGTCTCCTAATTGCATTGTATGATGTTTAGGTTACACTGATAGGCCTCTCTCACACTATACAGGTCTCTCAGATTTAGCACGGGCTCTGTCCCCAAATTGCATTGTATGATGTCTAGATTGCATGGTTAGGCCTCTCAAATTTAGCTGGGGTCTGTCTCCAAATTGCATTGTATGAGGTTTAGATTGCATGGTTAGGCCTCTGAAACTTAGCAGGGGTTCTGTCTCCAAATTGCATTGTATGATGTCTAGATTGCACTGATAGGCCTCTCTGCAACTGTGCGGGTCTCTCAAATTTAGCAGGGGTTCTGTCTCCTAATTGCATTGTATGATGTCTAGATTGCATGGTTAGGCCTCTCAAATTTAGCAGGGGTTCTGTCTCCAAATTGCATTGTATGATGTCTAGATTGCATGGTTAGGCCTCTCAAACTTAGCAGGGGCTCTGTCTCCAAATTGTATTGTATGATGCTTAGATTGCACTGATAGGCCTCTCTCCCACTATACAGGTCTCTCAAATTTAGCAGGGGCTCTGTCTCCAAATTGCATTGTATGATGCTTTGATTGCACTGACAGGCCTCGCGAATTTATCAGGGGTTCTGTCTCCTAATTACATTGTATGATGTTTAGGTTGCACTGATAGGCCTCTCTCACACTATACAGGTCTCTCAAATTTAGCAGGGGCTTTCCCCCCAAATTGCCGTGTAGGAAGTTTAGATTGCACTGATAGGCCTCTCTCCCACTGCGCGGGTCTCTCAAGTTTAACAGGGGCTCTGTCTCTAAACTGCACTGTGTGGTGTTTTGATTGCACTGGTGGACGTCTCCCCCCACTGTGCAGGTCTCTCAAACCTAGCAGGAGCCTTGTCTCCGAACGGCACTGTACGTTGCTTAGATTGCACTGATAGGACTCTCACCCTCTATACAGATCTCTCAAATAATCTAACCGCGCTTAGTTCAGTACTCTACCAATCCCGGAAACCCACCACTACCTAACCCAACTAAAACCCATACCAGAAGACCGTTAGCACCCTATAACATTGCTACCCTACCCACCAACGGAAAACAACACTGAGCCAGAGAGCACCCCAGCGTATCCAGAGAAAGAAAACCGAGGTCACTGCGACCACACAGCACAGCATAGAGGACCAACTACCATAACGCGCCTGCACCTAGACTGGAAAATGGCCCGTACCAGAAAAGGATGCCGAGAAAGAGAACAAGATCGTGCAACAAGAGACACGAACACACAACACCGACAGAACCCACAAGAAACAGCCCCATTGGAAGAAAACACACCTAAAACAGCCACAACTGGAACAAAATCCACAAGAGAAAAATCCTTATACCTCACACCTTACCTCGCAACAACCACGGTACACCGACACCCCAACACGGAAACCCCGAAACATGCAAAAAATGTCATGATACACGCGGAAAAAAGACGGGGGCTCTCAACAAGAGAGTGGGAGGGCTCTGACCCCATTACCCCTTATATTACAAGAACAGAGGGGCAACATCGATTTCCACTACATCCCGCACAATACGGCGAAGTACCAACAACCAGCAACGCCACCTCCCACCCAACAATCGGACCCAATGAAGAAAGCACCGCTGATCTTCAGCCGAGTAGCATCACAGCAGAAACACCAAGACTAATCAGCCCTGTTATCAACTTACTAGACCGCTTCAATGAAGAAGCGGCTGTCGCCGTTCTTCATCCTACCGACATCAATGCGGAAACTCCATGAACAGACAATTACAAACTCAAGCAAAAAATAACCTCAAAACAAAATCTCACCTAGAGAATCCACTGTAATCTAATAAACGCAAGGTCAATGTCCAAACACTCAACGGAAATATACGACCTCCTGTCAGAGGAGGCATAGACATCCTATTTGTAACCGAAACATGGCTAGACGACAACTACAAGATCACCCTCAACAACTGCCTGCCTGAAGACTTCAGATGCAGCCAAACAAACAGAAAATCCAAAAGAGGGGGGGGATTAGCGATCATCCACAAGGAACAACTGGCCATCAAAATGGAAGAACCATTAAACATCGATAAATGTGAGTCCTTAATACTATGACTTTCAGTAAACCCCAAAACCAACCTGAAATTCATACTGATATACAGACCACCAACCTACGATGTGACTTTCGTAGACGCCTTCACGGAAGCAATTACTACCCTGGCCATAAAGTACAATCATCTGATCATCCTTGGAGATTTCAACATCTGGTTCGACGAAGAAACCACAACCACACAAAAATCCTTAACCGCCCAACTAGCAGCCATGAACCTACAACAACTAGTCAAAGGAGCAACCCACTCAGCAGGGCACACACTTGATGCAATCTTCGCCAACAAGGATCTCATCACCACGGCACCCCCAATTCAAATACTTTGGAGCGACCACCTCATTATTCCGTTCATAATCACAATGGCCGCACCGACAAAAAAGCAACAAGAAAAGCAACCCATCATGATGAAAAGAAATTGGAGAACCATAAAAAACTCCAACCTAACCGAGCTCCTAGAACTCAGCAAACCACAAGCATCAACCATGGAAGAAGCAGACCTAGACAAAAAAGTTGCCCTACTTCATACCTGGATCGCAACAACCCTTGATGACATGGCCAAAGAAAAGCGCTTCACCCCATCACGCAAGAAAACTACAGCAAAATGGTTCACCCCACTACTCAAAGCCATGAAAAGAAAAAAACGAAAACTAGAATCTGAATGGAGGAACAACAACAACACCGCAAACAAATTGAAATTCCTACAACAGATCCGCGCATATAAAAAGGAAATACAAAAAGCGAAGAGGAAACATTACGACAACCGAATCTTCATAGCACCAAACGCTCAAAAAGAACTATTCAAAATCATAAACGAAATAAAAAACACACCGGCCTGCAACAACACGCCAATCCCATCGATGAAACTTTGCGAGGACCTCGGAGACCACTTCAAAAACAAAATAACCTCCATCCAACACACCATACAAAACAGACCAAGCGTTCACAGCTCAAACCCCACCGACACAGACGAGGAACACGCAAACAAGCTACGAAACTTCCCAGAAATATCAGTTGAGGCTTTCGTCAAACTGGTAAACCAAAGAAACAAATCGGGCTCTCCTGAAGACCCTTGCCCCCCGGACATATACACAACAATTCTCAAACAAGGAACCCCCATGGAATACCACACGAACCTCCTCAACCTCTCAATCTCAACAGGTAAAGTACCGAAGGCCTTCAAATCGGCAAGACACAACAGGAAACGTAGAGGACTTATCTAACTACAGACCCATCTCCAACATACCCTACAAAGCCAAACTGCTAGAAACTATCGTCTACTAAACAACCCAAGAATTCATAGAAGAGCATTGCCTACTAGACCAGGCACAAGTTGGCTTCAGACCTATGAGAGGAACAGAATCGGCTCTCCTCTCAATATGGGACAACCTAAAATCAAGCGCAGACTCAGACAACAGCACCGCCCTGATTCTCCTTGATCTGTCTGCAGCCTTCGACACTGTCAACCACGCCATCCTCATAAAGAGATTAGAAGGACTAGGGATAACAGACACTGCCCTACTATGGATCAAATCCTTCCCAACAAACATAACAGAAACAATATGGATGAAACCTTGTAAATCCAAACCCAGAGTCTCCACGTGCGGAGTACCACAAGGATCATCCTTCTCCGCGCTTCTATTCAACATCTCCATGTACCTATTAATCAAACTCATCAAAAAACACGGCCTCACATGCTACAACTATGCCGGCAATACTCAAATAATCTTCAACATACAAGACACCCGAGAAGAAAACACCACACTAAAGAATTGCATTCGTGACATATTGAACTGGATGAACCTCAACCATCTCAAAATCAACCCAGGCAAAAAAGAGATAATGATTGTTTCAAAAAAGGAAAGAGACATTGACTACATCCCCTGGCCAAGAGAGCTCGGCACCACACCAGAACCATCATCAACTGTAAAAAACCTAGGGGTCCTGATGGATAACAACCTCACTCTGGAGATACAAGTAAACTCGGTAATCAAGAAATGTTTCTTCCCCCTGCGAGCAGCAAAAAGGATCCTACCATTCCTGTCATTCACCAACAAAACACTTACCATCATCGCTCTGATCATGTCCAAAGTAGACTATGCCAACAGCCTATACCTGGGCATGCCCGAACGACTTCTAAAAAAACTGCAACGCATACAAAATGCAGCAGCCAGACTCCTCCTCAAGCTACCCAGAAGAGAACACATCACACCCGCGCTAAAAATACTACACTGGCTACCACTGAAACAACTAATAAAGTTCAAGGCCATGTGCATCATGCACAGAGCAATACACAAACAAGGCGCAGAATTCCTAAGCGACAAACTACGCCTACACCAACCGACAAGAACACTAAGATCAAGCACCGACATACACCTGGAACCAAACCCCTACAACAGAAAAAAACTTGGAGGATCGTCTTTCTCTCACCAGGCACCCAGAACCTGGAATGACCCACCTAAGAATATCCGAAATACAACAAACCACCTAGCATTCAGGAAACTCCTCAAAATATGGCTCTTCAAAACGTAACCACAACGGAGACGCACTAGAATGCCAAGACATTAAAACAATGACGAAAATAACTCCAACCTCGACCGCTCTCAAATTGGACAAACACTCAAACCAAAGAACCAACCATTCGACAGAGCATAAGACATCATGGAAAATAGCCACAATGGAAGGCTGCAGAGACTGACTACATACCTAGACCCAGACGAAAACCCCAAGTGACACTCCCACTCGTACGTACCGGGCGAACATATCCAGACCGGCAGACGCATCTAGATAGACGTTGGCCTGCGTCGCATCTGGATAGGATCGATTGAAGGATAACATGCCCGCGCCTAGGAAAAACGTGAATGCTAACATGTGCCACACCTAGAGTTGTGAACACCAGCCTGCGTGGCGCTCAGATGGAGTTGTGAATTTTAGCATGCCCACACCTGGACGGGTCTCTAGACACTAGCCTACACCGCATCGGGATGGGGGTGTGAGGGTTGCCATGACCACACCTGGATGGAGTCCTAAACATTGGCCTGTGCCGTGTCTAGATGGGAATGTGAAGGCCAACAGGTGCCACACTCAGACAGAACTATGAGTGTGAGCATGGTAAAGGTCAGGTAACCCACTAACCAATATAAGCTCAAACTCTGCATACTTATCTCACTCAAAAAACTCACACAACCATCTCTCGCACAACAAGCCGCACGCACCTCACAACACTACAACAACACATAAGCCGGAACAACAGCACAGGCGGACTGACTCCGAGCCGATACCTGCACCAAAGCTCAGCACCCGGTGTATACTGAGTTGAAGCTGCCAACAGAACACCACTCCTCTCACTATGCTACTCCCTCCTTCACCTTACTAACCCATCCCACCTTTATCGTTTACAGATACACCTGAGCGCCTGGAGACCAATTCCGTTGGTGACGGTGCGCGGTACAAATACCTTTAACATTTAACGCTCTCGATGAAAGGGTTCGGAGAGAGGATGACGCACTGGGAGGGAGGGGGACAAGGAGGAGGTAAGCAAAGATGCACACGAGATGATAAAATGCAGAAGAAGAACACCGAGAATCGGGATACCGCACACAGTAGGAGGGACACATCCTTGACCGGCAGTACGTTGATATTGGCTTTTTTAATTAAATAACAGCAATTGTGATTATCCCGAGCAGAGGCAGGCCGAGATGATATTAATGAGAAAATAATGAGAAAAAGGAGAGATAATGGGAACTTTAAAGGGAAGCGGGGAGTAAACCAAGTGGTGCTGCAGCCTGAAATTGATACGAATTGCCGTTGCACAGCTGGACACATGCACGAGCGCGACAATGCGTCCTTAATCTACCAGCTACGGAAAAAGCTAAGCGCATCTTGAAGGCCTTCTTGAGACGGAAGAACCGAACTACTCCAGCGTCTTTGCGAAATAGAATGTCATTCTGCGTATGGTTAGTTTTTAATTAGAACCCTTTCACTGCGGGCATTTCCGTTCTGCAGTGTCTCTTGCCTTGCCGGCGTAGAGAGGGATGTGTAACGTTGCGCCTCCTGGCTGCGTTTCGAAGCATTTCGTGCCTAAATGCTCTCACGTGGTAACGGAACGGACACCCACGTGTCGCAATCCTTGAGAGTTCATTGCAAGTAATTTCCGCACAGGGCTACTTATCAAGCCGCCTTCATCGGCGGAGCATTGATTATGGCGAACAATGCCCGCCTCGGGGACGCGCAGCTCAAGGTTATGGCAGAGTTGCATTGATGGGACAGTGCAAAGGGCGCGCGGCTCTGCCTCCCCTGCAGTCCCTTCATCCATCTCCATCATAAATAACAAATAGAGATGGGTGAATAGGCCGTGGCGCAGCGCATTCAGGCCTGATAACACATTTCATGCTGGAAGCGTTCAACTTCAGGGCACATTTCCAACAGTCTCTGCAAAAGGGGTCCTTCGTTTTTTTCTTCCTCCCAAGGAATCCATCACATTTCGCCAAACGTGCATTGAGGCTGCCATGAATCAGACAGGATATTTTTTTTCTTCACAGCCATCTTTATTGGCGACGTTGGTGACGTCTCGCGAGGAATCCAGCGCTGTGAAGCGGCTATACGCGTTGGGCACCGCTGTACCAAAACACCAATACACGAATAAGTATGGCATGCATTAGAGAAAAGTTACATAGATGCTAAGGTTATGATAAAGGGAATGTGACTTTTACTTCTGCTGCATGTTGCTTATAGGAAGGGGTGGTGCTAGACGTCACCAACTTGTTAGATAAGAGAACTCCCATTACCGTGTTTGGAAGATACTGCATCGTTCCCAGATGATTGAACCTAAAGTTTTTATCTTTATGAGTGATCGACATCAATTTTTTTGGGGGGATATTGTCAAGAACAGGACAAATTATCACCCAGTTAGTCTTCAGTGGAATGGACAAGCAAAACTTTATTCCAAGACTTTCAAGTTTTGGACTGCATAACATCCCACCCTGCTACTCAGGACAAACCACCCCACCCTGCAGCTCACCTTTGCCATTTAACCCCCTATAGGCTCGATCTATTGCCACTTTTCGTAATTTCCATTGTGAATACCCCCCCAACCCGCCCTTATAGAACAAAAGACCCTTTTATATTCAATCTTAGTCCGTCATCAGTTCCTATTATCCTTTGCTTCATCACGTCCCTCTATTTCTAGTCCAAGTCGTCACGACTGACAACTTCTGGTCCCAATCCCATCCTCGTCAGGCGAGAAACGTTGATCCGCCTTGCATTTTCATACTTGTTTTTTTTTCAAATACGTTTTATTGAGTTATTGAAAATATGAACAATGAAATATGCATGAAATTAGTAGATAATGATGACAAAAAACTCGATAAGAATCATAGTATAAACGTGCTTTAACAGTCATGTAAGGAGGTAAGATGGCAACAAACAACAGGTAACAGGAAAGGTTAAATGATGCAGAATATGAAAATACAATCTCCTTATGAAAAGCGAATTTGAGTGCTGAACACAGGGAGATGATAATATAACTTTGGGAATACTATATTATTAACTGCCACTAAGTTCGCTCTACATAAATGAAAAATATAAAATGAACAAACAGGGGGAGTACAAAAGACAAAGGACAAACAGGACACAGTAAGGGAAGGGTGGGGGAGAGGGAAAGCATAATGATTTCATTTAATGGTAACCAGGTGCAAAACCACAGAGGAATTGAAATCACTACCAATGACTGAAAAGCAAATAATACAAAGAGATTCATGAGCAGACATATTGTGAAAAATTAGATAATCAGTGAAATGTGCCCATTTAGCGTCATATTTAGCAATTACATTAAGACGTGCAGCCATACCAACGTTTGAGTCTATTTACATGAGAAATATTATTCCATCAACCCTTAATGGATACATTCTGAACATTTTTCCAATTGGTAGTAATTAGCTTAATCGTGATGGCTATGAAAAAGTAATACAGCAGAAATTAAGCATCTACCACATCATTTTTAAAAGGGATACTGCCCAACAACATATTTGTGAGGGATAGGGGGAGGTTTACCTTAAAAATATTTTTGGGAGCTCTCCATATATCCTGCCAAACATATAGACATAAGGAATATCAGAAAACATAGGCATCTAGAATCCTGGAGTGTTCCCAAAGGACCAACAATTTCCTTCCTGCTACAAGGGGGGTTGCTAGGCCATTGTAGTCGAGCCACAGTGCAGAGAGCCTGCAGTTGCCTACCTCAGTACCTGCTGGTGTCTTGAAGCGGCTTTCACGCCCCGATTATTCCGATTTTTCCACTGTGATGTCTTATTAATTGGCTTTCGTGGTTTGGCTGTTCATACTTTCTGAGAAAATGAAGTTCTAGCTGAATTCAGCCATTGGGAAAAAGCCATGTTTGCAATGCTTTACAGAAGGCCATGTAGTCCTGGTTGTGTTGAATATGATGATAAATGTCCTTCAATCTTCCAGGCTCCACTGGAAAAACATCAGTAAAAAGTCTTACAAGGTCATACAGGTCTAGCTTTTGATTGTTACTAAAGTCAGGTGAGATTAAGGATTTGTTATCTGTGTCTTCTGGTAATAAATAGGATAATATTATAGCCTGGGAATCCAAAGGATTTTCCCTCAATTCCTTTTAATAGGCTTATGTGGTACACTTGGGTTTTAAGACAGAGGTCTAGTTGGGAGATCTTATAATTACACATACCCATTTGTTCCAGTACCTCGTATGGTCCATGCCATCCGGATACAAGTTTATTTTCAGAAGTAGGCAATTGTACCAGCACCTTTTGACCTATGGAAAAGGACCTTAAAGAAACCTTTTTATCATAGGAGTTCTCTTGTTGTTCCTGTGCTTTAACCATGTGAGTTTGTACTAAATATCTAACAGCCGTCATTTGTTCTTGAAGCCTAGTTGCAGATTGTGATTGTGGAATTGGGGCATCCTCTCTCTCCTCCGTTTCCCTCAACATATCCGGGACATTCTGGAGTTCTCGTCCATAAAGGAGTTCAAATGGGGAGAATCCTGTCAAGGCCTGAGTGGGTTTTCTAACTGCGAACAAAGCCCAGGTTATTATTTGATCCCAGTTCCTACCATCCTGTTCAACTAACTTTCGTAGTATAGTTTTTTGGGTTTTATCAAATATTTCCACAAGGCCATCTGTCTGAGGATGATACAAAGATGTTTAGATGTTTGTAGTGTTGTGATAGGCAAAATTGTTTAACTTCCCCCATAAGCTTGCACATGAAAGTAGAGGCCTGGTCTGTTAATATCTCCTTCAGAAACCCTAGTCAGGAAAAGAAAGGGAGGTGGTGTTTCAGGATTTGTTGTGTTGACTCTCATGGGGAAGGCCTCAGGATATTGTGTAGTGTAGTCTAAAATGACCAGAATGTATTTATTCCCCAGTTTGGATATTTACAGGGATCCTACAATGTCCATACCAATCCAGGGAAATTGCACCTCAATTATTGGTAGTGGATTTAAGGGAACTGGTGGTGGTATATTTCTGGCAAATCTCACAAACCTGAATGAAATTTGTAATGTCAGCATGGACTCCGGGTCAGTAAAATGTTTTTGTTTTTTGGGCCTGAGTTTTGGACTGTCCCTGGTGGTCGCATGCCAGATGTGAATTTGCTATCTCTAGGTCCACCTACTTGTGACTTTTAGGGACCACTAACCATGTTTTTACCAAGCCCTCTGAAGTGGTGTCTCTTCTATAAAGAAGTGCATGTTTCAAAAAGAAAAAAGGTCCCTCTTTCTCAAGACCCTCTGGCTCCAATAAGACTTGCAAAAATGCTTCAGCTAACAAGACGTTGTTTCTTTGGGCAAAGGCAATTTCTGGAAGTGCCTCTGGTTCTTCATCTTTAGCTTCTCTGAGTTCAGGGTGGGAGGGCCATCAGATGTTTCATGCGCCTCTCCAAAGCCTCGAGTTACCCCATCTGTGTCTTGCTAATTTCCCAGCGTGTGTGTTTGTTATTTTGGCTGGAGTCAGCAGACACCTGCGTTCGCTCTGGGGCTATTACTCAACGAGCGTGGACTTGCTATCTGCAGTTCTTTTCAACACACACTTTTCCAAGCAGCTCTCACTTTCAAATCGTGCCCCTTGAGTTGTGTGCTTCCTCTGACCTGTGTAACCTCTCCTTCTGTTTATTTTACTCAACCTTGCTCACAGAGTTCTTGGAATTTTTTCCAAAGCTTAGACATTGCACCCAAGTGCATTCTGGTATATGTAAGTACTCTAAAGAAGTGGGATTCCAAGAAGGATTGCGAATTACCCACTCGCTAAGCAGTATTCCAAGAAGGATTGCGAATACCTATTTGAACAGACCAACTCACCTGAAACTACCCAGGGTTTTTCTGCTGCGGCTTTTCCCTGATTTGGGGTGGACTCCCCGGAGTCCCCGCTGCCGGGCATATTGCCTTACTGGCAAAGTGGCCTCCGGGGGAGCTCGGCCCTATCTCTTCAAACAAAAGGGCAAGACGGTGAAAAAGAAGAACCCAAGTGCCTGGAGAGAGAAACCAGTGGAGACTTCTCCAGACGAGCCTTAGGAAGCCAACTCAGAAACCTCAGGTGAGGAGTGGGAGAGTGATACGGGTACAATTGTAGACACTAAACAGCCCGAACCTGATAGATGTAGTCAATAGTACGCATTGCCAGATCATGATCAATACTAGTATAGAGGGCTGATACATCCAATGTTGCTAACAAATAATCGGCCTCCCATTGTAATGATTGCAAAAATTGTAAAACATGAGTGCTATCTCGTACATAGGATTTCATCGCGATCACATGGGGTTTGAGAACTTCATCCAAATACTGTGAAAGCCCTTCTGTGGCCCACCCTATACCATTCATTATCGGTCTTACAGATGGAAAATCGATGTAGTCTTTATGAATCTTCGGTAGAAAATATAAGGTGGGCATAACTGGTTCCGTATTGATCAAAAATTGTTTTTCATCTTCTGTCAAGAAACCCTTTTCATTCCAAAATTTTATGAGTTCCGAGAGCTCAGCAGCTACTTTTTTAGTTGGGTGGATTTAAGGGGATGTAGCATCCAGGTGTGTTAAGATGTAACATGGCCATACTGATATAGTCCAAAGTATTCATTACCACAATATTGCCCCCCTTATCTGCTTCTTTGACAGTAATTGATTTGTCTCTTGCTAGATCATCTAGAGCTTTGAAATCCTCTTGTTTCAAATTGGACCTGATTTTTCTCCCTTTGTGAAAATGTTGGTCTAAATAATCATGAATGTCTTTGGTCACAGCTCTATGAAATGTCTCAATAATATTGTCTGATCCAAACTGCGGGGTAAATTTCGATTTAGGCTTAAATTCTTTAATCTCTATATGTCTGGTATTTATACCCAAGTCCTGACAGATAGTATGAATGTCTGTGTTACTTTCTGGATTGAGAGACATTAGAGTCTCAATATTTGTGATATCTTTGATGGTGTAAGTGCTAAGAGGTTCAAGTGAGGCTTTACGCTCAAAGGTATGTACTTGTGTAGAAAATCATTTTTTCAATTTAAGTTTTCTCAAAAATTTGAAAAGTCAGAGCAGAGTCAGTTGCAGTCTCTGCAGGTCGGACTTTTCATTTGCTCCTCTACTTTCCGAGTCTGTTCTCACTGTCTACTACAGGAAGAAGAATACAAATACCCAGATACACCGTGGAGCGGGCGCAGAGTCAGAGCAGAGTCAGTTGCAGTCTCTGCAGTCCCTGCCAGGACTGGCAGAGACATGGCGACAACCTCTGACTTCCACCAACCAGGCACTTTAAATATTTCCAGCGAGGGCATAGAAGAAGAAGAAAACATGCGCCTTAGAAGCTCACGGAAACTCCAACTGTCCTCAAGTCCTCCGTTTTCCTCAAAACACCCGGTCAAACTCAGAACTCAGGCTTTATTGCCTATAAACACCACGTTGATGGGCACCTGCCCAATCATCACATCAGCCGGGTCTCAGCGTCAGAAAAAAGCGGCAGTGACCACTCAGAAATCACCTAAAAAGGGCCAATCATGTGTGGCTAAAACTCACATCCCCCTCACGGAAGTCACAAATCAACAAAAATCTAAAACCCGAGGAGTGAGTCATGAGGTCGAAGCTCTAGCCACAACGCACCACATAACCGCCTCTCTGACCAAAGAGAACAACGCGGGAAGTTCTGAAAATGCGGGAAAGGTTCTGAATACTCAGCCCGAATACCCAGCCCAGCCCTTGCCAAGTGTCGTAGGCATCCCAGTGTGGCCAGTCGGAGGACCGACCGCGAGGGAAAAGTCTCCACAGGTGCATCGGCTCAACCAGGAAGAGGCCGTAGAGCAACAGGCAAAACCAACTAAAAAACCCAAACAAACAAATTGCTGCATAACACAAGACCTCCCACTTACCGTGGAAGCTTGCACTGAGCAGGCGGCTCTTCGGGGTTTGGGGGGTTCCTCTTCCCATGACGCGGCTCAGGCGGGAAGGTTGGCGGCAGAGACGGAGGACCCGCCTCGATGCCGTGGTGGGGTGGCGGCACCCCAGCCGGCGGTGGGGATCCACGCACAGGTGCACGCAGGCGGCTTCGGGGACGGTGGTACCTCCGGGTCGGTTCGCCCGAGGGGTGATTCTCCGGTCGGCTGCCCTTGCGCAGGCGCGTTCGGCGCCAGCCCGGACAGACTAGCTCCCCCGGAGGAGACTAGCGGCACTGCAGCCCAATCCGAGGACAAAACGCCAGACTCAGCTGAGGAATGGGAATTCATCCAAGACCCTAAACTCGGGCTTCTGACAAAGAAAAAGACAAGTTCCCAGAGACCCAATGGAGAGTCAAGTAACATCAAAAAACTACAAAAAAAAAAAACATAGGACAAATAAATGCCAAAAAAACTGGCCAAATGAATAAAACACAACAAAGAGCGCTTGAGGATGTTACCCCCAAAACCAGGATCTGCAACTCATAAAAGAACTTTTCGCTAGACAAGGGAAAAGAAAGCACGATGTGCTTACCGAACTCACTGATTATGAGATACTTGATGCCCTGATCGATGTACAACCCGTAGTGAAAACAAGAAAGACTGCACCAATCCTAAAACCCAGCAGGACTCCGAAAATCACAGAAGAAAACTCAGCTGAAATATGCGCAAATGAGTCCGCGCCAAGCGAGATGAATGCTGAGAAGGGGTTGGTTGTACCCCCCCCTTTTTTGGGGTCTCCAACTACGACCCACCCACTCCAATCGCCCTTAAACAAGGACCGGGGAGCTGAAGTCACCGTCCCGCCACGGCCCAACGAATCAAAAAAAGTTGGTGAAAGCTTAGATTCCGCCTCCCTCAGCAATCAAATAACTTTTACGCCAGACCACCCGGAAGTCTTTATTAAATCTAAAGCCTCATTGTCCCACCATCCTAGAATATCCGCAGACGCAGATTGGCTGCTTTACGGTGCACATAGACCGGCAAGAAGATCTTCTCTTCCTCATTTCGTACGAGAGCCTCGAGAAACGAACCACCAGCAGGAACAGAGGGTTCCTCAAGACTCCTCCTTTGAGGCATCAAACAGAAACCAACCTGATTATTTTGGAAGGCAGAATGAATCCTTTACAAAAAAAACAGACCTAACGACGATAATGTCGGCTATAACAATTGGTTTATCACCATTTGGTAAACTTTACGAGTCTCTCAATGAGACAATGAGAGACCACACTACGTTATTAGCTATGTTGCACACGAAGCTGATTTTCATCGAGGGCTTCATCACTGCAAAAGAAAAGAGTCCCCAAACACCTAAAAATTGTTTCAACTTAGCAACTTCAAGTCCTAAAACGAACAATACAGCAATGGCGGCTCCTAAACTAAAGAGCGCTTGCGTTCATACACAAACTGATTCTCAACAAGGACCAGTTCAATTTGTATTTTCTGGCATTCAAGAAATCTCAGCCAACGAAGAAAACAGAAAACCACAGGCAGGTCCAAAAACCTCTGCTGTCGAACGAAGCCAAAATGATCAAACATGCATCATCATTGACCACTTAAATTCTCCTGATAACAGTATAAAAAGAGCTTCCAACGAAAAACAAAATTACCTGGCATTCGATCACCAGAAAAGTTAATCTAACTTTGGTGAAAAGTCTGCAAATAAAATAAAAAAATCTCCAAGAACTGCTGAAGATTTTTTAGCGGATCAAAGCGCAATGAATATTACCCTCCATCTTTCGCCAGAAACACGAGATAAAATTCCCCCAAGAGCATGCAAACCAACATCGATATGCTCTTTTGAAAAAGATAAACAATCAAAAAAACGCAGAAGAAAGAGTTCAACTAATACTACTCAAACTCTCTCGTGCTCAGACCTTCTCCAGAAAGAAGCTCCGCAAAAAAGTAAACTAGAACAATCATCCTTCAGCTATAGAACTTCTAAAGTCAAACCGGAACCACAAGGGCCGGCAGAAATGAAAAAGCAAAGACATCAATCTCATCAAGACAAGATCAAAGACAACAGACCATGGGACAGAAACAGATTAGATCACAGTTCTCCCCGTAAGAGCAATAATGGAATAATTCTAAAACTGGAACAATCCGAAACAAACAGGGAATCGCTAACCTTGAATAGAAGCACTATTATGAAGATTCTGAAAAACACCAAAGACCTCAAACGTTTAACCCCGAAGGAAATCACGCTCGTGGAACCATACCACATTGCTAGAAAAGCTAAAGCTTTTATTCATATAAAGGAGTGCTCTAACTCGTTTATGTCCAACAGAGACTCTGAAATCCTCTCAAAATTAGGACTAATCAACACTGAATACACAAAGTCAAAGCGAGCTCCAGCAAAAAACCAACGAGAAAGGTCGCCAGAGAACCTTCGGGATAACATCAGGCAGCAAGACCATATTCGCCACCATCAATCAACGAAAAACGAAGCCTTCCCGATAAAACATCCACGACTAAACTCTGCGGAGATATTGCGGCCAGAAGAACGAAGGTGCACTAATCCATCGCAAACGGAGCCTAATCTAAGAAGTTCCAAAATAGACCTGGGAAAAAAGCTTCCCACAATTCATCACGCAAAGCTTCCTCTGTCCTTAACTAAAACAAATAGCAAAACCCCTGTTGGACCAATTAAACAACTTTGGGCATGGCTGCCAAAACCTTCATTTTCAAATTCTAGCAAATAGCAGTCAGAAGTGAGGCATACAACATCTGAAACTCCAACTCAAACAAAAGATGTAGCCTCACTGAAATTTGGATCATGGAACACCAGGGGATTTAAACACCTAACAACGAACGGAGATACAAACCTTGGGCAATTTGATATCGTGGCTCTCCAAGAAACTTGGCTAGCAGAAGCTCCAGCGATAGATGGATACTCACTCGAAATTGCACCAGCCAAAAAAGCTGTCATAGGCCGATCGTCCGCAGGTTTGCTAATAGCCGTAAAAAGCGGCTCTGGCCTCGAGATAACCAAAAAACGCTAATTTTCCCAAAGTCATCTATCATTTCAAGTGGAATGGTCAAGAAAAGACCCGACAAGTAAAAAGTCTTTAAAGTCAACATTGGCTGTAATAACGGTATATTGGAACCCGAAAGCAATCTCAGACGAGAGATTCCTGAGGATGATCGAAGCTGAGACCGATGACATTCAAGCAAACACAGAAATCACGATGATTGCGATTTGTGGTGATCTAAACGCGTCTTGTCCCGTTCCGAAAAAACCATCGACCAACCTAAAAGAGCCACATCGGGGAGACTCAAGAGGACAACAATGGGTGAAATTGATGGACTCGAGGCACATATACAACGTAGCCCAAAAGTCAACAAACGCGCAACAAATACCGACATGGGAAAGAGCTAATCAAAATGCCACAATAGATTATATCTTTACTTCTGAACCCCTGCTAAACCTCCTAACATCTTTCAGCGTGATACGAGCAAAAGCAAGTGACCATAATATCGTGGAAACAACTTGGCTGTCTGACAACTCCTCAAAAACAACTTTGGAAACAAGGGTCGAAATAAACAACCAAGGAAACCGGCTAAGGATGACAAAAGACCGGATTGTGGAACTTGCTGAATTTTACAGGCAAAAACTTGCTGGTGAAGAAAAAAACAAAAGCCAGCACACAATAGACTATCAACCCCTCTTGATCCCATATCAAAGTGACTATTCAAAAACAACCAGTAAAGCCCCACAAGGCTCACACCAATACAACAAACTCCTGGTTACAAAAAGAAGAGCACTTAGAAAACTCAAACGACAAGCCCAAAAGACAAACTCACAATCGCTGAAGAGGCAATTTAAAGAGGAGACCAAGAAATATAATGGATGGTTAACATTCCACAGAGCTGACCTCTATCAGCAAGACGCCGAACTAATGTTAAAAAAGGTTAATGGAAAAAATTCTCGTGAGTTTTGGACCCTTGTAAAGGGGGCAGGAAATCCTTCAATCGCAGCAACAACAAATGCAGTAAGCGAAGAACGCTGGATACAACATTTTACTACGCTTTTCAAGAAACCTCTGACTCACTTGATTCAAACTTGTACCTACACCTGGAGTAGTACACTGTGGGAAGACTACTCGGACAAAGAGAACATCGAAAAAGCAATACAGACTTTAACCACTTCAAGAGCGCCTGGTCCTGATGGGATATCAAATTTCGATCTAAAAACAAACCAAGAACCATGGGCATCTTTTATCAGCATACTCTTCAAAGAAATCTGTTGTTCAAAATCGTTTCCTAGCACATGGTCATCAGCAACGGTGGTAACAATTTTCAAGAAGGGAGAAAGATCCGATCCATCAAATTATCGACCGATCGTCCTATTAGATACAATAGGGAAAATCTACGGCTCATACCTGCTCACAAGTTTCCAAAAGTGGGCAAAAAATTTGTCATGTTATGACCCGTTGCAAGCAGGTTTCACAAAAAACATTGGAACAACAATAAACATCATGCTCATAAGCATTTTAAAAAATCTGCCAAGGAAAAAAGATAAAAAGATCTATCTGGCATTTGTGGACCTGACTCAGGCCTTTGACATGATCGATCGAGACCTATTATGGGCGAAGCTAAAAAGATGGAAGTGCCCCGACAAGATTCTTGAGCCTATTATTGCACTACATGCAAAAACATCTATCAGAGTAAAGTTAAATCAGACCGGTACCCTGTCAGAAGAAATTACAACTGAAAGAGGCGTAAAGCAGGGTTGCCCTCTGGCTCCGGCCCTCTTCACGCCTTCCTCGGCGACCTAAAAGACTCCGAAGACCAGCCCAGAACTTTTCCACCTAAACTAGGGGGCGCAGAAATTCCGAGGCTGCTTTATGCTGATGACATTATCCTGATAGATCATACCTCGATCGGTCTCCAACGGCAGTTGGATACTTTGAACACTTATGTAACTAAGAACAATTTGCTGATCAATAAAGAGAAAACCAAAATCCTGGTTCTTGAAAGAACAAGTAAACCAAACCAAAAACCTAACCACTGGTCGATAGACTCCATAAAAGTGGACCAGGTAAAGGACTTTAAATACTTGGGGGTTATGATTGACTCCTCCGAAAGAGAGACAAGTATGCAATCAAACCTATGGGAAAAGACACGGAAATTATCCTCCCAGGCAAAGGCCCTAGACAGAAAATTTGGCCGATTTTCTTTGTTGCCTGTAATAAAATATTACAAAGGAAAATTTGTTCCATCAATAACATATGGAGGAGAAGGTATGCCAACTATTCCGCCAAACATCTGGCCACAATTGGAAGCCTATTTCTGGCGAGAACTGCTACACCTTCTGAAATCGACATCCCTACCAGCAATTCGAAGGGAACTGGGACTGCTGTCACTGAAGGCAACTGTCGATTGGAATGAGATGGCCCTTTTTAGAAAAATCATTATGCCAGACTCCGCTCCACAATATAATATGCTTAAAGATGAAACAACTACAGGGAGAAGCGAAATCCTTGCAAAATGGGTGCTCAAACAGAAAGCCTCTCTGTTAAAGATCGGATGCGATGAGAACGATCTAACCCGAAATCCAATGCGGGTGAAGAAGAAGCTCCAAGAGCTTGACTGGATTGATACATTGGAAAAAGCAGCTGCCAATAAGCTCTTTGGCCATTTACCCATCCAACCCAAAAAACTAAATGAAATCTACCAAGTCTTCACATGCTTTCCGGACAAACGAAGAAGAAACATCTTCCTAAGGGCCAGGCTAAACCTCTTGCATACAAACGAGATAAGAGCTTTAAGAGGGCTATCAAACACAAACAAGTGCTGTCTTTGCAAGAATACTGCTGAAATCGAAACAATAAGACATCTTTTGATGACATGCCCGAAAACCGTCTATCTCAGGAAAGCATACTTAACCCCGCTCCTGGAATCCTTCGTCCTCCGAGAGGAGGATACTTGGTGGTGCCGCCTCCTAAGTGGGAAAAAAACCCGCTGGACGATAGCAACAACTAAAATCCTAGAAGCTGCTTTGGAGAAATGCTTGAAAAACACAAATCCAACATCTTAAGGACAGAAGCAGACACAGCGACCGGAATACAGGAAAAAAATAAAGAAGTAAAATAACAAAGAAATAAAGAAAGAAATTATCAAATGAAAGTAATAAAGTATAAAGAACCAAGGAAATTAGAAACGGAACCACACACAACCACAAACAATAATGGACACAATTACGAATTAACAACCTTTGTAAAATCAATTTAATTTTGATAGCACACAAAGTAAAAAAAAAAAAAAATTTGAAAGTTCACAAAATCAGTGCCCATAATGGGTGCAAAGGATAAACCTTTATTCAATACTGAAATTTCAGTTTTATTTAGCTGTCTGTTTGACAAATTAATTACCAAGTCTGATTGTATCACTTGAGCAATCGCTTCTTGCTGGTTGAACGGGTTAGAATCCCTGGACGTGAAGTTTCTTCGTCTGAGCTTCCACTCCCGCTTCCGCTTCCGCCCTCTCCTGCCCCTGGTGTGAAATTTGGTGCTGAAGTAGGTGTTACTGGAGGATTTGCAAATCTGACTTGTTTGCTTGTAGTGTATCGTTGATTTCCTTTGTTGTACCTTCTGATTTCTTCTAAAAAACTTTGCTCTCCTTGAGAGCCTCTTTCAGGCACTTCTTTGTCCCCACTATTTGTGGAATTACCGTCCTCTTCTGATTCAGGGTCTGAACTAGCTGGCTTAGTATTGGATGAATTTGATTGATGCTTAATGGTAATATTATCATATTTCGGTTGAAAAGTGTATACCTTTGATTTTCTATAGTCGTTGTCATCCCTGTAAAACTTTCTGAACTTCCTTAATTTAATATAATCTTGATATTCGCGTAAAATCTCATTAAATTTCTCATAATTCTTTGATTTAGTGCTTTCAGCATTGGTCATATTGACTATCTCTTCTTTCACAGTAGTAATTTGTGCTATCACTCTCTTATGTTCGTGTGTGGAGTGTGTAATTAAAAGTTACAACATGGTTTAGAACTTGCATTTAAATTATTTTCCCAACTTTCTGCCAGGTCACAGTCCTCTTCATTATTGGTGTAGAGTCAAGGTGTTAGCGGAGTAGTTTGTCTTAGTTATTGGACATTTTGAGTGTAAAGTTGAAAAGTCTGTCTGCGAGGCTTTGACTCCTTGATTTTGATTATCCTGCAATTGTGTGTTATTTCCATTTGTTGATTCCAATCTCGTCGGTTTGCTCACTTTACAGCTTACTGATGTTTGGTTTTGTTTGAAGTTTTTGTTTTCAGTCGTGTTTTGTGGAATGTTCGAGCTCACAATGGAGCCTGTTTCATATTGCCTTGAGGCCAGTAATAGGTCTTTATCCGTAATTTCTTTCCAGACAAATTCACTTTCGAATATTTTTGCTTTTTCTTTTTTTAGTGTGGCAGGACTTGCTTTAGTACGGTCGGCCTCTTTGGCATTGAAATGCCAGCGTATTGATTTGGCATCAAATGTGGAAAGTGATTTGGCTCTGTTTTTTAGGTGCTGGCCTTGTGTTTTTTTTCGTTGTAATTCTTTCCCTTTATTTAGTTCTGGTTGTTGAACTGGGCATTGAGCACTTCGAATCATGTTTCCACAAATTCCGCTATTTTCACTATTTGCAATATTAGACACTGAATTTTTCTTGAATTCTTGACCAGGTTTTTCAAAGTTTTTTCTGGATGTGGGCAGCGTGTTATTTTCATTTTGAGGTTCTACACCTCTTGGAGTTGATTTGGTAGGAACGTGGCTTGTATGGGAGTATACTAATTCTGTTAGGTCGCATTGGGCGTCCATATAGATGGGAGAATCACAGTAGCTTTCATTCTCCTCATAGTTCTGTTTTTTGTTGTCTCATTGTTTGATGTGTGGAGAGTGTCTTCGGGGGCCACAGTTCGACCACACTTCTGCGTCATCAATTCCCCATTGGCCACCAGCGCTGACTTGGGCCGAGACAGCCCTTCCCGCTCCCCTCCCACTCCGTGGCCCTACGCGCATGCGCAAATTCCTCCGCGACCGAAAAACCGGCCGAGGGGCAGCCGCACAACACCACGGCAGCCCTATCACCTCACCATCGCCGCTGCCGGCGCCATCGCAGCTCTCGGGGATTTCCCGCTCATCGGGTAAGTCTTTGTGCATGTTGGGGGGAGGTGAAGAGGAGGGGGAGCGGGAGAAGAGGCGAGGTCACATTGCAAAATTGGCAGCACACAATTAACGTACCTTGATTTTCTTGTTGCTTATTCAGGACTCCGTTTTCGATTCCGTATCGTGGCTCTATGGTTGCTTTCGTTGTTTTAGTAATGCATACATGCAGGTTGGTATCATTGGTGTCATTTGGCTTAGAAATTGGTTCAGCCAAGTGTTCCATCGATGCATTTAGCATACTATGTATGGGCAGATTTTTCTCGTTAGTGATGTTGATGGGTTCAGTGCCATGCTGACTTGATGCTCTGCCAATAATGGCGTCAATTTCAACAACGTCATTAATGTCTTCAGGAATTTCAGGGCCCATGCTCGAGTGTTTTGTTTGGCTTCTTGTTCTCGGAGGTAGGGGATTGGCACCCTTCGGCATCCCCTCGGCAAACACTCTGCCAACACTCCGCGCACGCTCTGCGTGGAGGTAGAGGTTTTATGGGTAAAGAGTGAAAATGGAAAAAGTATTCAGCAGCAGCAGTAGAAAAAATCACTCCTCTCTCATCTGTGTCCCAACACTCTGCCAACACTCTGCGCATGCTCCGCGTGGAGGTGAAGGTTTTATGGGTAAAGAGTGAAAATGGAAAAAGTATCCAGCAGCCGCAGTAGAAAAAATCACTCCTCTCTCCTCTGTGTTCCAACACTCCGCGCACGCTCCGTGTGGAGGTGGAGGTTTTATGGGTAAAGAGTGAAAATGGAAAAAGTATTCAGCAGCAGCAGTAGAAAAAATCACTCCTCTCTCCTCTGTGTCCCAACACTCTGCCAACACTGTGCACGAGGTGGAGTTTTTATGGGTAAAGAGTGAAAATGGAAAAAGTATTCAGCAGCAGCAGTAGAAAAAATCACTCCTCTCTCCTCTGTGTCCCAACACTCTGCCAACACTCCGCGCACGCTCCGCGTGGAGGTGGAGGTTTTATGGGTAAAGAGTGAAAATGGAAAAAGTATTCAGCAGCAGCAGCAGTAGAAAAAATCACTCCTCTCTCCTCTGTGTCCCAACACTCTGCCAACACTCTGCGCACGCTCCACGTGGAGGTTTTATGGGTAAAGAGTGAAAATGGAAAAAGTATTCAGCAGCAGCAGTAGAAACAATCACTCCTCTCTCCTCTGTGTCCCAACACTCTGCCAACACTCCGCCTAAGTCTGGCCCAATTTGTTTACATACAAAGTCAGCCCAACATATTTATGTCCCCTTCAAACAATTAAAAGGACATTCATCAGGGCATATCCACTGCACACTTGCAAAGTTTTTGATAGATGGGTATGTTGCTCTCCACAGCGTTACAACCAAATCACAGGATTACTGATACTGCTCCTTGCGCATGGTATCATTTGATATGCAAAAATGCAATTGTAGTCCTCCTTAGTAGAACTTCTGATATTCTATGAAAGGCATCAAATGTCCCAAGCCAACACTGGCAGCTGTGTTAAACCTCCATCAACATCTGGGTTAAATGAAGACTATTATTTTTTTCTAAAAAGGTCCATACATTTCATCAGAGCGCCTCTGTCTCCCGTCCTGGGGCACTTCTGTGTTTCCGCCTGATGTCTACAGCTGGAATTTGGCCATGGAATTTGGAATGCTGACTCCAACAGCAGACAGCCTTAACATCCCCTTCAGTGCACGGCACTTCTGAATGGGTCGCAGCACACCCAAACCACATTGATCAGGTAGCTGCTAATGAAAGGGCCTGCTCCTGATTAGCACACAGCTGTCACACCTACGCCCAAGCCCCAACACAACACTAAAAAGAGTTTAAAAGGGGAAACACATAGAAGAGGTGTGGAAGTAGGGAGACTGTTGGAGCAAGGTGAGTGGAGCAAGATGAGTGGAGAGGAAGGTGGAGGAGAGAAAAGAAAGTGAGGTGTAAGAGTGGAATGAGAGAGAAAGTGCAAAGAAAGAGAGCTAGTTAGATAGGAGAACAGCAGGAAGGAAACATTGAAGGTGAGAAGAGCTAGTGAGAAGGGAAGGAATGAGTGGGAAAGATAAAGATAGAAAGGAGTTGGTAGATGGAAAAATAGTGGAGGGTAAAGAAGATTAGAAGAAGAGGTGGGGAGCAAGAGTTGAGAAGAAGTGAAAAGTAGTCATGGGGATGTGTTCCCTAGTCCAACCAGTGTTTTGGTACCTGCTAGCTGAGTCCAGGAGGACAATACAGTGCCCTGATGACCCATGTCGTAGCAAAAAAAAAAAGAAAAAATGCCAAATAAATCAGAGCTTAGAGCGCTATAAAGGGTACTACCCACTTTTGCTTAACTACACTTTTGCCGAATCACCTTTTGCCACATGTTTACCATTTTATTTTCCTGAAAAATGCAGATGGTAAGTTGGGGTAAGGTGTATAGAAGGTGTCTTGAGGGTATAAGGGGATGTAGGGGGCTCTTACATCACATTTGTCAGTAAAATAAAGTGGTTAACTCAGTAAAATAAAGTTCAGCAAACATTCATAAAAACCCAGTGACTGCTTGATTCACCAAGGGAGGTGACTTTGAACTAAGTAGAGTTAGGGGGGGGACTAAGGACCATAGGGATAAAGGAAGTACAGATTCTGGTAAAATACCAGCCTGGTTGTGGTTGTTGTACTGTTTCTAAACCCATTTCTGTTTATAACAAGAATAAAAGTGTTCAGAAAACTTCGGAAAGTCATATGTTGAGCCCCCACCTGGCACATCATGCACAGATCTCATAATCCATTCCTTTCTATTATCTCGCCACCAATAGCCGTCTTCCATCTGATATGTCGGCCGTGCAATGATCTGGCCACAAATGAAGCTACACAATTTTCCTCGAGGACTGTTAGAATGCTTATACTTCTAAGTTACATATATTCATCCTCTGAAGCCAAAAAGAACTCCCGGAGACTTGCGCCAAATCAAGATAACTTAGAAATGTTTTCTTCACATAGATTTGACAACTGACCTTGATGACACGTGTTTCGGCTTGCCTTTCTCAAATTCAGGCAGATTAAGAACACAATTTCACTCTTGTTTAGACAATTATGTTGATGCAAATTAGTTAAATGAACAAGATAAATCATTCAAAACGCATAAAACATCCATGTGTTCATCAGAGAAGTAATACGTCATTTGATAAATAAATCATCCATGTGTTCATCAGCAAAAGTTTTTATGTCACCTTAGACAAAAATGGATTGTGGACAGAGATATTAGGGTTGGGGTTCAGGGGAGGATTGATAGGGGTTGGAAAAACAGATTCAAGAAAAAATAGAAAAGATATTTTAGAACATTGATCTCCAGTTTCGGTATGGCTAATGAATATTTAGTATATACTGATAGATTAACATAGTCCAATGGTGTTAGCCTAGTTCCAATATGCTTACCAGTCATGGTTGGTTGTGGGTAAGCGTTCAAGTATTCATATCTTTGGGTTCAATCCCCTTAAGACTACAATTGAGAAAACAAGTGTATTAGGGTTCCCACCTTCCGGTAAATGCTATTATCAATTTTGCTGTTACTTGGCCTGTCCACGGATGGTTAATTGCTAACATTTACTCGCCAGTTATTCTAATGTGATATTTGTATTTCTACTACGTTTCCTGACCTGGTCTCTTAATATTTCTAACTGTATTGTTCATGCTGTCTTTTATAAGCAAACCCCGTCAGACTCCATGGAACTGTTCCTTATATTTGCATACTTATAATTACCCCGTGTGGCTGGACCGAATGACTTGTCAGTTCGGATGTCGTACTAAGAAAACAGACCGCTACCTTAATACATTTGTTCAGATGAGTACGTACCGAATCTGCGTTTTGTATCCAGACACACCAAAGAAACGCACGTATACTGTGCAATTTTACCTTTCGGTAATACGTCAATATGCAAACAAATTTGATTTGTTTATAGTACTACAAATAAATACTTTCGGATATCAATGCGTCCTTACCGTATAAACTCAAAGAATTCCCTCTGTCCTATTCTTCCACTAGTGGCTGCTCGGCGGCACCATCTTCAAGACTTAATAATAAATAATAAAATAAGGTCAGTTTATCTTTGTTAGGTCAGTTTCCATGACAACCCGGCTTAATTACGAGCCGTTGTCATGGTCATGTCTAGCTTTCCTTAGTGTCGTTTCAACTCCATTGCAAACCGGAGGCGGCCATATTTAAAGGGTAAAATACACTCTTTAAGACTCTAAAGTAATATTTGTTCTGCCGTTCTCTGCACATCAAAATGGTTCCAATTTGCCTAATATTACCAGTTGATACTGTTGGTAAATAGTTCTGACCAAACTATAAAAATATTGAGATCCCCCATCATAATTGTATCTCGATCCAAGTGACCTAAATCAACTGTATGAGCCCAAATACGTTGGCATTTATGTATAAACACCAAGATTCAGTCATGCATGGTTCTGTTTAGTCTATTCCATTGTGTTGAATCTTATATGCGTGTTGGAAGGTGGAATCTCACCCTCCCAGTGTAGTGGTAGATGTAAACAAAAGCCTATCCGTGCCTGTGCCATGTTTAGTATATGTCTCATGCAGAGGATATTATTCCAATCCCCGAGAAGGAATGTATTATAATCACATTCCTCATGCTGTTATATTCCCAATGTACATAGTATAGAGTTGTAGAAATTGATATTTATATTGCAAGTTCAATGACACAAGAATTATTGGTGTGTCAATCCCGTGTCAATCCTGATGGCATGTGTATTGATAATGCAATCTCATATGTTCTGTCATTAGGGAAGTGAACCAGTCGCCAATCTATGGTTGTCCTATCTAGCTTAATATCACTTAAACAATCACACGCTTCCATTACTATAAAAATGAAACCATTTCATGATCAGAGTTCAAGTCAATCACAGTTGTATTAAGAAAACAAATAAGTCTCACTTCCACTTGTCTGAGGAGTTTAATCTTGTCACCTCCTCTTCTTACTAGGTTCACCTGTTGTAAGCCTATAATCTGATATTTGCTTTATCTTTCATCTGATGCATTGTTTGCCAGTAAAATGACAATGGAAAAAGGATGTATTGACTGCCACTTTTGGCCATGTGTTCTCTGATCCCTGTACGTAGCTCTCTCTTGGTGCTACCAATGTATAATTTCTTGCATATGCAGATGATGCCATAAATGACAAACCTGGTCCTGCAGTTGATGCTTTGTTTAATCTTGATAGACTTGCCAATCATGTCTTGGAATTCTTTGGTTTTAGCATGTGCGTACCTGCACATGGTAGAGGTACCACATTTTCTAAAACCCTTCTAATCTGTGGGCAGCCATGTCTTCTCCTTAGGTATGGTGATATTTGGTAATGGTGATGGACTAATTTTGGATTTTAATGTTCCTGCACGTTTAAAGATGATGTTGGGTTTATCAGCAACATACTGCTTAATATGATCATCCAATTTTAGTAAGTGCCAATGTTTTGCAAGCACTCTCCTTAATGTAAGATGATTTCTGCTGTATTTCATAATGAAACCCACTTGTTGGGGCCCTAGTTCATCAATTTTATTCCTGGTGAGTAATGTTTGATCTCTGTTCAACTTCCTTACCTTCTTATATGCCGTACTGACACTTGAGTTGGAATATCCTCTTCGGTGAAAACATTGCTCCAAAAATATGCATTCACTCTCAAATCTACCTCTTTTCTGCCAATTTCTTCTCGCTCTTACATATTCTCCATATGGTATATTGTCTGTGATGGGTTTGAAGTGATAGCTGCTTACGTGTAGCGTAGAGTTGACCTCTGTGTCTTTTCTGAATGCCCAGGTCTCTAGATGGTTTCCGTCAACCCTTATCGTTAGGTCTAAAAAGTTGATTAGGTTGCTGTCACTCGTTCCTGTGAATTCTATTCCAAAGGGGTAGCAAGCTTTTGCATTTATATTCATCCTCTGCCTCATTTGTCCGTTTTCAGCTTTTGTATGTAGGTCATAAATCCCTTCCTGTTGATTTGCCCCTTTACTCCATTGATTTTCCACCAATGGCTGACAGACTTGGGGACTGTGCAATCTTGAAATGATCATTCCTACGTTTTCTTGTTTTGTACACTACCGCTCAAGGCCTCAAAAGGTTTGGGTATCATAACTAATGGACAGCTGCATTTTGTTAGTCTGTTTAAACAAAATAAATGTGTATTCCTTTGCCTCAATAACCAATCTTTATTGAACAAAAGTGTTCCCTTTTCCACACATTGTCCCCTCCATGTCACAAATGGTTTCCCCCATTCATCTATCCTTTTCCCCTGCTTCTTCTCAGTACAATATTTCAGTGGGCACCATCATACCCCACGCACATTCAACCCTGAGCCACATTAAATTTGCTGTAAACATGTATCCCACCTCCCACCTTTCCACTTGTGGCAGGTTCTAACCTTGAGAGGGAGAACAATAGGTATCCCTTACTGTCTCTTCATAGCTTCTCTCCCTGTCCAATTTAGTTGACCATATATTTCTCCTGCACATCATTCCTCTGCCCCCACCAAACCCATAATTTCACACTTCTCATGGTATGCTGACCCCCCCCCCCCACACACACACACACGAACTGCAGAGAAACATGACTGAGGAATATTGACTGTCATACTATACTGGCACCTCTTCACATTTTGAGATTTGTCCACACTGTATTTGTGTCTTTTGCTTTCTGTCGGAGGGTGTTATGACATTGCAGCTGCAATACTGTGGGACATGTTACTGCAGGCTCATTAGATGACTATGGCAGCAGGTTGTGTTCATGCAGGGGGGAGCAGGGGAGCAGAACATTCCAGGCATGGGAAGGGACATTGTAAATAATAAAGAAGAAGCTGGAGAACAGGACACCCAGGGCTAAAGCCACAGGTGCACGCAGAGTCCACTCACTTTCTTCAGAGGGTGGACTCAGTCCCCCCCAGCTAAAATGAGAAACATTGAGGGGGTAATTCATAGAATTCAGCGCACAAGTGGCGCACGCGGCTGGCGCACAGTGTGCGCGTGCGAATCCCTGCGCCAGCCGCGTGCGCTAAAATCCATTTCCGCGCACAGCGTATTCATGGATTCCAGCCACCAAAACCAGCCGTGGCGCACAGTGGCGCAGCGACCCTGCAGCAGCGCCAGTTACGCCCCCAAGAACGCCTCTCGCGCAGGGAAAAGCCATCAATATACCCAATCCAGCGGAAAGGGCTGCGCTAACCCTGTACCAGCACGGCAAGCGGGCTACGTGTATCACTGGGGTGCGCGGGAAGTACCTCACGGCCCCGTGCGAGCAGGGTACGCGTATTTCAGGGGTGCGCGGGAAGTTCCACATGCGGTTTCCGCAGGGTACGCATATCTCAGGGGTGCGCGGAAAGTGCCACACGCGATTTCAGCAGGGTATGTGTATTTCGGGGTGCGGGGCAAGTTTCACAGGCGATTTCAGCAGGGTATGTGTATTTCAGGGGTGCGCGGGAATATCCACACGCGATTGGGCCTGTGCGAGCAGGGTACGCGTATCTCAGGGGTGCGCGGGAAGTGCCACACGCGATTTCAGCAGGGTACGTGTATTTCAGGGGTGCGCGGGAAATTCCACACGCAATTGGGCCCGTGCGAGCACGGTACGCGTATCTCAGGGGTGTGCGGGAAGTGCCACACGCGATTGCAGCAGGGTACGTGTATTTCAGGGGTGCGCGGGAATTTCCACACGCGATTTCATCATGGTACGTGTATTTTGGGGTGCGGGGGAAGTTTCACACGTGACATCAGCAGGGCACGTGTATTTCAGGATTCCAGCGACCAAAACCAGCCGTGGCGCACAGTGGCGCAGCGACCCTGCAGCAGCGCAAGTTACGCCCCCAAGAACGCCTCTCGCACAGGGAAAAGCCATCAATATACCCAATCCAGTGCAAAGGGCTGCGCTAACCCTGTACCAGCACGGCAAGAGGGCTACGTGTATCACTGGGGTGCGCGGGAAGTACCTCACGGCCCCGTGCGAGCAGGGTACGCGTATTTCAGGGGTGCGCAGGAAGTTCCACACGCGATTTCATCAGGGTACGTGTATTTCGTGGTGCGGGGGAAGTTTCACACGCGACATCAGCAGGGTACGTGTATTCCAGGGGTGCGCGGGAAGTTCCACACGTGATTCCATCAGGGTACGTGTATTTCAGGGGTGCGCGGGAAGTTCCACACGCGATTCCAGGTGTTCCCTCTACACCCTCCACGGCCCCTGCAGGTGGCTCACACCACAGGGGCCTACCCTGCACATGTCCTGCAGGCACACCATCCACCATGGCCATGACCCCCAGCCAACCCACATGTCAACTTGCACTACTGCCCACCAACGCATGTCCCCCTGCATCCCCAGCCACCAGGGGCACCCTCCACCTGGCCCCCACCCATGTCTCCCACCACCCCCACCCCCCAGCAGTGCAGGGGCACCCTCCACCAGGCCCCCACCCATGTCTCCCACCACCCCCACCCCTCAGCACTGTGGGGCACCTGCCAGCAGGCCCCCACCCATGTCCAACTCATGTCTCCCACCACCCCCACCCCCCAGCACTGGGGGGCACCCTCCACCAGGCCCCCACCCATGTCTCCCACCACCCCCACCACCCCCACCCCCCAGCACTGTGGGGCACCTGCCAGCAGGCCCCCACCCATGTCTCCCACCACCCCCACCCCCCAGCACTGTGCGGCACCTGCCAGCAGGCCCCCCCCATGTCCAACTTATGTCTCCCACCACCCCCACCCCCCAGCACTGTGGGGCACCTGCCAGCAGGCCCCCGCCCATGTGCAACTCATGTTCCCCAGCCAACATGTCATCACAATCTAGATCCCTGGTCCCTATGGTCAGCCTCCAAATGCAAAACACCCACCCGAGTATTGCATCCACCCACTCATAATTTGCAATTACATCACAGAACACCAATTGCAAGTTCCGAAACAAACACATTTCCCTCACATACACCCAATGGGTGTCAGTGAATCTCAAAACCCACATCATGAAATGCATGAAACCAATGAGATACCACACATTGAAGGGGTGCGCGGGAAGTTCCACACGCGATTCCATCAGGGTACGTGATTTCAGGGGTGCGCGCGAAGTTCCAAACACGATTCCATCAGGGTACGTGTATTACAGGGGTGCGCGGGGAGCACCACACGTGAATTGCACGTGTGGGTCCTCCCAGGTGTTCCCTCTACACCCTCCACGGCCCCTGCCGGTGGCTCACACCACAGGGGCCTACCCTGCACATGTCCTGCAGGCACACCATCCACCATGGCCATGACCCCCAGCCAACCCACATGTCAACTTGCACTACTGCCCACCAATGCATGTCCCCCTGCACCCCCAGCCACCAGGGGCACCCTCCACCAGGCCCCCACCCATGTCTCCCACCACCCCCACCCCCCAACAGTGCAGGGGCACCCTCCACCAGGCCCCCACCCATGTCTCCCACCACCCCCACCCCCCAGCACTGTGGGGCACCTGCCAGCAGGCCCCCACCCATGTCCAACTCATGTCTCCCAAGCACTGTGGGGCACCCTCCACCAGGCCCCCACCCATGTCTCCCACCACCCCCACCCCTCAGCACTGTGGGGCACCTGCCAGCAGGCCCCCCCATTTCCTCCATGGCCCGAGGGCCGGCAGGGCCGTCGACGTGCCCACCTCCAAACCCCTCCGGATTGCCTCGAGGCACTCGGCCCGCCTCAGGGCCCTCCGCATGGAGTTCTCCGCCCTGACCATTGTGAGCCGTGCCTCTTCCGCCTGCTGCCGCTCCGCATCTATGGCGTGGCCCAACCGCTGCCACACGGAAGACACTCTCTGTCCTGGGTCCTCCTGCCCTCCGGCCGATGCCTGCCCCTCCGATGTTGAAGGCCCCGAGCCTTCATGGCTCCCACCACGTTGCTGCTGCTGCTGTGCCTCTGCCCGTGCACTGCCTCCTGCTGCCTGCACATCCTCCGCCGGCTGGGGTGCAGACGTAGATGTGGCCACCCCTGCTGGACGTCCGACTCCCGACTGTGGCAGGGATGCCTCCTCCACCAGCCTGGCCGCACCGTCAGAGGCATCTCCACAGAGCACCCAGGTGACTGATGGGTGGGAAGATGGCACGGAGGACGACTGGCGCGTAGGGGGTCCAGCTGAGGAGGGGGTCGTAGCAAGCCCCATCATACGGAGGAATCCGGCCTGGGTGATCTGTCCCAGCAGGCTGACGTGGTAAACGAGCCATTCGAGATGACGTGCAGTCTCCTCATGAAAAGACTGCAGGTCACCTCGCATGGCCCTTTGACGCAACGCCACACCAGTCAGGATAGGCTCAACCCGGACCTGGATAGCCACGTCCACAGGCAGAGGAAGGCCAGTTGACGTGAGCTTATTCCCTGCCTGAAAACGGGTCTGGACGTAGGCATCCCTGCTGGTGCAAGATGATGCAGGGACAGAATCAGGGACAGGATTGCACACAGGCACCTCCGCGGCGGCCTGTGCTGCCTCCTGTCCCTGGTCCTGCACTGCACCACTAGCACCAGTGGGATCCCCAACTCCAGACCCCATCTCTGGTACTTGCACGGCCTCCACCTCCACCAAACCCCCCACCAACCTGGATGACTCTGTGCCATCTTCCCCTGTTGGGCCCTGTGGGGTCCCAGCTGCCCCTTCTGCTGCCGAGGAGTCCAACTCCAACCTCCGCCTCTTGGACCTCCCCCCAGCAGCTGCGGCCTGGGACGCGGCACCGGACTCCTCACTCCCCGACGAGATGACAACATGGGAGGGGAGCCGGGTCTTGCGTCTCCGGCTGGCGGTGGGATCCCCGCCGCTGTGCTCCACATCACCTTCTCCGCCCTCTTCATCAGTTGACGCTGCAGACAGGGAGAAAAAAACACAGGCATCAGGGCACTGTACAATGGACACATACACACATGACAGTTGTACATGAGTGGCATTGGCAAACCCCAGACATGTCATCACAATCCCCAACACACATGTCATTTCAACTCGCACACATGAGCCATACCACAGCCATATCGCAACTGCCAGCACCATCCATACACATACAACAGCATGAGCAGCCAAAGGTGAGCCAGACATCACATGCAACACAGGAAGTGCACCACACATGTACACACACCACCACACTTGCATGCATGTGTACACCTCTGCCAAGTGTCGCAGTGTTCAGACGGGCATCCATGTCACATCTGCCAATCAGGCTTCCATATACCGGTGTCACATGCATCCATGTTGCATCACTGTTGCACCCTTGTCATATACACGCACATGCACATGTACACAGTGCTGATACATGCAGCCGAAAACAACATACATGCGTGACATCACGGACATGTCTACTTACATACACATTCATCCAAACATGTGTGCCCACACAACTGCATTTGGCATGCAAGCCTACACACACATCCACCATCCATATCTCACACATTCCAGCCCTCGCATGTGTTAGCCCCACGGCCCTGTACACCCCCACCCATACTCGACCCCATACAAACAGATGTGCAACCTGCACACTACTGAAAAATCACCACACGCACTGCTCACAATCAGGGTGCATGTACACTTACCGCTCGACTCCAGACGGGTCTGCCTCTCAAGGACCTGGACGTGGAGCGCTGGGGATATGCGTTCCAGGACCCTCATCTGTTCTTCCGACAAGTGGCCCCGGCGCCCCTTGGCATCCGCTGCCTTCAAGAGGCGCCGGGCCTTGTTCAGGGTCCTGGACCTGAAGTCCTCCCAGCGCTTCTTGACATGTTGTAAGTCGCGGACTGCCACCCCCTCCGCGTTGATGGCAGTCATGATGTCAGTCCAGATCCGAGTCCGTCCTTCTTTGTCGGCGCGGGAACTTCCGAAGAGGGCATCATACTGCCCCAGGACTTGCTCCACCAGGACACGAACTTTGGTGGCACTGAAGCTGGTGCCCCTCTGCCTCAGGGGGTGGCAGTCCGAGACTTACAACATGTCAAGAAGTGCTGGGAGGACTTCAGGTCCAGGACCCTGAACAAGGCCCGGCGCCTCTTGAAGGCAGCGGATGCCAAGGGGCGCCGGGGCCACTTGTCGGAAGAACAGATGAGGGTCCTGGAACGCATATCCCCAGCGCTCCACGTCCAGGTTCTTGAGAGGCAGACCCGTCTGGAGTCGAGCGGTAAGTGTACATGCATCCTGATTGTGAGCAGTGCGTGTGGTGATTTTTCAGTAGTGTGCAGGTTGCACATCTGTTTGTATGGGGTCGAGTATGGGTGGGGGTGTACAGGGCCGTGGGGCTAACACATGCAAGGGCTGGAATGTGTGAGACATGGATGGTGCTTGTGTGTGTAGGCTTGCATGCCAAATGCAGTTGTGTGGGCACACATGTTTGGATTAATGTGTATGTAAGTAGACATGTCCGTGATGTCACGCATGGTGGGGGCCTGGTGGAGGGTGCCACTGGTGGCTGGGGGTGCAGGGGGACATGCGTTGGTGGGCAGTAGTGCAAGTTGACATGTGGGTTGGCTCGGGGGCATGGCCATGGTGGATGGGGTGCCTGCAGGACATGTGCAGGGTAGGCCCCTGTGGTGTGAGCCACCTGCAGGGGCCGTAGAGCGTGTAGAGGGAACACCTGGGAGGACCCACACGTGCAATTCACGTGTGGTGCTCCCCGCGCACCCCTGTAATACACGTATTCTGATGAGATCGCGTGTGGAACTTCCCGCGCACCCCTGTAATACACGTACCCTGATGGAATTGCGTGTGGAACTTCCCGCGCACCCCTGGAATACACGTACCCTGCTGATGTTGCGTGTGATACTTCACCCGCACCCCGAAATACACGTACCCTGATGAGATCACGTGTGTAACTTCCCGCAAACCCCCGAAATACACGTACCCTGATGAGATCGAGTGTGTAACTTCCCGCACACCCCCGAAATACACGTACCCAGATGTGATCGCGTGTGTAACTTCCCGCGCACCCCTGATATACAAGTACCCCGCTCAATCGCGTGTGTAACTTCCCGCGCACCCCCGAAATACACGTTCCACGCTCAATCCCGTGTGTAACTTCCCGCGCACCCCCGAAATACACATACCCCGCTCAATCGCGTGTGTAACTTCCCGCGCACCCCCGAAATACACGTACCCCGCTCAATCGCGTGTGTAACTTCCCGCGCACCCCCGAAATAAACGTTCCCCGCTCAATCGCGTGTGTAACTTCCCGTGTGCCCCCGAAATACACGTACCCCGCTCAATCACGTGTGTAACTTCCCGCGCACCCCCGATGTACACGTACCCCGCTCAATCGCGTGTGTAACTTCCCGCGCACCCCCGAAATACACATATCCCGCTCGATCGCGTGTGTTACTTCCTGCGCACCCCCGCAATACACGTGCCCCGCTCGCACAGGCCCAATTGCTGTATGTTGCCACTTTTGTGATGCGCTGGGTCTCTACTGCCTGCCTTCGTGTGGCGGACGTGTTTCAGCTTGTGCGTGTCTTTGGCTGTGCGTGGCTTTGCCCTATTCGATTCCATGAATAGGTGTGTTTCGAGTGCGTGTGGGCGTTCCGTCTGCTTCCCTGCAGTACATCCCCAGTCACGCCCTTAATTTCATGCGGTGTTCCCCATTCTGCGCATTACACCCCGTGTCCCGCCCACTTTCTGGTGTATGCGCCGAGGTTGTGCGCTTTCACTGTACGCGTCGCGCACGCCTTTCGGGATGTTGCAGTGACTTGTGCGCCATGCACGGGTTTGGCGCACATCCCGAGGTAAACACGCGCAGGGACTTCCATGAATCGCACGCGTGCGCGTGTGCCTGTTTTTTTGCGCTTGCGCCTGCTTGCGCCTGCTTGCGCCTGCTTGCGCAAAGATTTTCGGCGCACGTTTGTTCCATGAATCGGCCCCTGAAAGTCTTCCTTGAATTTATGAATGTAAGCCGACATCAGGGATTAAAATGCAGTCGGGATTTCGGTACTACGTGTTCCAAGGAGAACATTTGTATTGGTTCTTGGCGTTTAAAACATGCACACCTTTTAACGTTTTCAAAAACACTATTACACGAAAATATCCTCTCTTGGTTTTGTGTGTGTGTTGATTTTATGAGAGGCAAGTGCCATTTGTCCTGTGCAATTCGGGTGGTTATACAAAGCCAATTTAATGAAATGTGCATATTTCCACTTGACATGCTAATTTCTTGCGACGTCACAACCCAGTGCGTTTGTTGATGAGTCCCCGCACTTTTATTTTTAGGACTTGACCCCTGGAGACACCACAGCGGGCCAGGCTTAATTAACAGCGCCAAGACTTGCATGGAGAAAGCTGTGATGAGGACTGGGTCGGTAATAAGGGACAGAAAAGGGAGCGTGGACGGGGGACACCTGCTGGCACTCAAACAGGCCAGTCACTCTGGGAACTGGGCAAGTGCTGCATTAGAACTATCTGCTGACAGAGAAACAACATTGAAATGGAATTTGGAGCCCCTGCTTCTGAACTTGAAATCCCCCCTCTGCGCTTGCTTCTGGACAGCAGTTGCCACAGAACATGCTTTAGTGGCATCATTCTGAGAATGTCTGTGATGAGCTGCTGCCTCAGACTGCTCCGCTACAGCCTCAGCCTGGGCAGCAGCACACTCCTTCTGTGCCCTAAATGCTCCGTCCTGTCCTCACTGAGCTCAAGCAGCAATGTCTCCCATTCAATTGTTGCTGTCCACATAAATTCTTGATGGAGCTGGCCGAACAGGACCACAGGCTCCACAAGATCGCTCCGATTTGATGTCAGCTCTTGCTGGCTGGCCTCCGTAACCTTGGCCCTGAAAAGTCTCCATCATAGTTGCTGCATCATGCAAGGGTGCGGCTATGCATTTACTGTTATCAACATCCATAAGGTATATGAATCTGAATAATTCCCCAGAGTTCAGGTTCTCTAGAACCGGGGGGTCGCAGGTGTGATTGTAGAACGTGGCACCAAGAGGGAAGGGGATGGTTGGTGGTGGGTACTGCGGGTTGGGACTCTGGTACCTGGGAATCCAGTGTCTCTTGTTGAAAAGTTGGACTTGACCTTTCATTGCACTCATCTTCAACCTCTGCTTCCTGTCTGCCATCTTTAAGCGGGGTCATGTTTTGGGGGATTGTGACAACTGTAAAATGACATGCATGTATATGATATATGTTCTGCTGCAATCTCCATTTATTTATTTATTTATACGGGTGTTCTACAATGTTCTTTTAATCACATATGTACAATAGATAAGAAATCAGATTTGATAAGAAGCAGTGAGCTTCCTACAATGGAGTGAGTTTGAGTGACATTTTGACCAGCTTGTGGATAGGAGTAAATCGAACAGTCAATAGGGACAATACACACATGGACATACATAGATTAAGGACCACCAACATTGGACATTTGTAAGTGCAGGTAGGTGGCACGGTCAGCTGTGCTCAGGATGTGACCATGATGGGTGAGATGCTAGAGTGGAGGCAGAGGAAGTGTGGGGCAGAGGCAGGCTAGAGGCGAGAGAAAAATGTTAGCTAGCAGGCAGATGAGAGGTAAGTTAAGAGGGTAACTCAGAGGCGAGGTGGTAGGCTTTTAATTTTGTTTTAAACAAATCCATGTGAACTGTTTTCCGGATGTCTTGGAGAGCAAGAAGAGAGAAAGAGTGAAAGCGAGGGGAAGCACAGGGGGGGTGTGGTTCCACAAGGGTAGTGGAGGAGGCAGAGATTACGAGAAGGCTTGTAGTGTTGGTTAGAGAAGGGTAGAAACAGTGGTCCCTTACCGTGGATAGATTTGTGAACCAGGAGAAGAAATTTAAATCTAGCCATTTTGCATCATCAGCCATCCAGCCTGGTGACGTACAAGGAAGTAGGTGTGACGTAAGGGAGTTCAAAGAGAATCCTGGTAGCAAAAGTAATAATCTTGTCAAGAGGACAGAAAGCATAGATGGTTAGACCAAAGGAGATGCTGGCACAGTAGTCCAGTTTAGAGAAGACAAGAGTGGTTAAGAGATGCTTGGCAGTTTTGAAAGGAAAGAGGTGCCTGACTTTCCTAATATTTGGGAGGTTGAGGCAAGCTGCCTTTCCAGTTTGGGAAATTAAAGTAGAGAAGGGTCATCAATGATGCCAAGCTTTCTAGCTGAAGAAGAGTATGGGAGAGTGTCAGTTGGGAACCTGATAGGCAGAGGAAGAGATGAGATAGTGTTTTGGCAGGAAAGAAGAGCACCTCTGTTTTGGAAGAGTTTAACTTCAGAGAGTGCAAAGCCATCCAACGTTTAATGGCAGAGAGAGTATTCGAAATTTTGATAGAGAGATCAGAGGAGAGTTCAGGAAAAGAGGAAGATTTAGGTGTCATCCGTGAATAGTTGGTGCGAGAATACAAAGGAAAATAGTGCCCCAATAGCAGAGGTTTAGAGTGTAAAGAGGAGAGGATCCAAGACATAGCCCTGTGGAACACCAGAAGTTTAGAGCAGTGAGCTGGGAGGAGTTGTTCCAGAAGTAAGAGAATTGGTGAGGTGCGAGGTATGATTCAATCCAGGAAAGGGCTTGATAGTGAATCCTAAGGAGAATTAGAGTATTAAGGAAATCAGAGTGATTGACAGTGTTAAAGGCAGTAGACAGGTCAAGGAAAATTAGGATAGGGGATAGGTTGTAGTGCTTAGCAGAGGAGATGAAATTGGAGGCATTCATGAGAGCAGTTTCCATGGAGTGACAGCAGTGGAAACTGGCTTGCAGGGGGCCTTAAAGGTTGTGAAAGTCTAAGAAATGTGTGAGACGATTGAACGCAAGCCTTTTGAATACTTTAGAGTAGTGCGGAAGGAGAGACACAGGGAAAAAGTTAGCTTGTAGATTAAGGTCAGTCCCTTGCTATTTTAGGGGAGGCATGACCAAAGTAGTTTGAAAATAGAGGGAACACAAGCAGAGTCTAAGGACAGGTTGAAGAGTTCACAGAGGTGAGAAGCTACTAAAGGGGCAAGAGGATTGACATGTTGAAGAGCAATAGTGTCTGATGGGACACAAGAGGGTTTAGCCTTCGTCAGTAGAGATAGGATGTCTTCAGTATTGGTGTGACTGAAATAGAGGCAGAGGTCTATGATCTTATCAAAAGATGGATGAATGTTAATTTCTCTCGCCTCAAATGGTAATAAAACAGAGGTGATGTTAGTCGGCTCTAGTCAGCGTCTGTCCACTTTAGGTTCAGGTATAGTCAATTCTCCATCGCAGAATGTACCATTAAAACAAGTCCCTGGGTTAAAACCCTTGATGTCAACCTAGTCACCAATCTTAACATGAAAAAGCATGTTACACACATTAAGTCCACATGCGCGTATACAACCAAGCTCGTCAGGCAGATTAAACCTATCTGTCTGATGTTAATGTTGCAGCACTCGCTACTGCACTTGTTATTTCCAAAATGGACTACTACAAATGCCTCCTTGCTGGCACTGCTAAAAACAACGTGAAAGCTCTGGAGATTGCATAAAACAATGCTGTAAGAGTAGTATGTGGTCTTGCTCGCAGGTACCATGTATTTCCCACACTCATCGCTCTTTGCATTGGCTTCCGATCAAACAGCAGATCTCTCATAAATTGATTTCTTTAACCTACAATTGTTTGACCAATCATGCTCCTGTATATCTCATAAATAGAATTCGTAGGACGCCCATTGTACGCTCTCTTCGCTCAAATGGTCATATAAATTCTTTCAACCTTGTCATAAACTTCAGAATTTTGGAGTAACTAGCTTTGATGTTTTTACTCCTGCCAGATGGAATTCCCTGCCTCTTGATATTAGAAATATTCCAGATGTTTTTGGTTTGAAAACAGCTATTCAACATACTTGTTCAACTCTAAGGACTAATCTAGTATTTTGTACTACTGGTCTATCATCTTGCTCCCTATCCTGAATCTGTTCTGGACTGCTTATTCTCCTGTCTGTCCATTCTTTTGCTCATGGAGGCCCCAGGGCATTTTGCGCATTATACAAATTAATTATTATTAATAATATTAATAATAATAATAATGTAGGAGGAGGGACTGCGAGAAAGGCCAGGAGAGAGTCTAATTTTGGAAAGTTTTGCAGTGCGGTATTAAACTAGAAAAGAAGGGAATCAATAGGTGCACTCCAAATTGCGGAATCAAAGTAGATAATTAAATCTAAACTTGAATTAGTATGGGTGCTGGGGAGGAATACAAGCCCTGACACGGGGTTTGTGAAGAATATTAAACAGAAAAAAGTGTCTAAATATAAAGACACTCCCGTCCCCTGCACACCATTAAAGCTGATGCAAAATCAGTCAAATGTAGTTTTAATTTTTACAGGTGAAAATTAAATGTTGTCAAAGCAAACAATATTAACAATGTCATTACCAAGACACTTCAGGTTAACAAGGAAATGTATAAACATACAATTAATTAAATGAGGCCATTAAAGAAACAAAAGAAGTGTTGAAAAAAGGACAAATGAAACGATGCTTAGTAATATAAAGCACAATGATCAAAGTCAAGTAATATTATTGTGATGAACTCAGATGCTCTACGCGTTTCGGGGAACACCCCCTTCTTCAGGAGCAAAGTAATCTGAAATTAGATGCATTTGAAAATGCATATAATTTCAGGTATTAAACTAGGTCATTAGCTGTGATTGTGGATTTGATAGTCCTAGGTTTAGAAGGAGTGAGGAGTGAGTTTAGGGGGCACATAGCTAATGAGGATGGTTGGAGTAAGAGTCGATGAGGGTGCAGTAGAAATCTGTGTTCACTCTATCAAGAGAGGACTTCAGAGAGTTCAGGGCAGAGAGGTAGAGTTGCAGGTCCTCATGCGAGTGGAAACGCCTCCATTTGTGCAGCAGCCGACACATTTCTGTGCAGAGACAGGGTATGAATGGTGTGACCCATGGTTGAGGATGCTGAGGCTTAGGGGTGAAAATTAACAATGGGACGAGAGAGAGGAATGAGTCACATAGTAGTGATTGGAAGCTGGAGAAGGCAGTGTTGGTGGCAGAGGCATCAGGCGTGAAGGAGGAGAGTGAGAATTGTAGTTCAGAGAGAAAGGGAGGAATGGCAGAAGGTTTAAATTTCCTTTTAGTAATAGGTGAGACAACTGGTGAGGAGATGTCAGAGGGTGGAAAGGAGATGGTGGAAACAATCGAGCGATCCGATAGGGATGGTGTGATAGCAGTATTAGTGGCTGATATGTGGAGATGAATAGGAGATCCAAAGAGTTACCCTCGGTGTGGGTAGGTAGGTTCTAGATAGAGTAGTGAGCGTGGTCATTTAGAAAAGCCTGAAGTTCAGATTTCTGAGAAGTGGTTGGAGAGGGAAGGTTAAGGTCAACTGAGAAAATGAGGTAATGTTTAGTGGAAAGGGAATCAAGGGGTTGCCCAAATTCAGCAAAGAATGGTTCAGTGGAACTAGGGAGGGCGATAGCTGGAGACAATGTGAACCGAGTGAGGCAGAGCAATAGTAGAGATTGTGAGTTCAGGTAGGAAATGACATGTCTTTGGAGATGTGTGAGGCTTTGAGGCTGGAAGAGAATAAGTGTCCAACATCGGCACCTCTGCCAGTCAGATGTGGATTGTGAATGAGGGATAGTTTGGAGTAATGTAGGGCCGCCAGGGTGGCATTGTCAGGTGGAGAAATCCAGGTTCACATTATAGCAAGGATGTGTAGGAGATATTTATATATTTACTTATATATTTCTCCTGGCATCCAACTCTATCAAGGACAGCACTTTGATGATAGCAATGGTCTTCTCCTTCCATTGTCATAGATTGTGACATGGTAATGAGACCCGACGAGTGGCAATGGGCCCACTCTGACTTTCTGCCATTCTTGCTGTGGATTTTCCCCTTCAGGGATTTGAATCTTTATTGTAGGGCCTCCACACCATGCATTCTGTACGCCACGTGGCGACACAAATAAGGATAGCCTCTCAAAAAAGACCTGATCTTTTTCATCACAATAATGGATGGGCTCCTTGTCTACAATAACAAGCAGAAAGATTGTCACCTCCGCTTCAGAGAATTTCATCTTTCTTTGCTTGACATGTTGCCAGTTGGTCCTGATGACAAGGGACTGTGGAGGTTTGTGGTAAATCTGTCTTTCATCCAATCAAAGGCATTCTTCTGCAGGAACACACAGCAGCTGATGAGGAGAAGACATCGGCTGACGAGGAGCAGGTAGGTGTGGCACGTGTTTTCAAAGAATGCAATGTAAAGTTTTGCACTTTGTGCACGTTTGGTTGAAATCAAAAATTTAGATATACATATACATGTATATGTATACATATATGTGGGAAAGGGGAGAAGGGGGTGAGGTGGTGTGGGATGCAGGATGGGGAAGAACCCCCATTTGAAAATGTTAAACAAAATGGTTGAATTCATGATGATCAAATGTGCACAAACAAAGTGCAGACTTAAAAACAGCAGTCCATGAAAACATGTGGAACCTTGTGGCAGCACATGTTCCTGAAAGTCATAGCTGTTTGGAGTAGGTGGTATCCTTTATGGGCTTGACCTTTGGGGGCAGATGAGAACAAAGTTCGTTGAATCAGGAAGCCACAGACCAGTTGACACATGGATTCACTGCATTCCTGCGGATTATGATCCTGCACTGACCGGTTTGGACAATTCATAGCCTTACACCGCAGAGCAAAATATTTAATCGAAATCTCAAAACAGCCCCTGCAAAATGCCCCAAAGGAAATGTATTAACATATGCTACCATGTACCCCAGACTTCTATGCATCTGGTCAGTAAGTCATTTATATTTTCCGAATTCAATACATGTGGCATCAATCTTGCTGCCATAGATGATTTTTTATTCACAGCTAGATTCTTTCAAAATGATGCTAAGTCAAATCCCTTTTCTGCCAAAAGGCGAGAACATTCATTCACTTAAGAGTTTTGCACCCCAGCTTTTTCTGCCTTCAAACACACATACAGGGCCTCATTATGAGTCTGGCAGTAGCAGTGCCGGTAAAAACGTCACGGCTGCCGCCGGAGTAGTTTTTTTATCCGGCGCTGAAAAAAGAAACTTCCCATTCCCATTGGAGCCCCATTGGACTCAACGGGAATGGGGAGGACGGATGCACCAGCATCCGTCAACGTCTGCAGGTGGGTGCCGTTACACCTACCAGGTCAGACCTGGCGGGCTGGATGGCACCCGCCCACAGAATTCGGAGTGTGCCGCTCCGGTAACAACAGTGTCGGTAGCTTACCAAATCTGTGTGTTATATAAAACCTCAGACCTTCAATGGTTTTGTAACCTTGGATTCATTGACCAGCAAAAGGTGGCAGCATAAATAAAGGTAGTTGCTAATCACAGTTAAAGTCACTGCAAAGTAATGTCCAAGTCTCTGGGCTTTCTCTTAGTCTTTAAGGCTGGGTCAATTCTCTGACTCCTCATGCAGGAGGAGCGCTGGAAGCTACTGCTGCTCCGTGGCTCTCTAGCCTTCCTTAAAGCGGATGCCGCTCCCTTCAGCATTCCGCACCTCTCGCTTCTAATCTCGGGAGATCTCAGTGTTGCCTGGTCTCGCAAGTAGTCCTACACTGTGCTTCTAAAAAAATAAAAATCTAGTCTGCTATCTGGTGGTAGATTTCCAATCTGGTCGTGGTCGATGGAACAATTATCCCCGCATAGAACTTGAGTACCGGGATGAATGAGAACTTTCAGAAACGCCTTTGGAAGTGTTTCATTTGTGATAGGAGGTGTTGAGCTTTTCCTTTAAAAAAACTAATAATTAACACCACGTTATTTCTCTGAGCGTTCATTTTAAAACCCAAACATTTGATGTTTTACTACTTCCAATCTGTTTCCAGAAATCCACCAATTAGATGTTCTTTTATAGTCCCTGCAGTACTATAACCTTAGTATTAGAAGTCTTTATGTATAAATCATTTGTTGTTGTGCAATGTTCAAATACATTCGGTAGACACTGCAACTCAATCCTGGTGCAGTCATTTAATATAATATCATCTGCATAGCTGATACCTGAGAGCTGAAAACCATATTTCTTTGGCGCTGTTAGAGGTCTGTAACCTCTCAGGAAATAACGAGACACACCAGCGATGAGGATTGGAACCTTCTTTATTGAAAAACGTAATGGAAGTGAGTCCACTTCCTCCTCCCTCCTACAGACCCTCTCCTCCTTGTACGTCACATCCTGTCGTGACTCATTCTGGAGGGGACTGTCTTAAAGAGACAGTCCCTGTAACAACACCCCCGGACAAATTTCCTTGCAAGGTATCTAACGGAAACTTTTAACTTTAATTTAACACTCTTCCACCAGTCTTGGATGTCTCTTGATGACCCTTTGAGGGTCGTCCTCATGACTCTGTGTGTGAGTCACCGTCAGTCTGATTGATCGTGTGGACTCAGCTGGCGCAGAACCTGTGGTTCGAGGGGGAACCCACTCTTCGTCCTGTGGGTCATAGAGTTCAGGGCCCGGGTCAACCAGCGGCGGTCTCTCTTCTTCTCCCCTCAGGACATGCTTGAACAGCAAGCTGTTCCTGGTCACTTCTCTCAATTTGCTTGCCGCTGTTATCATTGTCCCATTAACAGCAATTACTTGGAGGGGCTCTGGTGCATACACAGAGTCTGTTTTCTTATTCATGGTTTGTTGGACGCAGACTTCATCTCCTATTTGAAACTCCTTTTCCTGGGCTTTCCTCCTCCCATCTGTCTGGATTCTGGTCTTCTCTTTCCGTTAAGCATCCCTTCTGATGACCTCTTGGTCTGGTTCAGGCCGCGTTGCTGGGTTGTTGACGAGTCTGGTTCTGACTTGGTATTTCATCATGAGTTTGGCCGGAGTTTTGTTGGTGACCTTGTGAGGGGTGTTCCGATGATCTCTCGACATTCTGCACAAGGCTTAGTGTGGGTCTGATCCTTCATCCTTTGCTCTTTGCATGGTCTTTTTTAATTGAGGCCATGAACCTTTCTGCCATCCCATTGGCCCGGGGCCAGCGTGGGGTGTTCTTCTGGTGTCTAAATCCCATGTGCTTCGCAAATATCCCGAACTCATGATCACTGAATGGTGGACAGTTGTCTGATTTAATTGTATTGGGGATCCCCCATTCACTGATGACTTCGTCGAATGTGGCAGCTACGTGGGTAAACTTTGTGGACCTTGCTTTCTTCACAATGGGAAACCTGGAGTGTTTATCAATGAACAGTAGCAAGTAGTTGCCAGTTTCAAGCGGGTCATAGAAATCAACCGCGACTCATTCCCACGGGTAATCTGGGATTGTGGTCACTCAGAGCAGCACAGGTGGTTCTGCTTTTGCGGTGCATTGGCAAGCTGTGCAGTTCTTGACCCACCTGCCGACCATATCGACCAGGAACAGGAACCAGACGTGACATCTGAGTTGCCTTTTTGTGTTATCTGCGCCCCTGTGGCCTTCATGAGCTGTCGTGATGATCTCAGACGTGAGTGCTGCTGGTATCACTAGGCGGCATCCTCTGAGTAGGATTGTTTTGTCTTGTACTGCCAATTCGTTGTGTATCTTGGCGAGCCTTTCGAGTTTGTCTCTACACGTGCCAGGGTGTCTCTGGACTGCATGACAAAAGTCTTTCCACTTGTTGTTTTCTGTCAGGGATATTGCTAGAGCCATGGAGGGATCTGCTGCTAAGGCAGCTGCAATGGCTTCAATGGAGATGGCGGGGGCAGTGCGTTGGTGATTAAATAGCTCATGTATTCAGCATCTCCTGTCCTCGGAATGGGTTATCCTGTCAGGTGCCTAGACAAATACTCAGCAGGGTTGTTCTCACCCCCAGGTCGATGGATTATTTCAAAGTCATATTCTTGTAGGCGAATGCCCCAGCGTTCAATTCTAGGGGGCATTTTCGTTCTAGGATTCCCAAAGAGGGACAGCAAGGCTTGATGGTCCGTGATAAGTGTGAATGGTTTTCCAATGATGAAGTTGTGAACATTTTCACAGGCCCATACTGCTGCCAGACTTTCCTTCTCCGCTTGGGAGTACGCTGATTCGGGAGGAGCCAGTGCCCTGCTAGCATAGGCAACCACATTTCTTGGGTGAGTGTTTGGGCCGCTGGTTTGCGCAAGGATAGCTCCCAAACCCAAGGGACTGGCATCTACCACAATTTCAGTATGCCAGTCGGGGACAAAGTAGACAAGTTTCCGGTCCTCCGCAAGGCCTGTTTTAATGGTGTCAAATGCTCCTTGACATGTCTCTGTCCAGGTAAAGGGGACATCCTTTACCTGGATGGTGGCAAAATGGGGTACATAGCGGGCACACTAGCCAGCCATCCTTAAGAATGATCTTATGTCGGCAGCTTGTTCCGGTCTCTGCAGGTGGAAAATAGCGGAGACCTTGTCCGGATCGGGGGTCATCCCATCCGCTGAGAAGATATGTCCAAAGAACTTGAGTTTGGACTTGCTGAATCGGAACTTCTCTAAGTTTAGAGTCAGTCCAGCATCTTGTATAGCTGTACAAGCAGCACAAAGTGCCTCATCATGTTCCTTCCGAGTCTTTCCGAACACGAGGATGTTGTCGCTATAGTTTAGGGTTCCTTTTAAAGGTTTAGTCGTTTGTAACGGAACAATCCATCATGGGATGCGAATGTGGTGATTGGTCTTGACTCTGGATGGAGTTCGAGCTGATGGTATCCTTGATTTAAATCCAACTTCGAGAAGACGATGGCCTTGTCCAATTGAACAATCATATACTCGATCTTGGGTCCTGGGTGGCGTTCCCTTTGAATGGCTGTGTTGGCTACCCTCATGTCGACACATAACCTCAACCGCCCTCCTTCTTTTGGGACGATGACGAGTGGGGAGACCCACGGGGTCGGTCCTGTGACCGGTTCTATGATTTCTTTCCGTACGAGCTGACTCAGTTCTTTTGATATGGTTTCTTGAAGGTGGAACCCCACTCTGCGCGGGTGTTGTGGGACCGGGCGGACTGCTGGGTCAATGTATAGTTTGACTGGTGGGCCCCTTCATTTTACCTAGTCCTTGGCAGAGCTGTGGAAATTCGTTCAAGATCTCTTCCTTAATGATGACTGGTCCCGCGTGTGAAATATGACCCATGTTATACACGTGATTTCGGGGTTCATCTCCTGGCACAGTTGAGGTAATCATGTCACCTTCCAATACGTTTATGTCGATGAGGCCTAGCGAGGTGGCCGTTTTGTAGCTCAGGAGGCATCGTCCTTTAGTTGGGCTTCTTATGGGGTGGATTACTGTGGTTGTCAACTTGCCCCTGTGAATCAGTTTCCTTTTGAACTACCCAATACTGTGTAGGGGGACGTCGGCACCCCATTGGAATATTCGGATGACGTTTGCGTCAGTGGCGGTTGGTCTCGAAGTTGTTGAAATTCTTTTTCCCCCATAATGTTGACTGTGGCTCCCAAGTCAATGTGGAAGCAAAAGCGTTTGTCGCAGATGTCTACAGGTATCCGCAGAGCTTCACGTGCCTCTTCCTCGTCCATGATGAAGTTCACAAATTCATCTTGCGCATAAAAGTCAAAACGGTCGCTGTCGTAATCTGGTGCTCTGGGCCATATGGCATGATAGCTTGATCTTGGTGGATTGTCGTATTCGTCTCAGATATGTGTGTGGAACTCTTGTGGCTCATAGTCCTGATTCCGGCTTCAGGATACAGTTCTTCAATTACCCTGACATAGCTTCTCGGCCTTTGTTGGTACGGGCGTGATTGGTATGGTTGATTCGATGGGGTCCTTTGATATGACCTGTATTGCGGTGAGGAGGTTGGCCGTGGGGTGGGAAAAGGTCTTCCTCTCTGCAAACGAACTGGAAGTGGCCTTCTCTGCCACAATTTCTGCACTTCTGGGTGATTGCAGGGCATGATCCTGCGTGAGGAAAAGCCATTCCACATCTGTAGCACTGTCTTTGCATACGTGGGGTCGGTGCATAGTTGGAGGTGGTAGTTCTCGCTCGTCCTGTTGTTGGCTGTCTGGAACGCAGCTATCAGTTCATGTTTCTCCTGTTTTAGGGTCGTTGTGTTGGTCATCTGTGTGGCTTGCTTGTCAACTCTTTCGAGGATCCTGGCCATTACTCTTACTTCCTCAGTGGTTATGGGTTTCTTAAGAAGCTGCTTTTTCAGGGCAGGTGAAAGACAGCCTTCTATCACTCGTAGGTGACCCTATTATATCAGTAATATATTATTTTCTGACCACCTTTTGACCAAAAAGTACAAATTCCGTACCTTTTCATGAGCTCTTTACTTTGCCTCTTTATGATTTCCTTCATTTTCCTCCAATACTTCTAGTTCATCTTGTAATTCATGCATATCCCTCTCTCTCACTTTCCATACCTTCGTCCATCATTCCCTTTGTCTCTTCTTAATTTCCCTTGCTCCATCCCTCAGTCGCTACTGCTCATTGTCTATATGTCCAAAGCTCATTTATCATCCTGTTGTGTCCTCCTGACTCTCTTCTTCCCCTCTTCCTTTCTCTCTCCCTTCCCCCTGATAATCTCATACTAGTTCTGACTTCTGGTTGTAATCCATAGTGATGATTCACCAAGAAGTTTCTCTGATTTTTCCTTGCCCGAGACCTGGAGTGGACCAGGGCACTAAACCCGAATGAGTAACTCTGACTTGCTCCCGACTTACTCCTTCTTATGAATAAATCAGAGTCCCTCATAATTTTGTATTTATATTTGTCATAATAACTAAGATGAGAATTGAATAGCCCACTCCATGTTTAAGTCAGGAGTAACTCAGAGTTGCAGCAAATTCATTGTAAAATGTCCAACCCCTGGGGTCGAGGGTTTATTTCAGTATACTTGTTAAGGGTGATCACTGTGTAATTTAGGTCTGGACACCTTACTGGTCTCACCCAATGTAATGTTTAATATTTTGGGAAAACCCTAAGTCAAAAATGCTTCATAAATTCCATGAAATAAAGTAATATATGTACTAGCCCGTGAAAGGGCATATTCCGTGCAATTTTTTTAAGTAATATTGTTTTACTAAAATATGTGCGAACCGATGGATTTTCCAGCTTAGACATTTTACCACCTAATGAGTTGTCACAGTAAATTGATACCCGACTTCATGAGCTCGTGGCCACCTCTGCATTTGCTGCACAGGCTTGCAGTGTAAATGGCAGTATTTCTATCACTTTGCTGTGGAACTGTTCATATTGTTATAGGTTTGCTTCTCCCTAGAATACCAAGTGATAGAATACAGTGGGTAAAACATCTGCCACTTTTATATTGTGGACGGTTGAAACAAACAGGTTTGCAGCTACGGTAAGTGCCCATTAAATCAGCAGTAGTCTGAGGAAAAAAACAAGACCCTGATCTTTTTATCCGCTAAGTACATTGGAGCAAATTATAGAACCGCAGGTGGGATACAATCTCTCTCTGGCAAACACTATCACCACTCTTAATAAATTATATAAACCTCAACAGCAAAGCAATTTTCCAAAGGCTTTGCTTTGTCCTTCACTCAAATGTAACATGAATAATTGAAATGAGATCTGAGGAGACAGCTCTTTGTGAGCATGGTGCCAGCTAATGTAATTCACACAGCATGCCGCATGTAGGCGGGGAGGAAAATCGCCATCTTGGCACACACAGGGGAAGCATCATCTTGCTAATCTGACCTAATGCAATTCTTCCAAAACAAGAAACCTACGGTGGATTTGCACACGTGGTTCTTCTCGCCTTGGCCACTATGCTGTTTCTGAGATCTTCAGATAATTATGAGTTAAGAACTTGTTTCAGACATGCACTGGAAGTGATATGTATGCATTGCAATGATGGAACACTGCCTCGATAATGTAAATAATGGAACAGGGACTCTACTGTAAAACAAATCTATAGTAAAATAGGCTGATGAAAACTAATAATAATTGAGTAGAAGAAAGACAAATGCCCCACTTGAACTGTTACACGATAAGGTGTGCGTGTTTGTTTTGTGGGAATCAGAGTTGGATCGGTAGACAAGATGATTGTAGCATAAAGTTGTAGCAGCACAAGAGTTAAAAAGTGGTTCTTACATTTTTAAGATAAAGTTGTAGCATGCTCATGTTGTTATCAGGTTGTTTCAGAGAGTGTCTTAGAAGACTGAGATCCTTCTCATTGGGACCCCAGCTCCCTCTTTCCCTCCAACTCTCTGGCTTCCCTCCATGGGCCACCTCCTCTCACCCTCCTGTGAGGCATAAAAGCTTGGTGTCGTCTTCGACTCCTCTCTCTCCTTCTCTCCTCACATAACAAACCTTGACAAGAAGGCTCGCTTTCAGCTGCATCTCCTCAGAGGCATTCTTCCTTTCCTCACCTTCCTCCAGAAACTCAATGTCTCCAAAGCTCTGGTCCTCTCCAGGCTGGACTACTGTAACAGTCTCTTCCACAACCTGCCTAACTCCTCTCTTCACCCCCTTCAACTAATCCAGAACAGGACTTATCCTTGGCCTCAAGCACAGGGACCGTATCCCTCCAGCGCTAATATCTCTCCACTGGCATCCGGTTGCTGCAAGGATCAAGTTCAAGGCCCTCCGTATTATCTACAAGGTTTTCTGGGGCCTGGGACCCTGCTATATCCAACTCTCTCTCCCAAAATACCTCCCTGCTGGAGCCCTACAGTCTTCTAGCTCCAACTCTCTGCAGATCAGATGTTTTTCCAAGCAGAGAGTAGGGCGTAGATCACTCTCATTCGCAGGTGCCTCCACCTGGAATGGCCTCCCTGTGCCTCTCAGACTTGAGATGGATCTCCTTAAATTCCGTAAGCTTCTCAAGACCCTCCTATTCTCTTCCTCCTTCCCTCTCGCCCTTGACTGCTAATCTTCCCCTCGGCCTCCGGACTGGCTGCCTGGTTCCTTCAGATTCTTACAGGCCACCAGGCCCTCCTTGAGCAGTCTACCCTGCCCTTGGTCTCTCCTGACCCCCTCCTCCCAACCTGCACTTGCTCCTCTGAGCTTCCTCCCCCCGCACTAGCATGGCTGGGTAGGCCCCCCTTGAGCCCTTCCAGCCCTGTTTCCTCACTATTAGAATGTGGAGCTATTTCCCCTGCACTCTATTCTCTCCCCTGATTCTGTCCACATGGCCTCCCCTGGCACTGGCTAAATCCACGGCACTTCCCCTGTCCTCTCCCTCGCACTTCTTATTAATGCACTTGCACAATCCGAATTTCACAAGGCTTAGTAAGATCATTTGTATTTTTGTCATCCCTGACCTCATCCTTGTCTTGTTGCGTCTTGAACCATATTGGGCACGATTCATGGAAATATTTGTGTGGTAAATCGGGGATTTGTGTGCCAATCTGCGCACAAATCCCTGTATGGTGATTCATGGAATCGAATGCGATGGACTTTTCTGTGACTTGCGAGGATTCTGCGCAAGTCGTCTCTGCAAGTGGACGAACGCCTTGTGTGAGACACCATGCAGAGCATGGGGTGGAACCCGGAAAATGAGGAAGAACAAGGGAACAAGTGGGAATTATGAGATATGGGCCTTAGGCAGTCCATAGCACACGCACCAATGCGCATGACAAAGCATATTCATGGATGTGACCGTGCAACCTCTCGCCTGCAAAATGCCCAGGCAAATCCCTCGATCTCTTCACCACCCGAAGGCAGGCGTAAAGAAACTTGTGCATAGGAATCGCAGCAGATTTAGGGGTGCGTGTACACCGCCAGGATTCCGATCGGATCTGCGTGCGAACCCCCATAACCATTACTGCACCACTCTACATTGCATACACGCACTTAGGGGTGCACATTCACAGTGTAGTGTGGTGCAGGAATGGTTTATGGGGGTTTGCATGCTGATTTCCTGAGTTTTAAATCGTACACATGTTTCCAGGGTGCTGGTACCAGTTACGGGGAACCCCACAGGGTCCCAGAGATGCAGGCCTGCTTGCAGGGAGCACTGTTTGAATGGTGCGTGTATTCAAACCTGAGGGAGCACGCAAAGGTAGCTGTTCTGGCTGTCTTTGCTTTGCGTGGGGGCGTGTTGGGCGTTGCGTATACGGTTACTTTGCGCAGAACATTCCATGAATATGCAGGGCATGCATTTTTTGTTCTGTGCGCACGCTCGCATAGTGTCCTTCCTGACACGCGGCCTTTGTGGGATAAATGCACACTTTTCCATGAATTGGGCAATTGTGTATAGCTGCATTATAAATACCAAATAATAAAATAAAATAAAGAGGAGTGCACTGTGTTACTATGTTGAGTGCTGCAGTGACGGAACTGAACATTACAAGTAGTCTGAGAATTACCATTTCATCTCTCTTTATCGGCAAAGTACTTAACGTAAGAGGTTATAACAAGCACAGCCCACTAATCGACCAACTGTACTCAGTAGCTAAGCACGAGTATAGCACAGCAATGGACCCGTGGACATGAGGACGCAGACGTACGTAGAAGGTGCGGGGGAAAGCCGCTGCATGACCACGAGGGGAGAGTTAGGCAAATAGCCAAGTCTTTCGTTTTCTTCTTAAAGGGCTCGAGCTTAGTCTAGAGCCTAATATCGAGGGGTAGCATGTTCCAGGCCACTGGGGCAGCCACTGAGAAAGCCCCCTCTTCTGACTTCTTGTATTTGCATCTGGGGATAACTAATAGGTTTTGATTGTTGAATCTGAGTGCTCTGCTGGCACCTTTCTTCACTACTAGATCCTCAAGATAGCCTGGCATGGTGCCCAGTATTCACTTAAAGGTGACCATAAGGAGGCAGAAGCGAATTCGCTCCTCCACTGGTAACCAATGCAAGGCTCTTCTGGCCTCAGTAACATGGTTGCATTTAGATAGTCCCTTGACGGCCCTCGCAGCGCCATTTTGTATGACCTGGAGTCTCTTAGATTCTGCTTTGCAGAGCCCTGTCAGTAAACTGCAACAATAATCTAGTTTGGAGCCCACGAAGGCTCTTGCCAGGGTCTCGGCATTGACCTGGGTTATGAGGGGGAGCAAGTGGGCAAATAATTTAATATAGTAAGCAGCAGCCAAGACCAGACTCCCTACTTGGGCCTTCATGTTACTGCTACTGCTGTAAATATTCTTGTATCGGTCCTCTTTGTTATATGATCAAATTGCCGTCTGATGTGCAGAGGACAGTGCTGCATATTTTTGTGGGGGTAGATGGCAAAGGTTCGTCAGGTTTTCAAATACTATGCCCTTATGGCACAGGCAGAATAACACCCAAATGATAGTAGAGGTTGCTGCTTCTGGTCTCATGCAATACATCCATGCTAGCGTCTTACAGTCTCCACGTGATCATGAAAATTATGCATAGAACATATTTACATACACTGATCACCCAACCAAAGTTGGTGCTCATTTATCGACTTCAGAAAGATGCAAGACTGAGTTGGCCTTGCTGGGATTCGGACCTGCGATCTCCAGAACACAAACAGATTGCAGCAGAGCACGCTCAACACACTGGCTGTTTGTGTAACCCTTTGTGTCCTTTGCATTGGCAAAAACTGATGGATGGTTTCCAATTTTGAGTAAGAAATGAAGATTTTATCCGAATTATCAACTTCACTATCTTAATGTATGCAGGTTAAATTAATCTTTAGGGGCTTTGGTTTAGGATTCTGCTTCAAACATATCTGTGGATGGATTCATCGTTACAAACCTTTCTACAAGATGGCTGAGGCCACCTCTCCTGCAGTGTCTTTCTCTTTTGGGTGTATGTCTGCAGAAGGTTGTTTTCTCACTGGCTTGGAGATAGCACATTCCATTGCTGTACCTATGGTTGGACTCCTGCCACTGGTTTCATTTGGCAATGTATTTTTGTTTATCATCATGTCTGCTTGTGTTATTTAACATTGGGTGTGTGTCAAGACATGAATATGTTCCTCCAGCTTATGGTATCGCTCACTGTTTTGCTGTAAGGTCTTGGTTCCTGCAGTTTGGGTCCTCTTCAAATCATTCTCATGATGAGCTGAGAGGTTTTCTGTGCTGGGAGTTTGTGATGATATGACACAGCATATCCCCTTGGTGGGAATGTGTGAGTTGTTTGTTGTTGTTTTTGTTGCATGGCAAGCCGTTTCAGTGTTTGTTCGCTGCAAGTTCTCTGTGTACTTTTGCATGTTTGAATTGATTTTCCAAGTTCCCTTCCCATGGTCAGGTTGATCAACGATCATAATGAACACTTGTATATAACCTATCCAATGGTTTTTTAGGAGGTTTAGGAGCAGTTTTGTGTCTAACAAGTTCTACTGCAGTTTCTCTTTCCTACGGCGAATGATTATTTATGGGAGCCACTTTTATGCTGTATGTTCCCCGTGGAATGGCTATGTTTTTCTTAAGTACTCCATATTTTGGTCTCCTAGATCTGTTTTGTTTTGCTGAAGCCTTGTTGCCTTAATGTAAAAACCGTTTCGGTGTAGTTTGTATGGCTTGTCTGTCTGTGTGCCTTTCCACCTCCTGCAAGTTAAGGCTGGATGGGACATGGTTGGGAAGTAACAGCTTGATAGACACCATTCTGCTGAGGCCAGCAATGTCATGGTGCGCCAATAGGGTCTACGAAAGCACTTTCTCTATGACACTTATTGATGATGGTTGTTCTTTAAGTTTCTTTCCTGCCTGGTTTTCTTCTGAAAGTGGTATTTCTCTAGGGCCCTTGCTTGTTGAGTGACTCAAGTAGTTAAAGTAAAGTAAAGCATACATGAAATTAACAAAATAACCTATGTTTTAAAACCAGGTCCATCAATCCGCAAGTGACAATTATTACAAGCCACTTAAAAAGAAGGCCAGAATCAACAAAGTGCATCTCTCCTGAAATGAACACATGCCATTGTCTGTAGAATAAAACCATCCTAAGGCACTTAGTAACAAGTCACAACCGACAGAAGAACGATGGCACTCATCCACAAGCCGATTGCATAGGATGTTAGAGATGTTAGAGTGTACGGGTGAATCATTCCTTATAGCTCTGTGAAACAAAGCAAGCCATGGCTTTGAAATCCGGAGGAGGACCCTCATGTCTTACAATCAAAAACTCAATCATCCAGAGGTTGTCCTCTGGTATCCCATAAGGACAGCTCATACCTTTGGCATAGGCACAACCTCTTCAGTTAATTCCTAGAAGTCCAGAAAAGAAATTTCAAATTATAGAAAAACTGGCCCAATTCACAAACATAAAACAACAACAAAAAAAGAATTGACCTAGCCCCGGACAAAGCACAAAGATCTCTTCATAGCCAGGTGGCATTCCCGCAGGTGAATAGTTGCCACGACACTCTAGTAATCTGCGTCTTGCATGATGTGTCCTATTCATAACTGTGAAATCCCTAAAATTACATTTCTTATGAAACTGTTTACCTCATCACTATAACCATAAAGTAGTAGCGTGTCTTGTATGAACCAATACTCACCTGATACAGGTAGGCACCATGTGATACATAGAGCCTCTGAAATCTGGACAGGTGAAGTGCCACATACATCGCAGCGAACCGGAGAAAATGACATGTATGGCCCAAGAGATGCCTGCCTGATGGATGATCAAAAGAGACCATGCACTAGCTCTATTTCATTACAAGAGTGTATTTTGCTTGTCTATTAGTTGTTTTTGCATTGAGTCGTGTGTTTCTGTGTAGCTCCAGACAAGCTTCAAAGGTGGCGTCAGGGCACTTGGTAAGAGGAAAGAGGGAGCCAGCAAAAAGCTTAATAAACTGTGGAGAAAAGATGAGTTTTCAATCATTTTCTGAAGGCCAGGAGACTGAATGGAGTCGGAGAGTAGATTTGCCAGTAGGAAGTTCCAGAGGAAAGATCCAGGTTGGATGGGGCTGAAGCTCTGAGAAGAGAGGAATGAAAAGTCAGGCTGGAGATCTGTTTTAATGAAGATGATTGGAGGTTGCCGGGAGGGAGGTTAAGGTGCTTTGTGCTTTTCCATTTAGCACCCTATGGATATGACCTGACAGGGCAGTTGTTAGAAGAATGGTTATTTGGTGTGAAATGGAGAGTAAGGGTCGGAATTTCATGATGGATTTTGACATGAAGATGGCAGATGCTGGGATGTTGTAAATTTGAAGATTAATTAAAGATTAATGTCCATTATCGCTCTGATGCTGCAGAGAGTATTAATAGGCTAAGGTGCGGAATGCAGGCTCTTGTTCCAAGGGCGGGGTGCAAGGTGAGGGAATGAGTTGGAGAAAATGAAATTTTCCCATTTAGTGCCATTGAGATAGAGCCATAACATACAAATGATGTTAAATACAGTGTTTTTCTAGAGTGCACTATTGCCAGGGTCGGGCCTAATTGTACTTTATGCGGATAATGTATTGCCTCTACCACTAATAATGTAGAGGAAAAAGGTGTGGTTTATAGTTTCTGCTTTAAGAGTATGCAGTTTTAATGCCTCCCAATGCAATCTGGAGAGCGTTCCAAAGTGTTGGAGCTAAATTGATGAAGGCTGTGCTGTCTGTTCCACAACCAGCCTTTTTTGGTTGTTTGAAGTTGGAGGGGGTTTGCAGATCTAAGATGCCTGGAGGCTTGTATAGTATGAGCATCATTGGAAAACATGTCACTAAACGTTTACCTGTGTAGATACCAGCAATACAAATACAATAGGTAACACAGACAGAAAAGTTAGAGTCAAGTTTTCTTTCCAAACAGCTGTGCAGAAATGGACACGGAAACTGTGCTGGTTGTTTGCCTGCTCGTTTGCTTATGTTGCAAGATCATAAATGTCAAAACATGGTGCAAATAAATTCAGTTGAGTCTGGGAGAGGTTTATTGGAAATTGGAAAATATTACAACAAAGGAGCAGAGGTGGATCTAATCAAAGGTCCAAGCTGCAACAAATGGCAAAAAACATTTGGGAAGGACAATATTAGGAACAGCAAACACCTGACGGAATTGGAAACAGTGTCATCAGGAAACACCGCCCATATAGGTGGCGATCCTGGTTATCTATTTCCAAAGATTATTCAGGAAGAGAGGGAACCTACTATGTGGAACAATCGAATCAAACGAAGTACAATCTTCAAGATGAATTAAGCAACATACCTGTGCCTTTTTGCTGCAGGAAATGGAAGAATGGTTTAGACAGAAGGTTACTACTATTCCTCTACCAAACACGATTTAGGGAGGGTGCGGGAACCACTTGTAGCATATTTCTTTGAACATTTTTAAATAAAGCAGCAGAAAAACCGAGCCCCTCTGTGTGCTGTATTTTTAGATCTAACTATGTTATTTGATAGCGGAAGTTACAGGACTGGTGTGTGGATCAGGACCACCAAAAATGAATAATGCTGCTATAAACAAACACTGCAATTAGGATATGTTTAAATGGTGAGAGGGAACTCTCCAAAGAACTGCCTACTAGCATGGGATTAAAGCATGAGTGCACTCTCACACTCTACTTTTTAAATCTCTATATTACTGATATATTTGAGGCGCTGGAGAGGATTCCAATGTTCCTTCCGAAGATTGGTAAGAGACACTTCTCCTGACTAGCATATGCCGATGATTTAGTGTTGCTAGTCTTGACCCCGACTGGCCTGTAGGACAGTTCAGATCAATATGAAAGTACCTGGAGAATAATTCCTTGGATGTTAACTTAGGGGAAAAAACGAAATCAGGATATTTGAGAAAATATTATTTATGTGTATTTGATATCATTTATATTTTTTATATTAATGTTACATAAATGGAAAGAAGTAGTAAACAGCTCTTTTTTAAGGGGCATGGTTAACAAAAATAACTATGGCTATTAACCAAAAGATAAAAAGAAAATGTTCCCCAGTGAAGGCATCAGGTTTGACATTATATGCAGTGGCTGTTCTTTGATACCTATAATCACAGCATGCCAATAAGAAATCCTAAACAAATCCTTCATAATATTTTGCATGGAATGGAGGTGTGGATTGACTATACTTAGTGTATGTTTGAAATGGCTGAAAGGATAGTTTTGGAGATCCTCATTGGGACTCCCTCCTCAATGTCAATATCATTAATTAGGATAGAATTAGATCTTAAATCCCTGTAATGTGATATGATATGATATGGCCTTTATAACGCGCCTATACACAAGTGTTTCAAGGGAGGGGGAACATAGGGAAGACAGAGACAACGATCTTACTAGGCCAGGTGACATTGAGACCGTGCAAGTGCGTGGGAAGGGGAAAGTGTGGGGGGAGGGGGAAGGGACAGTGCAGTAGACAGGAATAGAGTAATAACAATAAGTAAAGTGAGAAGTGCAAAGGTAAATGCAGACATCAGGTGACAAGTGCTGTAGTGGGACTGCAGGGATACAGAAACAGTCCCCAAGTGCGGGGGTTGCCAGGCAGGCAGTGAAGGTGTGTGTGACTGGCGGGGGAGGGAACCTGGGCCAGAGGGTGGCCAGGTAACCAGTGTAGTTTCAGTTCAGCCAGGATGACAGCAGGGGAGAGGAGGAGAAAAAGCAGAAGCAAAGAGAAAGGTTTTGAGGTGCTTCCGGAACCGGAGATGGTTCTCAAGTTTCAGGGAGGCAGGGAGGCCCAAGCCGAAGAAAGAGATCTACCCGCAACTCGTTGCTTGGAGAAAGCGACTGACCTTGAGGGAGTTGGAGGCAGATGAGCGAAGAGCTCAAGAAGGAAGATATTTAGAAAGAGAGAGTTGAAGGTATTGAGGTCCCAGGTCCCAGAAGCCCTTGTGGACAATGCAGAGGGTTTTTAACTTAATCCTTGCAGCCACTGGGAGCCAGTGCAGAGATTCCTGTTCTGAATGAGTTGTAGTGGGCAGAGAGTAGAGGCAGGCAGATTTAGAAAGAGGCTGTTCCAATAGTCCAGCCTGGAGAGAACCAGAGCTCTGGAGACAGTGAGCTTCTGGGGGAAGGAGAGGAAAGGAAGAATACCTCTGAGGAGGTGCAGCTTGTAGTGTGACTTCTTAGAGACGTCAGAGATGTGAGGAGAGAAGGAGAGTGTGCAGTCGAAGATGACCCTGAGGTTTTTAACCTTGCAGGTGGGAGCAGGAAGAGGGCCAAGAGAGGCCGGCCAGAGAGCGACAGGAAAGGAAGGAGCAGGTGTGCCTATGAGGAGAATCTCAGTCTTACTGGCATTAAGGCAGAAGTCATTGGCGGCACACCACTCCTGGATAGCAGACAGTCAGTGATGAGAGACGGAGAAGAGGTGGCCGAAGGTAGCCTGAAAAGAATCTGAGTGTTGTAAGTGACTCCAATCAAGCAATCCCACTAAGTCAGTGCCTTGTCTGGGATGCCCAAGGGAAGCCCTTATTTATATATTTTTATGGCAAGTTATAATCTGGATGATGAACCCTTGTATAACACCCCTCTCTTAGAATCCCCCTGGCCCCACTGAGCCAAGGAGTAGATTTGTTTTGCAAATTTAAAAGGTTTATTTGAAAAATTAAACTATATATATAAATAAATTGATAATGGATAGCACACTTGTGAATATGAGCAGTAATCAGCAATAGGTAATCCTACAGTAGCACAGTTCTTGGTTACTTATGAATAGGAACAGAAGAATGAGGTGGGAAAGAATGCTTTATATGGTTCAAGGAAACACAATGATGAATGAAATGCAGTACAGAAAATAACTTGATATGGCTTCAACAAAAGACAATGTAATCACTTTTCCTTGACAATTCACCCGCCCCCTTTATGCAATATAAGGAGATGGAAAGGGGAGCACACAGTTCTCAGGAATGCAATCAAATACAATACGAAATTCAGTCCCCCCCTAGCAAGCTTAGAGGAAAACAGGTATGATTTTAAAACACAGGCCCAAAATGCTTTGAATATGGTGGCATTGAAGTGAATGATGCTAAAATTGATTTTAATTCCCTATAGGGGGTTCTGGGTGGGTGATATCTAGTTTATATTAGTTCAGGCTCACTTTAGCAATGCTCTATGAGTAACCAGCAGGTTAAAACGAATTTTAGCAAAGGAAAGCAAGGAGCTGCTGATTTTTACACGTGGCTGAAATTGTGCAAAATGTCAAATCGCGGCAAATTTAATCGCGTGCGTCGAGCGTAATTACGGAGGCCCTATAAGGAATAGCAAGTCGGTTCAAGGTTTGTTGGAAAGCCTATAATCTTAGCTTTAAGATACAAGTGAATTTCGCTCCTAGCCCAAACGGTTCCGGAGATACGGCCGATTTAGTAAAGGTAGTTTTTCGGATTTGAAATTTTAAAGCTTAGAATGACAGATGACAGTTTTCAGTTTTAAAAATGACAGGATGACACGATTTTAGGAGGCAGTTCTAATAGGCTAAAATAGTTTGGATTAGATTATTTTAAACTAAGAGATTGGTTTTGCACAGTGAGTACTCACACTATATTTTTGAAATAAGCCGTCAAGGTCTGGTAAGGTTGGACGGGACCTCCGGCAGGTGGTTCTGAAGTCCCGGCTAACTGGGTCAGCTCTGCTCTCTGGGTCTGTCAAGCACCGGTTCTGCTCACAACGTTCTTGTTTGTGGTTCTCTCTGGTTCCGGATACAGCACTGCTTTCTGGATACTGCTACAGGTTCTTGCAAAAGTTCTTGGCAAAGAATTCAAACAGCTCGCCCGGCTGTTGAATAGTTTGGTTGGTTTTGAGGCCTGCTGAAGAGAACTCAGCTTGTGGATTCAGGCCTCTCTGCTACAAATTCTGGAGTTAATTTCTGGTCTGTGGAGATTGATGGATTTGAAGTCTGGATCTCTGGATGTGAAGTCTGAAGTCTCCCAGCAAAGCGTCCCGCAAGAAAGTGGAAAGTGAATGTGCCCACCTGCCCTGCACTGTCTGCTTTCATGTGTTTAGAAAGTGGGTGTGTGCGTGGCATAACTGAGCCTGCCCCTCTCTACTTGTCATTTGCCCAATTCTCCCCTCTCCCATGATTGGGGGAAGGAAAGGGATTGTCATCATGATGAGGTCTGTTTATGGGTCAGAGGATCCTCCCCTGGTCAATTTGCCCACAAATCTATATTTGATTCAAATACATATTTCCCAGATACACAAGTGGTTGACATTACATGTACATATTACAGATAAATTAAGACAGGTCTCTGTTCAAGCCCCATGTTCCTGCGAGCTGGGATTCAGAGATGACAACATTTTGCGCTTTTTGGTCGGTTTACCAATATCGGACATTTACCAAAAATTACACAAATGTGCACAAGGAGTATGGACATTAATTGATGAAGTGTCAGATTTTTAACATGCAGACATTTCGAGTAAGACCCTATTTTCCGCTAGCAACCCCCCAGAATACACCACAGGGTCCAAACACCTCTTAAAACGTGCACAGAAAAATCACAAGAATAATGATATTACTTATATAATTCTGGGGAGCACCAGTATTGCATCCCTTTTGACATTATGAAGTATTATGATAATTCATAATACTATGAATTATCCATCTTTTTTAAAATTATGCTCTGGCCCAAAGGGGTGTGGTTTCCCCCAAGCACATGGTGGAGTTTCTGGTTTGTCCACTTCCCCCAAGCTCAGCTTGCCCTTCCAGGCACTGCCCCTCCCAGTTTCTCCCAAGAGGAAGCCACTTTACGGCCCCCCCAATATAACATTTGCCTGAGTCCAGGACAGGGCTTTGTTCAGTTTCCTGTAGTCCCCAGGTGCCACTCCCCTAATTCAATCAGAGAGGTGTCATCTCCTTTTGGGAGGGGCAGCAGGATGCAGCCAGGACTGGGAAGAATTGTTGAGCCAGTTCAACTCCTGTAGGGGGTAGTTGTCAGGCAGAATTCAGGTAAATGTCACTTTAGTTCCCAGTTTTCTACATTCAAATCACACTGACAATTTTTACACATGCAGCTAGAATGCTGATTCTAAGTTCAAAACTATGACATTTCAACAGTTGCAAACTATGTTCCACTCAAAAGTAGGTCTCTCATTTAATTTAAACATTTCGATTTTAGTGGTTTTAAATCCAATTTCCCTTAAGCTGCTGACATCCCGAGCTATTTTTTATATATACATTAAATAATTACTTCCTTCAAGTCATTTCAGAATATAGTTTTACGTTGTATCCACCTCTTAGCAAGTCTTTCCTTGGCCTGGTTTCGGTTCATTTGTTCAGTTTTACACAAAAGTCTGGTGGTTTTAAAACGACAGCTTTCTGATAGTGGTGAGCACCAGTATTGCATCCCTTTTGACATTAATAAAATGAATTCCCCACAATTCTGGGTTGCTTTTGGCAATCAGCATTGCCATTCCCCATGGTTTCCGGCTACTGTGTGTGTAGCCCAATGGTGGTTTTAGGCAGTGCCCTCCTGTGCTTACAACATAGGCAAAAATGGGTGGCAGCCTATTCTTCATGTTTTCCCTGTGCATTCTCCGGGGAGTTCTGGCCATGATGATGTTTTCAATGCCAGTCCTGCACAGTTTTATGGTAGGGCTTGGCGCATGGGTAAAAACATCCCACAGTGTCATCCGCATAGCACTGAAAGTTGGGGCAGAGAGCAGCAATGCGGGGTCAAGAAGTGCCAGGTATTGGTTGAAGAGCAACAGGAAAGGAGGGAGCGGGTGTGTGTATTTCTGGAAATGAAATTAAACCTTTATTTAGAGCATTCTGCATGTAAAGAGATAGCACTGTTTTCTCTTTTCTCGGATGGGAAATGTGACACTTTAGAGTCTATTAAAAAGATATGTTATTGAAGAGAGGGACTTCCAGGAGTAAAGCTGAGTTTTCTTCAAAGCATCCCTTTTCATCAAACAAAGAGGCCCTCCTGCTGCAGAGGAATCTGACACCAAGGGAGATGTGCAGGTATATATATACATTGCTGTGGAACCTTATGAAGATTCCATGGGAGACTACAAAACATGTTTATTATGACTTGTCATATGTATGGCAACAATTGTAAAATTCACATTCAAAAGAGAGATGGTTATATGTACAGTTATTACTAGAACCATAACATGTGTGTTTGCCAGAGTTACCATCACGAGATGGTGCCGGTGTTTCCACTTCCCCATTCCCATTGAGTCCTATAGGACTCAATGGGAATGGGGATTAACACCATTCCGCCTCTGTGACTCCCGGGACACCGGGGCTGTAATGCCCTGGTAATTCCGGGAGTCACGGAGGCGGAATGGTAATACGAGTCCGGCGGTAACCAGGCGGTTTTACATCCGCGGTTACCGCCGGACTCGTAATGAGGCCCAATGGACCTCATTACAAGTCCAGCAGTAACCCTGTCGATGCTATCGGCGGGTTGCCGCCAGATTTGCAAGATTTACAGGTGCCTGGTTTGCCGGTAACACCGGGGGATTACAACCCCAGCGTTCCGGGAAGTCAGGCACCGGTAAATTGTAAATCCCCATTTCCATTTGAGTCCCATAGGACTCAAATGGGAATGGGGACCACAGAAGCACTGGCACCATTATTAACAGTTCCCGGGGCTTCCGTGAAAACTCTGCAGGCGGGTGACGTTCCACCGGCCATGCCTGACCCTGGCGGGTGGGACGGCACCCGCCTGCAGCGTCGCACTGTGCCAGTCCGGTAACAACAGTGCCGGTAGGCTTACCGGCACCGTTGTTACTGGATCAGCACAGTCATAATGAGGCCCAATATAGGAGAAATGTTTAATATTGAATACACTTATAGTGTTGCACTATTTTACATAGTGAAAAAAATCTGTATTGTGAGTAGTAATAGATGACCATCTACAGATAGAACATACAGCCTGAGCTACCTATGCGGGCTAGATCACTGGATTGTGCGAAAGGCAGAGGTGGTTGTGGGATGAACAGGGCAGGTAGGGCAAGAAGATCCTGATGTCTGTCTTTCATTATGCAGTGACAGTCTAGCACCCCTCTGTTCTGTTTTATGTTATGTTATGTTATGTTATGTTATTTTATTTTATGTTATGGTACTATGGGCCTCATTACACGGTAGGCGGTAAGGGTTTACCGGTACCAGTATTTTACCGGTACTGGTATTTTACCGGTCCCGGTAAACCCTTACCGCCTTACTACGAGGTCCCTTTGTGGGTTGGAGAATTTAACGCCTGCTTTTTGCAGGTGTTAAAAACCAACCCGCAAAGGGACCAGGGAGCTAATTACGGTACCGCAATTTGCTGTGCCGTAATTAGCACTTTCCCCATTCCCATTATGCCCTAAGGGGCAAAAATGGGAATGGGGAAGGGCAATGGGGGAAGGGGGAATTACCGCCCCACCAACCTTGGAATAGGGCGGTAATTCCCCTTTCCACCAAGGCGGTGCCGGTATTTTACCGGCATGGACCAAGGTGCTAATAGCACCTTGGTCCACCGCCATCCGTGTGATGAGGCCCTATGCTTTGACTGTCTTAAGGCTTTATCACCCTTTCTTGCTTGTACTTGGCTTTATTTCCCAGAAAGGCCTCCTCACAGGGCTGAGAATCTTCCAGGTTGCAAGCTAACAATATGAACACCAAAGCACCCATAGATCAGCATGGAGGAACTTCCTAGCCACCTAGCCAGCCAGCTAGGCAGCAAACATGCCAAAGTGGAGGGAATGGGCCTGCAGCAGAAGTGAGCATGCTCCAATATGAACTCACAGCAAAATGAATGGGGATGTTTACAGCTTGTACGCTTGCAAACCATCTTCATGAAAACATTTAGAAGGGGATTTATGTCAGAAAAGCAAATATGACATGCTTGCAACTTCCTGAAAAACAGGCTAAATTGTCCATTTCGTTTTGCCACTTTAAGATACTCAAATAACCAAACACAAATAAAATAAAATACACATTTGTTATACTTCACCAAACCACCACTGCAGAGGTTTCAAAGTCCCTATGCTTGTCGGTTTGTACAAAATGTTTAAGATCACTAACCACTGTATTTGGCTCAGCAGTGGTCAGGCCTTTAGGCCTTCGACAGTGGAAGGGTGCCACTGAGCTTGTGAGTCTGTGTTCTGTAGACAGGAACGCTGGAAGGAAATATGGGCACTTTGAAACAAGGGTGGGTTCCGAACGATGGCTCATGGGCCTCATCACTACCTCGGCGGTAACCCTTAAATCTGGCGGTTGCGCTATTACTGCCGGATTTAAGGATCCGCCGAATCAGGGCCTCGGCGGATTTCAACCCAGCTCTGAGCTGGTGTGAAATCCGCCGAGAATTCGCGCTCATACCGCCAGCGGGAAATCCGCCGGCGGTATGAGTGCGAAATTTCCCCATTGAGCCCAATGGGGAATGGGGCATTCCCGAATGGGCTCAATGGGGAATGGGGAGTTCCAAGTCCGCCCAACTTGTGATCCCACGCTATTAGCGCCGGGGGCTATGGCGGTCGTGCTAATAGCCCCTGCGCTAATACCGCCGGCGTTACCGCCGAGCTCGTGATGAGGCCCACAGTGTCCTTTCTGTAAATTGACTGCCACAGCTCTGTGTTTTTTCTTTCTTTCTTTGCTTATGGCAACCTATACAAAACGGCATTGTGAAAAATTGCCTAGTGTATATATAACCTGATATAACATGTAGTGCTCTGCTAAGTAATCCACTGCAGTGCAAAATGGGAGAGTTAAATTACAGTTGCGGTTTTAAAATCATACACAACAGGCCACAAGGAGAGCCCTCTAGGAGGGCAATAGATAAGGCCTGTATGCAGAGAATGCCTGGCACTTTAAGCAGAGGCCTGACGCCTTCCTAAAAAGGGACAAGACATTGCAAATACAACATAACAAAACATGACACAATATAGTATGACATAGAACAATCTATTAAAATGGTGTCATCTAACAAAGAGGTCCATTGAAGATCAGTCAGGCAGAAAATGTTCACACACACCTGCTTTCATCAAGGGTTTCCAGAAAAAGCCAGGACGAGAATGCAGACTTTTGCATGTATTTTAAATGTGTAGATTTCTTTAGGAAAATTGATCATATAAATGAGGAATTATCATTAAGAAAAAAAAAAAGAGTTTGAAGAAGAAAGGCAACAATTGGGTAACATAATCACAACGGTATAGCAATGAAGTCTTAGTTAGGTGATCATGAAAAGTGTGCCCCCCTCAGGAATGGCCTCTGAGAAATATTCAGAATCTTCTGATAAATGCATTCGCTGTACATTCCTGAAACTTCGTTTTAACCAATAAGAAACTTTAGAATGTACGGGAGCATAGCCAAAAAATCCCTCGAATGGAAAAGCGTTTTAGATGGTGTAAATAGGACTCATTTTACTAGAACGTAAAAAAAAACAGAAACGTGCACCTCACCCAGTTTGAATAATTTGCGCATAATAATGAAACTTTAGGTTCTGAACAATTTTGCGGGAGGATTGTCAGCCGCCATCAAATAACTTTAATAATTGCGACCCTGAGAGTGTTGGGAAAGTTGTTCTTCTATTACATTGTGCTTAAGGGGAATTAATTGCTGTGAGTGATTGATATCTGGAGGTTTTCAACAGTTTTTTTTCTTCCTATTGTCATTTTGCACTCTATGTAAATATGTATTGTATAGTTTTACAGTTAAGTTGATTTTTGATAATATATAAAAGGACATTTTTAAACGTTTTAATAAATAAAACTACATCTCAAAAAATCTGTGCTTAATCTTCTGTTACAGGTAAAAAAAAATGATCTAAATGCTAAGCAGTTGTGCGCTTCCTGATATTCTGAGAACTCAGCCGGCCGCTCATACTAAGTTGTACCAGTAGATGTTTGTACACTGACTTTTCCCAACTATAGAACTATGTTCATCATTTGTCCTTTTGAAGACTATGGGCCTCATTACACGGACGGCGGTAACCATGGCACTAATAGCTAATAGCGCCATGGTTACCGCCAGTATTTTACCGAGTCCGCCATGGTGAATGGCGGAATTACCGCCCTATTCCAAGGTGTGCAGGGGCGGTAATTCCCCATTCACCATGGCCCTTCCCCATTCCCATTTTTGCCCCCATAGGGCTCAATGGGAATGGGGAAGGTGAGAATGGGGAAGTACCGTAATTACCTCCTAGGTCCCTTTGCGGGTCCCGTCCTTAATGTAGGGTCCCACAAAGGGACCTCGTAGTAAGGAGATAAGGGTTTACCAGCACTGGTACCCTTACCAGTACCGGTAAATCCTTACCGCCGTCTGTGTAATGAGGCCCTATTTGTTTTACTGACAATAGACCTCAAAGCATAACATCGAGAGACTTTGCGAAAGGCCACTTTTGGTTTAGGTTTGCTTAACGCAGTTTGGTTATTTTTGTGAAATATATCTGGGTCATATTTTGTAATTTCTCCCAATTGCACAGCAGCAGAAAATAACATGTGTAATTTCTAAAGGGCTTTGTGCAATTTTTCTCTGTTTAATTTTTTGTTCATATTGATTGTTTTTTAAACTTCAGTCTGTAGATAGTGGTTTGAAATATTAGGAGAACCTTTCATGAATACCTATGCCTGGAAATTGGTTTTGAAAGTGTGTGTTGTCTGAGTTACATTGCACCTTGATCTCTGCACTTCCTGAAGTAGGGAAGAAGACTTGGTTTTGACCCTATAACAGGCGTATTAAGGGGCCCCAGGGAACCACCCATTAACGATGCAACATAGCTAATGGGAAGGGGCTTGAAAGTTAACTCCTCACTAAAGGTTCCGTTGACAGGCACAGTCCTAGTAAGAATCAAAGTAGGCTACACAGTGTTGTGTGGCCTAGCATGGTGTGGGTGGCCAAACACACGTGCACACACACACGCATGCACAGACGAGCCGGACACGATGTTGCCGGTTGCATCACCCGGCGGCAACTGCCGCACGGACTTCCTTTATTCCATTACGCATGCGCAGGCCCAAACGAGGCTCGCCCATGCCCAGTGCACACACACACGGGACGTCACATCCCTTTTTATCTTTAATGACAAACAACAACAACAACTTAACTCATAAAACATTAACTGGAGCAAACTGGGAGCAGGTTAATTCCCGTCCCTTACCAACAGTCACAGATCTCCTGACTTCAGTCCCCGGAGTCCAAAACATAGTCCTTGAGACGGGCAGGCGGTCTCCTGGACACTCTTGAGGGGTACCTCGACGAGACTGTTGGGGTCTCCGTGCTTGCGTCCGCCGCGGGGACTCCAAGGTTCATGGGTTCCTCGCCGAGACCTTAAGAGCCTCCATCCTGAGTGGGCACGGCTGGGGCACTGGACATTCCTGTTGACGTATCCACCTACTTGAAGAAAGATACATTACGCGTGACCGTACCTCGCTCGCAGGCGGCTGTCACCATGGTCCCCTTTACATGTGTGACCTTCCACGGGTGCAGTTCAAACGGTAGAGCTAGCTTTCCTTCGGGGGTGTCGGTTCTTGACTAGCACTGAATCTCCGACCCGGATCTCCTTGCCCTGCAGACCGCGCCTGTCACTTTCCTTCTGGTTGTGTGTGACCCGCTCTTGTTGTACCTTTTCATTGTCTATGACACCCAGGCTCCTCCCCTCCACTTCAGGTATCATTCCTCTGGGGCAGCGTCCAAACAGTGCCTCCGCCGGGGCGACACCCGTGGACTGATGGGGTGTGGTCCGATACTCTCTCAAGAACTCCACTAGCTTCTTCTGCAGGTCGTCACCTCCGTATGCCGAGATCCTCAGCACTTTGTTCAGAGTGCGCATCATTCTTTCCGGTTCCCCGTTAGCGCGAGGCCACAGTGGCGATACTCTGCGGTGCTGGATTCCCCTATCACGGAGGTATTGCGCAAATTGGTTGCCGGTAAACGGCGGGCCGTTGTCAGAGCAGAGTATCTCGGGAAACCCATGTGCCGCAAACATCCTGTTGAATGCCCTCGTGGTGAATTCTGTTGCCGTTGATTCTACCACCTCCACCTCTGGGTATCTTGACCATTGGTCAACGGCCACCAGGAAGTACATGCCCCGACCCGTCGAACCAAAGTCTACATGGATGGTCCCCCACAGCTTCTCGCTCCGCTCCATCGAACTTATAGGGGGAGCCCTGTCCCCTGGGGTTGCCGCCTGGCAAGCCAAACATCTTTTCACGAAGCCCTCGACCTTTTCCTCTAGATCCGGAAACCACACCTTTGGTCGGAGTCTCGCTTTCGTTTTGACCACCCCTTGATGTCCAATGTGTGTCAGTTCGAGCACTCGCTTCCTTAGCGTCTGCGGGATTACAATTTGCCTCCCTCTCAGTTGCAGGCCATCGTCGGAGACCGAGAGCTCCTCTTTCACCCGCCATAGTGCCTGAAGATCCCTCTGGGCCTCCTGCTGGCGCCGGGAGTTGTTACGCAGCATTTCCTTCCAATCTCCACTTCTAATGGCTTCCTTAGTGATGTCAAAGACTTCATCCTTGGATGACTGTTAGGAAAGATTTCGTAATTGTAGGTAATTTTCCTTCCATGTGGCAACCCCTAAACTTTTTGCTGTTGTTTTTCACCTTGTTCTTGACTTTGCCAGAGAAGTGCAGCCTTCTGCCGCACTCCTCTGGGCTTTCGCTCCTTTCTTACGGGAAAACTGACATGCCCTTAAGACAGTCAGTACCGGGGAACGCTGTTTCCCGTAGTTTCTTTTATCATGTTGCGGCTTTCGTGCAAAATGACACAAGAGGGCACTGTAAGCTAAGTTACAGCTCTCTTGGATCTCTAGCCTTCTACAGGCCCTAGATACTCGTTTAGGATTGTATCTGATCGGTGCAAGTGATTCAGGGACGGGAATGGTGGCAGCGATCGTTTCTTGTGTTTTGAGCTCCTTTTGGCGTTCTAAGCGCGTTTCTCGCGCTTAACCCAAAATGGTGGCCTGGCTCCCAAAATGGCCAGACCACGAGGCTCCTTTGTCCTGTCCGCTGACCGTCTTGCTCCCTTCACCTTCCCCAGGTCGAGCCGACCCGGGGCCTTCCTTATTTGGGCATGTACTTTCCCGCGAAACACGGATGCTTTCGCGGGCTTCTACATGTCTTGTGTGTGCCTCCAGGATGTGGGCTGGGATGTCTGGTCCCAATACACATCCTGGGTGCCAGAGAGTCTAGGGTGGTGTGAATGCCTGGGACCACCGTGGTCCGTGATTGGTCCACGAATGGTGTGAGTGTTGATGAGCGGATCTCCCATTGGGTCCCCTCCGTTTTGGCGCGAAGGGAACCGTGGATAAGAGGGGGCTGGAAACACCACTACCATGTCGATCTCCTGAGTTCTCACGAACGAAGGAATACAGGAGCCAAGTATCCTGCAACCAAGAGGCTGGACCGAGGAATCGCTGGTGACCCGCTGAAGGACTTCTCCTCTGCACTGCTGTCGCCTTGTGAAACCCTTTTCACCTTTGATCGAACCAGAAGGCCTGTACTGGTACTTCGACCCTTGGAATAGCGGGAACAGCTATTCTCGGCATCTTCAACATCTCCTGCCAGTAAGCCTTCGGAAGCGTCTCTGGGCCATCCGGCTGACTGACCAGCTTACTCGGGAGTCTTGCTCTGTAACCGCCGCCAGGTTGTGTAGTATTTCGAGCCCTTGTCACTCTCACACGCTTCGTACACTTGGCGTTCCCAGGTCTGAAGTGAGTAGTGTACATTTGGCTCAGATACACACGGCCGCTCCGTTGCCCGGCTGTGGTAACAAACTGTGCGGGTTTCTTCGATTGGGACGCCTTTTTACTCAACACGACGACGAGGCGTTCCCTGCTCTTCTGAACCTGCCAGCTGCTGAAACTGACGCGGAGAAGCCTGGGTCTGCTTGCATCGGGGACCGGTGAGTAGCATAGCTAGGATCTGGTCGCCCTCCTGCAGGAGCCCATTGCTTTTCCCCGCTGTGTCAAACAGCACCCTTTTCCGTACTCGCGCTCTGCTTCTGCCCACTGTGGAGGCTGCGCTTGAGTCGCGGAACTTGTTCTTCTTCTTTTGTGCACTAAACTGAACTGCCTGATTTCCCTCGAAGAGCTTCTCCTTTTGCCCGTTGGCACCAGCGCGTGCAGGTACTTTTGAGCACAAGGCTCCACTCTTCGCAGGGCTCGGACTTCCATCTAGTTAGGTGCCTCTGAAGGCGAACTGGGTCTAAGCATTATTGCGCACTGCCTGTTTTCCCTCCCTTTTAGGAGGACTGCACATTTCGTGCATATAACGCTTGAGACTGGTTGTATTTGTATATATATTGTGTTGATATGGTATGTGTTGGTTTACTATCGTTATATTGTGATTTTCTCTCTACGGTCATTGTTTTAAAGGCCTTGAAATAAATGTGTATATATTTTTAATATAACAACTGTTTGGAGTAGTTTGTAAGCGTTCTTGCTTTGTGTGCTCATTGCGGGCTTTCAGTCACCCTCACCCCTCTTGAGACCTAGTCTTGACCGCCGCGATCGCTACCTTGATTGGTCTGGCTCGTCCAGAGGTTACCCTGTTCCAAGCAATTAGGTTGGCCTTCTGAACTTCTGCGCCACCAGGACAGAGTTCAGAAATCCGTCTTAACAATGACTCAGAGGCAATGGTTGCTCTCGACAGCGCTACGGGGAGTGCCACGTCCACCACATTACAGAGTAGACCCTGGCAGTCTGTCACCTCTCCACCTTTGTTTGAACCCCCAGCATTGGGGTGACGTGACAAGTAGTCCGCCGGGTTGTGGGTGCCTGGCCTGTACGTTAAACGCACCCCGTACTCCAACAGGGCCAGCATCCACCTCTCTATCCTTGGCGGCGGCTTCGAGGACAGACCCGCCAGAATTGGTAGTAGGGGCTTGTTGTCTGTCACCACTGTCACGGGCTTACCCAGAATGTACAGGCGAAAATGGTGGCAGCCCCACAAAATGGCGAGCGCCTCCCTCTCAATTTGCGAGTATCGCATTTCAGTATCAGAGAGGGCCTTGCTGGCGTATGCGACAGGTCTCATATCGCCCCTTTCGTCCGGCTGCAAGAGCACTGCCCCCACTCCCACCGGACTGGCATCGACGACGATCTCCGACTCTACGGCGGGATTAAAGTAGGCCATAGTGTCCCCATCCGACAGGGCATTCCTGAGTGCCTGAAACGCCTCCTGCTCCTTACCTTCCCATTTCCACACCGCATCACTTCTGGTCAGTGCTCTGAGGGGTTCTGATAAGGAGGCCAGGCCCTTGATAAAGCGTCCGCAATAGTTTACCATCCCCAGGAAGCTCCTTACCTCCGTGGGGGATGTTGGCGCCGCTGCCTCCCGGATGTCCCTGATCTTCTCTGGGTCCGGGGATACTCCCGCTGCGTGAAATATGAACCCAAAAAACCCAATCCGATCTTTGAGGAACTCACATTTTTGGCGGTGCAAGGTGAGGCCTAGGTCGTGCAACCTCTTGAGTGTGCTCTCGAGCCTTTTCATGTGCTCGGTCTCTGTGTCCGCAAACACCAAGATATCGTCACTTATGTTCAGCACCCCTTTTAGACCGGCGAGAGCCCCTCTTATCATGTTCTGAAAAACCTCCGCCGCTGAGGAGATACCAAAGCTCAGACGTTTAAATTGATAAAGCCCCTCGTGAGTCGTAAAGACGGTGATGAACCTCGAGTCTTGGTGAAGCTCAAGCTGGTGATAGCCCGCTCGTAAGTCCAATTTTCGAAAATACTTTTGCCCCCTGTAGTTCGGCAATGATATCGTCCAGCGTTGGCGTGAGGTGCCTCTCCCTCTTAATGGCGGCATTGGGGAGACGCATGTCCACACAAATCCTCACTGCCCCTGGTTGCTTCGGCTTTGGTGCCACTACTATGGGGGATACCCAGGGTGTCGGCCCTTCCACCCTCTCGATAATGTCATTGTTGACCAGCGAGCGAAGCTCCTCTTCCACCTTTCCTCTCAGGTGGAATGGAATCCGTCTGTGTTTCAGGGCAGTCGGCGTGATCGTGTTGTCAATGTGCAGCCGCACCGGTGGTGCCTTCAACTTTCCAACCCCTTCAAAAATGCCTGTGAATTTGTTCAACAGTACCTCGATGTCCATTTGATAGACTGCCATCGTGAAGTGGACCAAATTCAGTGCCTCGGACGCTGCGCAGCTGAGCAACGAGTGGTGGCTCACGTCCGTAACGAAGAAACGTGCCTTGATGGTGATGCCGTCCTTGGACACGGGCGCTATAAACACGCCATCAATGGGGAGGGGGGCATCCCCTCCAAACGTAAATATCTTGGCAGTTGATGCACACAGTGCCGGAGGTCCCGGAATCCGCCTATAGTGGTCTACGGCCAGCACGCAGACCGATGCACCGGTGTCGATGAGCACTTGCGTCGGCACCCCTTGGATGTCGACTACGCATTTCGGCTGTCTCTTGCTCTTGGCACCGGAAGCAATGTTAGAGATGAAGAATACTTCTTCATCTTCGTCCTCCTCCTCCTCTTCTGCCATGTTCAGCCTCTGTATCTCCAGCGCCGCGATGCTCCGCAATCTTCTCGAGCCACCACCACGTGCTCTGGCTGGGCCTCTCTGCACTGACACCGGGGTGGGGGCACGACACATTCGGGCATAATGCCCAGGTCTATCACATCTGCCACATGGCCTGTCCTTGGCAGGACATACTTCAGAGTGGGGCAGGTCATAGCCGCATTGCTGGCAACTGCTGTCGGACCAGGCACTCGCGCGACCTTCCTGCTTTCTCTGCCCCCACTTGTCTCTCGATGTCGACCGCTTCCCCATGGCGAAAGCTTCCTCCGATGCTCCTGGACGCACCGCCGCATCCATTTTCGCTCCTCTGGACTCGGCCAGCTCGAATGTTCTGCCACTGTCCAATATCTGCTGCAGGGACCAGCCTGGCTCTCTTAACACTTGTCTCCGCAGTTTGCTGGAACTGCAACCCTGTATAACCTGATTACGTATCATGCACTCGTCATTGTCCCATCGACAAGAGGTGGCCATCATCCGAAGCCGGGCACAGAACTGGTCGAGCGACTTCTCCTCTCTCTGCTTTTCCCCGCAGAATAGAAATCTCTCGTAATCGACATTCGAGAGCGGAATGAAGTAGTTCTCCAGCGCCTTCTTCACCTCGGTGTAAGTCTCTACCTGCAAGTTGAGGGACTCGTAAATGTGTAAAACCTCTAAGCCTGCTGAGTACAACAAGGTGGCCCTCTTTGCATTGTCATCGTTAATCCCTGTTGCTGTAAGGTACATGTCTAGTTTTTTGATCCAGAGCCGCCATCTTGGGCCCAACTTCGACGGGGGTCCTGACACATCAAATTCTTGCATAGGTAGCAAGGCTCCCTGTTGTGCTCTCGCCGCCACTGCTGCAGTTTCTGTCTCTCCCTCAATGTCCAACATGATCACAGGTCGCACAGGCACCTCCTGCTGGGCTGGAGGCCGCAAACCTGACCCTGGAGGGTCTTGCACGTACCTTGACCTCTCTTACTGCGTGTGGTGGCCCCCTTGTTGCGTTCTGCTGCTTTCAGGTCCCCTCCGTGCCGTCTCTGCCATCAATGGGTCATCCTCTGGGTATGGAGGATAGCCCCGAAATTCGAAAAAGTGTCGAAGTGGAGCTAGTGGCGCACAAGCACTTTCTCAGGCCGCTACCACTGTGCTTCTACGAGCGCTCGTGTGGGATCCCGCCTCATCGCCAGTTGTTGTGTGGCCTAGCGTGGTGTGGGTGGCCAAACACACGCGCACACACACACGCATGCACAGACGAGCCGGACACGATGTTGCCGGTTGCATAACCCGGCGGCAACTGCCGCACGGATTTCCTTTATTCCATTACGCATGCGCAGGCCCAAACGAGGCTCGCGCATGCCCAGTGCACACACACACAGGACGTCACACCCAGGAGGTAATCAAAGATTGACGCTGCGTTGCAAAATCTCTGACGCAATATGTTTCCGTGTAGTGAAAGGCACTGATACGCCATACTATGAAGGCCGTCGTGAAAAGTCTCTCTTCACATGCAGTGAACTGAAAAAAGAGATCAAGCAATTTAGCATGGAAGTCACAAAAGATATGTTCAAGATTTGCTTCAAACCCTTCAAAATTACATTTCATGCGCTCCATTTTAAAGATATGATATATTTCACACAGTAATTTGCATGTGTGACATTTTTGAGTGGCACAACTCGGAATAGCAGGTGGAATCACTGATACTGTCTGGGAGTAAGTGAGCGATTGACTGGCATTTGGTCCAATTTATTTTTTTGCCACAGCATGTCATCTATTGATAAAGGACAAGTTCTTCTTAACATCACTCACAACTGCTGTATCTGTCACTGGGAGATAAGCCACTAGAGCGCTCCTGGGCACACAAGGGGGAGCCATCTTTTCCTTTTAGCATTTCCCTTCTTGAAAGTTGAAAGCTAATTTATTCCAGAGGCAAGATGTTTTAGAAACAGAGGAATAACTTTTATTCTCTTTGCTAATGTGTTAGTTTTGTCTTCACCATTCAATGTTGAGTTTGCCACCAAGTTTGCATTTTGCCATCAATGTAAATGTTACTCGTGCAATGGCCACCGGTGTGTCCGCCTAGTGCGTTCTATGTCGGGACAATGGATGGAAGAGTGTGTCGTGGAATATGTCCTACAAAAGGGTTGTGTTCCAAATGAGATGTAAATGATGCTGTGTCTGACGGCAAAAATGGAATCTAATCGGTGCATTCTATGTGTGCACTAGTTTGGTGAAAAAGGATTGAGGCACTGGATAGGGGAGAACAAATCATATCCTGCAAATGGAACACCTTGTAGCTGCTTGCAATTATCGTACCTGTTGGATTAACATATTGGTTGGGTGGCTGGGAGGCTGGCTGAGTGCAGTAGGGTGATTGTGTTGATGGAGTGTTTATATGGTGGTATGTGTCCTACTGTATGTAGCTTATGTTGGATGCTGTGCTTGAGCACCAGATGTGTGTTACAGCTGGAATTCTGCATACCTGAGGTGCCTGAAGGGCCAAGCAGAGAATGTGCTGATGGTGGAGGGCTACAATCGAACATAGCAGAAATAACATGTGTTAACTTAACTTTGTGTGGATTGTTATTGAGGTCGTTATGAGGCATTTTGAAAGTCTTACGTGCCAGGTTTAATGATTTCCCCTGTGTATGATGTTTTGAGTACTGTAGATACAACTCGCAAGAGAGACCGAGAGGGTGTTTGTTTGGTCTGCGGAATAAGCAGCGGCTGGGTTGGTTTTGGGGAAAACAGGCATTTTTGATGCAATCTTCTTAGTTGGAGCAAAGGCTCTGCTCAGGTAGACATCTCCAGGGAAAGGGTGTGTCAATGGCCGAGCTAACATTGTGTTCTAGACCTGCTTTAATGGAAGAAATGGGTGTTGTGGCCTGAATGTGCTTGTCGCTAAATACTGAAGACAAAGGTGTTCCAGAGCCATGGTGGGAGAAACTCAGTGCACCATGGAATAACAACATGATGTGCCCGAAACTGTTCGATAGATCAGGCTGGGTGAATATGCATTGATTTGGATGAACTTATATAGGAAGATAAAAAAATGCATTCCTAAGAGTTAAGACCACAGATTGATTCAGAATTCTGCATCCATTGCAAATTGCTGTATCATGTGTTTAAAACCCACTGCAAATAAACATTATGGGCCTGATTGAAGGAATATTCTGTGGAGAAAAAAAGGTATTTGTGTGCGAAATCACGCAAAATCTTGTGCGCGAAATCACGCAAAATCTTGTGCAAATTCCTGTTCGTCGATTCATGGAATCCAATGCACGCGGCTTATCTGGGACTTACGAGGAATCCTTGCTGGTCCGCCACGTCACTGCGTGTCGAGGAATGTCTTGCGCGAGATTCCAAGAAGAGGGTGACCGGGTCTGCGCAGGCAACTAAAAAAGGGCAGAACAAGCAGAATTAGGAAGAACAAGCGAAAATGTGGCCATTACGAGAGACGTTCCACCATCAAGGAACTGCACCACCAACCATACACGTGCAAACGAAACGTATTCATGGAATTCAAATGGAAACGCCGGGTCGCGAAGAAGCATGCGCAAATCCCAGCACACCAACACCACGTGATAGCAGGCTAAACATCAACGCGCACCCTAACAAATGCCAAATGAATGGATACAACCACAATGAATGCACCATTGGTTGTGGCAATCATCCTGGAACCCCGCTGGTGGAGGAGGATTGCAAGGGTTAGGTCCCCCCATATCATCCTGGACCTGGTCAGGGAGCGGGAAGATGACCTCACATAACCCACCATGTGCTCTCAAGCACTGAGCCCCTTGCAAAAGATGCTCACTGCTCTGCATTTTTTGGCAACTGGGTCATTCCAGCAGACCACCACCATAGCAGTGGTATCTCCCAGTATACTCAGTCTTTATGCCTACAACAGGTGTTGGCATCCATAACTGCATGACCTTGTGTTCCCCGGTGTATCTATATGCCAAAGCAATGGCAGAAAGGCAAGCAGTGGTACAGGATTTTTACGGAGTGGAACACTTTCCCGAGTGCTAGATGCTATTGATTGCACCCATGTTGCTCTGCATCCTCCTAGAGCAACAGAGCACATCTACCCCAACCGAAAACATTGGCACTCCATCAATTTTCAGGTTTTGTGTGATGCCAAGGGCATCATTACTGAAGTGTATAGCACACATGATAGTTACATCTTCAGGATGTCCCCGCTACACCGGGCCCTGGAAGCTGGGAAGCATGGCAGCACATGGCTCATTGGTGAGTATGAATGGCCATGCACATGCATGAATATTGCACACAGACCAATAGACACTGCCAACAAATGCCATTGACAACCATTCTCACCTCTACAGGGGACAGTGCCTACCCTCTGATCACATACATGATGACACCCATACGCAACACACCACACCTGCTGAGGTAAGGTACAACACTGCCCATATCGCGACTCGGGGCATTGCGCACATTTGGAGTGCTCAAGGCACACTTCCGCTCCCTTGACCACTCCGGTGGTGTGTAGCTATATGCACCACCAGTAGTCTGTAGGATCATTGTGGCAGCATGTGTTTTGCACAATGTCGCAACACAGCGTGACGTCCCAGTGGACATGGTGGTGGCCCACCATCCACACCCACAGGCACCTCCCTTGCGTATGTCTGGGAACAGGGCACATGGAGAGGCTGCATGTACCCAGCTTGTGCAATCTTTTTTCACCTAAAATCCTTCCCCTAAAATCCTTCCCACGATCCAGCCAAATCCCAGGTGCCATTCAGTGATGACAATGGGCCAATCCACTGTGCCCACAAAACTACCCTGAGAATGTGACCTTGGAAGTGCACATTTGTGTGCATCCATTAGAACTAAAAAAAAACATTCATTTGGTGTTTCCAAAAGAAACACATTGCAGAAGGAGTGCACCACTACCACCATGGAAACCATTGAATGAAATCACCCCTTAGGCACAAAGAACATCCCATTTGACTAATTAACATACCCACAAAATGGGTAACCACTGTTAATTCCATAAACTGAACAACCATCATATCTGAGCTGCGAGCCATACATGGCCTCCAAAAGTAACATGTCCCCAAAATCCCAGAAGCAAAATGGCATATTGGTGCACACCTGTTCGAGAATGTGCATGATGTGCACAAACATGTCCCTATTGTGGTGTGTGGAAAAGCAGTGCAGTAAGGATCCACATGTGACATAGATTCTGCCAACATGACCACAATGCACCCTGTCCCAGATGAACCACTGAACAAGAGGTAATTGACAATTGTGGCAAAGAGGCTGACATTTCAGAATGGCCACATCCACACATGCAGCAACTAATTTTGCCATTTCATATCGTTCAAGATAAATACACATCTTACATGTCCCCTGGGCATGCAGTCGACAATCAAAACTCATCCCATGAAATAGCCATCATATCCTGATGGAAGGCTCTGCAGACAATGAAAAAATTCAAACTGAGTGCAGCCAACATATCCATGCACCCAAAAACCGCAGAGACATGTGCCCCCCTCAGTGACATGCAACACATGCAAACAACAACTCACAAGACAACCATCAACATGTGTCCCAGCACACATGCAGCAACACCTGCACACTGCATGCAATTCAAACACACACAAAACACACACACTGACAAACAACCACAACACCTGCACTACCTGATTCCCCTGAATGCCAGGCAGTGAATGTGCATGTCACATATCCCCATTTCCAAGCCAATGGCACATACACATCATACGCATCAGTCAATACCCTGCATGAAAATGAGAATATGTCAGAAATGCAGATAATCTAGACTCCAAAAAAGCAGGGACCAACTGGAAGACAATCAATGACATGACAAGGCATGCCATCACCAGCGTAGTAGTGGGACAGTGCAGTGAGCACAGTCATGTGAGGCCATGATGCAAAGCACAAGCAGGCCAGAACACAAATACTAACCTCTTGCACTCCAGGCAGGATCATACTGGAGGTAGCATTTCACAGAGGCTGATGTCAGACTGGAAGGCTGGCTGGCCACTGAGGCAACTGCCATGGAAGACATACGCAAACATGAGAAAGCAATGTGAAAATGCAAACAAGGATAAATACACACAAAAGGTAGGATGCAAGGGAAAAGTGCAAGGTCAATACAGACTTCATTGTGACATCATGCAATTGGTTCAATTGTGCATTCAATTGAATGCATCAGTACCATGCACCCAACTGCGGTCAACTTGAAGCTGCAAACACCATGGTGCAGCATGCATGGGACATGTATGTGAAAACACCAACACTGCACAACGTTGTGTGCCTGTTCACAACATAGCATCCCAAAAATGTGCATTAATGGCGCCATGTTTGTGGATCGTAACTGGGGCTGCACAACATCAATGGGGATGCCTGAGCAAGAGAAGCCAAATGTGCCCGCAAACCATTACCCCACAAACATTGCATGGCATGCAAAGTATCACTCAGTACACATGTGCGAAGTGCAATGAAACACATACCAGCACAACCATCAACACCTGTCACAGGCCACAAACAGCTGGTCCTCCCACCCACTCACAACCCCCCAAGAAAGGCCCACATAGCTCTAACACCCACAATTTGGAATCTGCAACCTATGGCACCATGAATCCATCGAAACAACACCATACCCAGACATATGACCAGAACCACACCATGTGACACATTCACCCATGAAGTAGTACCCGTGCCCCACAAGAGAAGTCGATTTAAAGTGATCACACACAGTGCAAGACTCCCAGCCAAACACCACACAAGTGCCTGGAAATACCCTTCACTTACCTGCACAGGGTACCCACCTGCCTTGCATATGATGCAACCCACCGGGAGACACATCCCCTAAATGTAAAGACATGCATAGCAACAACAGAAAGAAACTGCACATCCATGACAACACATGAATGGATGACAAAAATATGCAGAGACCACTGACTGCAGAAGGACCACAGGGTGCAAGAGGGTGACAGGACATAGATTGTGATCTGCCCATGAGTGCAGCGTAGCACAACAGAGATAGAGAGTGAGAGGGAAGGCCAAGGGAAAAACACATCAAAAAGTACACTTGGCCTCATTACACGATAGGCGGTGAACCATGGCGCAATTAGCGCCATGGTTCATGCAGGTAAAATACCGGCACCGCCTTGGTGGAAAGGGGATTTACCACCCCATTCCAAGGTTGGAGGGGTGGTAATTCCCCCTTCCACCATTGCCCTTCCCCATTCCCATTTTTGCCCCATACGGCATAATAGGAATGGGGAAGGCGCTAATTACGGCACCGCAAATTGCGGTACCGTAATTAGCTCCCTGGGTCCTTTTGCGGGTTGGTTTTTAACGCCTACAAAAAGCAGGCGTTAAATTCCCCAACCCGCAAAGGGACCTCGTAGTAAGGTGGTAAGGATTTACCGGTACCGGTAAACCCTTACCGCCTACCGTGTAATGAGGCCCACTGTCTGGAGTGGAGATGGCAAGGGACATGCACTACACCACAGTCGGTGCGGGCACAGCTGAGTTGACCTGGGGGGGGAAGACAGTGACATGAATACCAATTGAAAAACCATCCTGGCATGGTAGCATGCAAAGCACATATAAGTAAACTGCCACGTGCAGCAAACACAGGGAACAATGACACATGTTCAACATGCAAGACAGTGCCCATGCTTCCCTGCTGGCTGAGCCAGCATGATGTGAATCCCGCATCACCTCCACCGGGAACTGTGCATCAAAATGAGTGAGGAAGGCGAGTGCCTGGCAGAGGGCATGGGGAGCATGGACGTCAGAGGGTGCATGGTGTCTCCCCCGGGACTGCAGTCACCACCTCATTACGGATTACTGAAACAACATGGGACAAGACATTACAACAGGCATAGTACAGTACCATTCACACAGAACACATGAGTCAGGATACACTGAACCCATAGTTACCTGCACATGCCATCCTGAGCACCACCATGCAAACAGGCAAGTTGCACTCACTCTGCATGACTGAATGTCCACCAGTGCATACGTCATGGCCTTGGGAGGGAGACTGTATGTAAAATGCTAGAAATCAGGATGGGAGATCCGTAGACAGCTGTCTTGTTTTGAAGCTATTTTATTTTGCCTTCAAAACGATTTTGCACAGATAAATCGAATTAAACATTTACAGGACTTTCGATAAGCACGAAAGTATGAACAGACGTTTTTTCTTAAGGGAAATACAGGTGAGTATAGTCCTCTTCAATTATCGAGAGACAATTTCCACAGTGGTGCACGAGTATACAATACAGGTAGGTAGTGACATAGAACTTGTGCAGGGTGTGACCCAGGACTGTAGTAGGACCGGGGGTATTCAACAAAATAGTGTACACAACACTATCCATCTACACATATATACAAAGGTTGTGCCACAAAACATCGACACAGAGGTGTTTCGGCCAAACAGGGCTGGGTAGGGGCCCGTGGTGGTGGTGGCCTTCATCAGGATGATCACTGTAAGTGGTGCTGTCCGTATAGGTAATCTGTGGTGGAAGGGAAAGCTGTCAGGATCTCAGGGGATTGATGGTTGATTCAAAAAGTTAATGAATAATGGCCGATTGGTTTATCTAAAAACAGCTTACCGTCTGCAGTGGTGCAGCGGGGACGCTGTGCTTGGATTCCTGTGATCATCCTGATGAAGGCCACCACCACCACGGGCCCTTACCCAGCCCTGTTTGTCCGAAACACCTCTGTGTCGATGTTTTGTGGCACAACCTTTGTATATATGTGTTGATGGATAGTATTGTGTACACTATTTTGTTGAATACACCCGGACCTACTAGCATTTTACATACAGGTACCCTCCTCGGCATATCAGGACTCCGCCAGGCGCCCTTTATTGAATCTCGACTTGAGAGGGAGACTACACTCAAGTTAAAAAGTCAAATAGTGAGCAAATGGCCCTTTGAGTATCGTGCATGCAATGGATGGGGATGCAGAATAACTCCCACACCAAATAATCTAACCAACTAAGGAAGATGGCAAAGGTTGCTGTTTTATTAACATTATTTAAAACAGGGAGTTAAAACAGACATCAACGGACATTCGCTCGAGCTCTCAATGCATTTCTCACAAAAACAGCCTTGTATACAAATAATACATCAGAGGTAATGTCATACTACGTGGCAAATAAGAAAAACCTGCGAGGGATTGTGATACCTTCAAGGGGAAAATCTAGGTATACTTTCTATAAGGGGTGGATTGTGATTGGCTACCTACTGTCAGGTGGACGACTTATGCCTACCTCTAAAACATGTAATCTTCAACACTATTAAATACACGGTATATCATTAGTCATCAAACAATAAAGCCCTTTGATATACAGCCCTCTATAATTGGTTTGCACGATCGTGCCATGTCTGGAACATTTGATTCAGTTAGCAGCACGTAAACTCAGACACAGGTGCCAGGAGGTGTGACTTGACTTTACCTCCCCACCCAATTAACCCAACATCTCTCATCAGCCATGCCTACTGCCATGCAGATTATCTTTGAACTTGGCCTTGCAAAGTATTTTTGTCTGTGAGAATATATGGGAGTGTGAGCACTCACTATGGGTGTTCTAGGACTCCAAGATGAACTATATTTCCATCCTTGGCTCACTTTTTCATTAAAAAGAAATGACTTTCATGTATAAAATAGTTAAGGCACCGGCGTCTTCTCCTTCTCTAGCAAGTTGGTACAGCTGACATCCACCTTTGCAACAAATGATTGCTCCTGGTAGGTCAGGGTTCCTTCATTCCTTTTCCTGACTCCTTCTTTTAGCATATTGGTCCACTCATTCGGTGTCTGTTTCATGCAACTTGCTTCAGCTTGGTGTACACTATCCTCCACCCCCAGGCACAGATTCCTGTCTGGTTTCACAATCCCCTATGCACTGGGAAATGAGTGTCACTGGTTTTTAATTAGCCTAGGTGCACTTTTAATAACGTTTTTTTTTTCATTTTAATTAGGACGTTGTAGGTATCTGTACAGTGAATTCCCCTTCCTTTTTGTTTTTTTGTCTGTTTTATTGTTTGTGGAGTTTGGTAAGTGCACTAATTACTTTGTCGTGCACATTCAATTCCAGCACATCATATGTTCTTCCTGATGAAGATGTGGATTTAATTATCCTTTACGTCAAAACCGGTTGAAGAAAGTTGGGGATGTGATCATATGGATTACATTGATTAGATCCCCTCCATCATTTGACAGCATGATCTTATAATTGTTGTTATCTTTAACATCTTTTTTTTCAAATACGGTTTGTTGTGTGACTATTCGAATGTTGTATTCCACATTGTATGTATTTCGGTATATGTTTCAGTGGCTTGAGGTTGGATGATTGTTATTTAATGCGGACAAATGAGTGAATGATGTATTGTAATTTCGATTAAATTGATATGTTTTCAAAGTTGACGTTTTCCTGCAATGCAAATGAAATTTGAAGTGTTGATTAATACATGATTTGTTCATTCTGTAGAAATTCTATATCAAGCTAAATACATTTTGATACTTATTTTTGAAATAAAGCCCTCTGGACACATTTTTCAGTATAATTCACGTGACAGGAGACCACGATTTGGTCCAATTTGCAGCATTTAAATGTCTTAAATGAATAAAACTTGGCACGCTTGGTTTTCTTTCTTTGCACCTTAACAAGGGATGATTCAGCTTCTCACGTTTACTGCCTTCAAGAATAGATAACCAGTCTTGGCTACTTCAGCTTTGACACCAGGCCAAACAGCCTCGCCATTTGTTTCCACAATCTCAGTTTATTCTTGCTGCGGCACAGTTCTATGCCTTTCCTCTCCATGGGTCCTGGCTTACTAAATTCATGGCACTGATGTCCAGTTTCTATACAATGGTGGCTTCACCTGCAGTCTATTCACTACATATAGCCAGCTTCTATGATCATTTAGTCTACTTGAGTTACAGCATCTGTATAGTTATTGAACGGCTTGCATTTCTGCAGTACTTCGCACACGTGCAATCTTCTTTTCGCATCTGAACGTTTACTCGATTCTTAGCTTCGTCATCGGTTTCCACAAGATCCATACATTCTCTTCAGCAAGTATTCTCAGTGCGTCATGCTCGTCTCTTGTGACATCACTAGCTTCTCTTTCACTCTTTTTCATATTCCTTCAGGGAGTACCTCCCTCAGATTGTCGTCTCTTCGGGGATACATTTGATATGATTTTCTCAATGGATTCCTTCTTCCAAGGTACTCGCCGTGGTATGGTCACAACACGTAGCGTTAAGCATAGCACAATCTCAGGTTTCCAACATACAGGAGGTAGGGGGGACGGATTTCCTGAGAGGCTTGTAACTGCTACTCTACAATAGCACACACACACAAAAATAAGAAAATCAAAAGAAACCTGTAAAGATCAATTCAAAAATAACATGCCAACATCTGAAAAAAAAATCAATCATGAAGAGGGGGATGGAGGGTTCTAGCCGGGAGGGGGAGGGATTGGGTGCAGGTGCATGTCAACAGCCACATGGGTGGACGTCCAATAAAAGAAATTAAAATTAAAAAATAAAAGAAATCCCCTCCATGGGCTCATGGACCTCACAGCAACTGTGGACCAGGAGGCATGTCTGTACTGGCACCCCATCCTGCGTTGAATCTGCAAGTGAAAGTGGTCCTGGAGGTTGACTATGCAGTGCCCTGGTCTGGTCCTCAGCGGCAGCCGCCAGGCATGACACTGATGAATGCACTAGCAAACTGAGGGCGGTAAGGTCATTATGCACAACCTCATTGGTGGAACAGAGTTCCTCAGAGATTGTCTGCCTCAATGCAACCACCTCCTGGTGGAACAGTCCTCTGGTGGCTGCATGTTCCTCACAGACTGCAGTCCTGTGGGCCAACATCTCACGCCTCAGGGCAACCCCGTGCGCCCGACCCTCTGCAAGCAGAGATGCCTGCAAATACTGCAGATTTGCCGGTCGGCCCCTGATGTCTGCCACCATGCTCAGTGTGTGGGAGCGGCAAGTGGATCACATGACCTGCAGCTATTGTGCCAACTGTATTGCTGAGGGGGTCATGGGAGTGGCCACCCTATCCGTGCCCTCAGCCAACCTCTGAAACTCATTACCCTGTTGGTGTGCGGAACGCAACATCTGCTGCTCCCACTCTGTCTGTCCAGCCTGCACGCATCCCCCATATGTCCGTGGCCCATGTCTACCTGATGTAAAGGAGCATGGGCCTTGCTGTGATGCCCCTGTCCTTGGCTGCAGGTCTGCAACCCTCCCTTGTACATCTATCCCAGGACCAGAAACCAATACATGGGAGGGTGTCCTTGCAGCCGTAACCACCACAAATGGGGTGCCACCACTGACTGGCCTTGTGAAGGCACCTGACCCCCTGCAGAATCACCTGTCCCAACTGCTCCACCCATTGGTGCACTCACCTCCACCAGCATTGAGGATTGCACATCCGGTTCAGCACCAAAGCCAGCTGAGTCCAAAGGGTCAGAAGAGTCTGCAGCACAGCTTAGGATGGTCTGGAGCACCAGCGGGTTCTCACGGCCTGCAACGCCATGCCCTCCACTGGTGGTGTGATGCACCACAAACTCTTCTTCATCCTCCTCCTCTGTATCTGGTGCATCCGCACCTGCACATGGACAGAAAAAGACATGTGGAGTCATGTGCAACGTGTCTACCGTAAACATGTGTATCACATTGCTGTCATGCAATAAAATGCAGGGCATGTAGTCATAAGAAATACAGCATCCACACAATATGGACAACAAGCATATGCAGATTGGCCACCAAATCCCCTGCTCATGGCCATGCAGGCAGTGGCCACATTGCCAACCAACAGGGTAATTAAGAAACAAATTATGGGCCATGGTACCGCCCACGTTGACTAATACCAGTGAACTGGTGATGGGCATGTGTCTCTATGATGTGCAATTACATTACATGGCAACAGACAGCAACACATATCCAGATACAAGGCTGCAGGCATCACATGCCACACCAGTGTTGTCTTGGTACAGGGACTGGAGACAACAAGAACATGGCGTAAGTTTGGGAAACAGGAAATAGTCCCAAGAGATGTAAGGCTGTAAGAGGACCATCTAGGCAAGGTCTGTGAAGTGGAGAGAGTAAGTTAATGGAGTTGTAGATAGGAAAAAGGTTCAGGGAGCATGGGTCCATGGAGTGTGGGCTGAGAGTGAGAGGGTAACAGGGAGCAGGCATCACATCAATGTGCCTCTGGAGTCATTGCCATTGGGGCAGCGGGTGATTTGTACAGTGTAAACATGTACACACTCACTCAGGGCATGCCATAAGGCGTGTTGTGTGTCAACTTGGATGGTCTATATGGCATGGCAGCACATACGTATATGTGTGAAAAGAGATTCAATACCCTGCATGGCATGAAGTGTAACTAAGATTTAGGACACATGCACATGTCTAGCAGAGCAGAGTCACTCACATCAAGAATGCAGCAAAGAACTGTGCACGTTGTTGTATCATGTTGCAGATGTTAGGGGTGGGGATGCTTGTGGGGGATGAGTAGTGTCACACGGACATGTTCCACTGATGTACACCACATGGTTTGGATCCACTGTTGTGTCCACTGGACAGGAGTCAGTCCACCACATGAGATGGTTCACCCAGGGCAGTCATTTGAATGCAGCCAGATGTGCACCACAATTAAGCATCTTCATGATGCATTACTTCACATACTCAGGATGCACAACGTTGGTCACTCACCGGACGTGTCCTTGTAGATTTCCAGGCCTCCCACGCCTTGCACCTGCTCCAGTAGAATGAATTGGCTCATAGCCCCTTCATGCTGTGTCAGCTCCTCCTCCTCTGGTGAGCCCCCTCCAGTTGTCATATCAGAGGCTAGTTTGACACCAAGCTTGTGCTTGGTGCGATGGGTGAGATCATTCCAGCACTTCACTACCTGTGCAGCAGAGCACTTCTCAAACCCTAAGGCATTGATCCCATCCGTGACATGCTACCAATGCACCATACTCTGAGCAATTTTATGGGTGCTCCCCGGATGCAGGCACATGTCACAGTGGTGAATGGTCACGTAGTCCATGAGGATCTGCAGTTCTTCATCATGGAAGTTCTTCTTCCTCACCGTGCCAGTGTCCTGTGCCGTGTCATGGGGTTGAGCCTGTCACTGCTGTGCAGGCTTTGCCTTCTTGCCACAACTGGCACAAGGTGATGATGCCACCCCTGTGTGGCTGGGACCACTTTGGGGTCCAAATGATGGACCACAAGTGGCTTGGGGCATGGCATGAACCCCTGGGGCTGGGGCAGCTGCTTCCAGACCCCGTCCATGTCTGCCCCCTTTCCCTCGTGGGGCCTTTCTACTCATGTCACAGGTGTAACGGGAATATGGAAGGCACACCAAGTTATTGTACCAGGAAATATGAGTGATGGGGCAGTCTATGTGATGTGAGACATAGTCCTGTGGTCCGGCAAGGCTCACATGTACCCCATATGTGGATAGTATTGTACACATAACAAACAGGCACCCAGAAAAAAAAAATGTGTACGCGATACCAGTATAGCTTCCAAAATAAGAAAAAATTGTTACGTGATACACAGTGGCACCCACCAACACAGAAAATGCGTATGCAAAACCCAGAAGCTACAAGAAATGTAAAAATAGTGGTACGCGATACACAGGGGCACCCAGAGATGAAACAAATGTGTACGCGACTCACCGTTAGCCCCGCAAAAATCCAAAGTAAATGCGCATGTGTATGGATGCAAATCACCCCCAAAATAACAAGTATGTACGGTCCCTGAAGTGAACGGAATGCGTGGCACCTCAAAATACGCGTGTTCTACATTGGTCCATCTCCTCCCCTTTGCTCGCACGTTCGGAGTTGCTTTTCCACGTCCTAATGTATTCCCGACTATGGCGTGGTCAACGCGTGCATGCAGCGCGGGTCAAGTAAGTTACGCCCTGACAGCCTTTCCTCTGTTTTCACGTGTCCACACTTTTCTCCGTTTTTACATTTTCACCCGCAAAGTCCCTTCACTCAGTTTCCGGCTGCTTTAATTGCGAGACATGGAAGACCCATGCTCCTTCCACCATGCCATTTTACCTGCCTCCTCCTGCCCTGTGCTGCCTCCTTTGCCATCTGCTGCTGCCTGTACAGTACGTGTGCCTGCCTCCCACCTGCACTGTGTTTGGTGTACCTGCTGTCCAGCCATTGCCTATGCTCCTGTTTCCGGTCCTGTGACCAACTCAGCGGCTTTGTTGGACTCCCACCATGCCATTTCACCACCACCGCTCCACAGCCCATCTCCAAGACCACCTTGCTCACCCACACCTGCCTCGGGGGTTGCCATGTCAGCACCAACATCATCTGACCAGAGTGCTAACCCCATGGCAGCGAGGCAGAGGTCTGTCAACTTCAGTGCCAGTGAAGTTGACATCCTGGTGGTGAAGGTCCTAGAGCATCAAGATGCCCTCTTCAACCCATTGATGTAACAAAGCAAGGAAGGATGTCAGCAGATCTGGGACGAGATCACGGATGCCATCAATGCGGAGGGGGTGGCAGTCTGCACATTGAAGACCGTCCATAAGCGCGGGAGGATCGGAAATCCAGGACCCACAACAAGGCACTTTGCTACATCCAGGCCGGGGCTACCGTGGAGGGGCACCGTGCACGCATGTACCGGCTGTCAGGCAACAACATGTGGGTCCTGGAGAGGTTCTACCCGGCGCTGCATTCCCAGGTCTGCAATTACAACAACGTCTGGAGTAGGCATGGGGTTTCCTCTAGGGTCATGTGATTCATCTTGGTATGTGTCTGTGCAATGGCCACATTGTGCTGCGTTTACATGGGGATGTGTCATGTATGACTTTCACATTGTTCCTGGGTTGTTGTGTCTGCATGGATGTGGATTGCATGCCCATGTGCGTGGGTGTGGGGGTTGATGGTTATTTCTTCGACAGGTCATATTCCTGTGAATGTTGGTAATGCTGCCACACCGGCTTTGGTGCAGTAAACCGATGTTGCTGTTCTGTGTCTCCTTTTCCACAGTTGCAGCTGATAAAGAGGGCAGAAGCAGTGCTGTGGAGCATGGATGCAGGGGTGACTCCCCCAGAAAGAGGTGCAGGCCCCAGCCATGCTCCTGTGACAGCTCATCTTCGGGGAGCGGTATGGCTGTGGTAGTGCCGGTGACGTCGGGCATGGCTGCTGGGGGTGTGTCCAAGAAGGTGAAGGTGGGAGGGTACTCCTCAGCAGCGGGGGGGCCAGGTGATGCAACACGGGGCCATCCATGGTGGAAGATGACTTGGAGTCACCCAGGTCGACGGAGGGGGAGGTGGAGGAGGTGGCCGTTGCTGCTCAGACCATGGGGTCAGGTGGGGGTGTTGAGGTTGCCTTGCTTGCTGCAGTCCTGTTCGAGGTGCATGAGGCTGTGCAGGCCACCTTAGAGGCACCTGTGCAAAATCCTGTCCCTGGGCCATCAAATGAAGCAGTGTGTGCCTGCCAGGATGCTTCCACCCAGACCGACACCCCCTTGTCAGCTGGTGTGTCCACCCAGACTGGCACACCTTACCATCTGGGAACATGTGCTTCAACTGATGGCCCGGTTGACGAGACGGACAGGTGTCATTTGTGTTGATGGGCAGGCTACTCGTAGTCTCCTTGCCCATCGTCACAATGAGCTATACTGCCTCATGGCCTTGCTTTCAGCAACCCTGTTCCCTGGTGGACTCCATGTGCTGTTCACTGCTGCAAGCACCTCCTCATCTTCCTCCTCTGTGCACCAGTCATCCTCCAAATTGCCTTCCGGCCAACATACCAGCAGGGCCCCCTGTGCATCAGTCCCACCCACAATGCCCCGTCTGGTGGAGCTCACATCCCTGCCCGAGGTGGGAGTCACAGGCACAACAGCTGAGGTGGTCACTATGCCTACACAGGCACAGACAGCCTCACAGACAGCCCCACAGACAATGGAGGGACAGCAGGCACCTAAGAGCAGTGCAGGTGTGGTATGCCCCCTCAATCATCATCAACTCAGAGGCTGTACCACTGCAGCGTGCACCGTGCAACAGGTTGCAACATGAAGGAGGTGTTCTGTCACAGGGCATACAACAACAGGGAGGCAGGTTGCACCTTTGGGGCAGGAGGAACACGTGGCTGCTATACAGGCTATGTCGTCTGTGTTCAGAGGCTATGAGAGGTGGCTGATGGCAGCCAGCGGGCACGTGAGGCAAGGGTGATGGCGGCCAGGGCTGAGGTTGCGCTGCATCTCACAAGGAGGCAGGCTGCCGTCCTGGAGGCCACTTGCAGGGCGGCGCGGGAGACTGAACATCAAATGCTTTCCACCCTGCAAGCCCTCCGGAGTCTACGGTTGCCCGCTTGAGGGAGGAGGACGTGGCATTTGGCTCATATTGGTGTTGAGGACTAGCCCGCTGCCTTTGTATATAGTTGTGTGGGTGTAGGTTTCATTTCTTGTTTCCTTTTATTGTCTTCCCCGGACTACTCTGACTTTCCTTCCCTGTTTTCCTGCATATAGTTCTTTAGGTGTGAGGTTATTTGTATTTATTTGATATCCACATGGACAACTTGGACCTTCATTTACATTTTTTTAAATAACTTTGTTTTTGTAAATACACATTTATTATGGTTCCATTCCACACATCATACACTTCATTTGTGTGTCTGGAAGTTGACATTTTAGCCACTGCTTTTCTCCATTGCAGGTCATGCGTGTTGTGGCTGTTACTGTGATGGCTGCGGGGTGAGGGATTGACTAGTACAAAACATGTGGGGGTTACATTATTCAACTGGGGTTGCACAGGATGTTTGAAATTGCATTTACATGTGCTGCATCAATGTGTGTTTGTCATCATTGTGGTTGTGGTGTAGGGTTCTAGTGTGTGTAAGATGATCTACATCCATGTATGGTTGCAGTGATGTGCAGATGTGTTTATTGATTTTTGTTTGGATATGCTTGTGGATGTTATGCCACAGGTTCCTGTGTGTTTACAGAGTTCAACTTGGTTTTCATATCAAGTCCACTGTAGTTCATGTGTACCCTTTGCAGATGCTTGTGAATGTGTATGTGCACACACTCTATTCACTGTACCGTTTATTTGGCATTGTGATTGCTGCATTGGGTGGTTGTGGGCAGTGTGGGTGGGTGGCCTGGTCCTATCGCTTGCACATTAGTTTATCATTGCTTTGCCATACCCATTACACACACACACACACACACACACACACACACACGTGCCATCATGCACTGCCTTCTCTCATGTGTTGCTCCACCTCTACCACTGGAGTGCAGTAGTGAGCCATGTTTGCTCTTCCGGTGTGGCGGCACACTTTTCCTGTCTCAGTGACTCATGCACTCTATGACTGCCATCCCATCACCCATTCATGGGTCTGCCACGTTATTGGTCACTGACAGGGATTTTGCCACCCCTTCCACCCTGGTCACTGATGCTCAGGCTGTGATGCGCCTAGCCATTGTTTGTGTATCTGGCACATTTTCTAGTAGGTTTACTTCTGTCGTAGGCACACATTCAGTAGGTGTGCTTTGATGCCTTGGCAATGTGTCATTGCCAACATGCACATGCCACTTGACATTGCATTCACTTGTTCAATGTGTATGGGGTGGGCAGATTAGGGTCTAGCAGGGTGTGTCAGCAGATGGTCCAGTCATGGATGGATCTCTGGTGCTTCCTGTTGATCATGTTTGCGGTGGACATGTTGGTGGTCCACTTCATGGTGCTGGAAGACCACAGAGGTTCAGGTGAGCTGCAGACATGCTTGAACTGGAATTGTGGGAGACTGTCAGGGGACTACCTGGGTGATGTCAAGGGTGAGTGGGGCTGGTGGGTGGTGTCCAGACTGGAGGGGGCTGCCTGGGGACATGTAAGGGGTGAGAGGGGCTGGTGGGTTGTGTCCAGACTGGAGGCAGCTGCCTGTGGTGATGTCAGAGTTGAGGGGGGCTGGTGAGTGGTGTCCAGACTGGAGGGGGCTGGTGGGTGGTGTCCAGAATGGAGGGGGCTTCCTGGGGTGATGTCAGACGTGAGGAGGGCTGGTGGGTGGTGTCCAGACTGGAGGGGGCTGCTGGGTGGTGTCCAGAATGAAGTGGGCTGCCTGGGGTGATGTCGGAGGTGAGAGGGCTTGTGGGTGGTTTCCAGACTGGAGGGAGCTGGTGGGTGGTATCCAGAATGGTGGGGGCTGCCTGGGGTGATGTCAGAGGTGAGGGGGGCTGGTGGGTGGTGTCCAGAATGGAGGGGGCTGCCTGTGGTGATGCTGGAGGTGAGGGGGGCTGGTGGGTGGTGTCCAGACTGGAAGGGCTGGTGGTTGGTGTCCAGAATGGAGGCGGCTGCCTGGGGTGATGTTGAGGGTGAGGGGGGCTGGTGGATGGTGTCCAGACTGGAGGGGGCTGCCTGGGGCATGTCAGAGGTGAGGGGGGCTGCCTGGGGTGATGTTGGAGGTGTGAGGGGCTGGTGCATCATGTTCAGACAGGAGGGGGCTGGTGGGCAGTGTCCAGAATGGAGGGGGCTGCCTGGGGTGATGTCGGAGATGAGGGGGGCTGGTGGGTGAGGCCAGACTGGACGGGGCTGGTGGTGGTGTTCAGAATGGAGGGGGCTGCCTGGGGTGATGTCAGAGGTGAGGGGGGCTGGTGGGTGGTGTCCAGACTGGAGGGGGCTGGTGGGTGGTGTTCACACTGGAGGGCTGCCTGGGGAGATCTTGGGGGTGAGGGGAGCTGTCTGGGGTGATGTCAGAGGTGAGGGGGGCTGGTGGCTGGTGTCCAGACTGGACGAGGCTGCCTGGGGTGATGTCAGAGATGAAGGGTACTGGTGGGTTGTGTCCAGACTGGAGGGGGCTGGTGGGTGGTGTCCAGACTGGAGGGGGCTGCCTGGAGGTGGTGTCACCGGTGAGGGAGGTCTGCGGAAGGGAGTGTACTGTCAGGGTGCTGTCTGGGGTGATGTTAAAGGTGAGGGGGGCTGGTGTCCAGACTGGAGAGTGCCTGGTGGGTGGTGTCTAGGCTGGAACAGGCTGCCTGCGGTGATGCCAGAGGTGAGGGGTTTTGGTGGGTGATGTCCATACTGGAGGGGGCTGGTGGGTGGTGTCCAGACTGGAGGGGCTGGTGGTTGGTGTCCAGAATGGAGGCGGCTGCCTGGGGTGATGTTGAGGGTGAGGGGGGCTGGTGGATGGTGTCCAGACTGGAGGGGGCTGCCTGGGGCATGTCAGAGGTGAGGGGGGCTGCCTGGGGTGATGTTGGAGGTGTGAGGGGCTGGTGCATCATGTTCAGACAGGAGGGGGCTGGTGGGCAGTGTCCAGAATGGAGGGGGCTGCCTGGGGTGATGTCGGAGATGAGGGGGGCTGGTGGGTGAGGCCAGACTGGACGGGGCTGGTGGTGGTGTTCAGAATGGAGGGGGCTGCCTGGGGTGATGTCAGAGGTGAGGGGGGCTGGTGGGTGGTGTCCAGACTGGAGGGGGCTGGTGGGTGGTGTTCACACTGGAGGGCTGCCTGGGGAGATCTTGGGGGTGAGGGGAGCTGTCTGGGGTGATGTCAGAGGTGAGGGGGGCTGGTGGCTGGTGTCCAGACTGGACGAGGCTGCCTGGGGTGATGTCAGAGATGAAGGGGACTGGTGGGTTGTGTCCAGACTGGAGGGGGCTGGTGGGTGGTGTCCAGACTGGAGGGGGCTGCCTGGAGGTGGTGTCACCGGTGAGGGAGGTCTGCGGAAGGGAGTGTACTGTCAGGGTGCTGCCTGGGGTGATGTTAAAGGTGAGGGGGGCTGGTGTCCAGACTGGAGGGTGCCTGGTGGGTGGTGTCTAGGCTGGAACAGGCTGCCTGCGGTGATGCCAGAGGTGAGGGGTTTTGGTGGATGATGTCCAGACTGGAGGGGGCTGGTGGGTGGTGTCCAGACTGGAGTGGGCTGCCTGGGGGGATGTCAGAGGTGTGGGGGGGGGGGGGGGGGGTTGCCTGGGGTTATGTCAAAGATGAGGGGGGCTGGTGGGTGGTGTCCAGACTGGAGAGGGCTGGTGGATGGTGTACAGAATGGACAGGCCTACCTGGGGTGGTGTTGGAGGGGAGGGGGGCTACTGTGTGGTGCCTGGCCTAGAGTGATTGATGTGCAGTACGGGTGTATGCTGGCAGAATGGGTGTGTAGGGGGGAGGACTCACATTTTCGTGAGGTGTCTAAGCCTCCACTTATGAAGGAGGGCCTGCGTTTTCGCAGGGGTGCAGCCTGGGCTTGCGAGGCAAGGCAGGCATTTTCGCAGGGGTGCAGCCTGGGTTTGCGAGGTGAGGTGCGCAATTTTGCTGGGGTGCAGCCTGGGGTTGCGAGGGAGGGCCCACATTTTTGCCGGGGTTCAGCATGGGCTTGCGAGGGAAGGCACAGGTTTTCCGAGGGGCATGGCCTGGGCTTGCGAGGTGAGGCGTGCATTTTTGCTGGGGTACAGCCTGGGCTGTGAGGGAGAAACCGCATTTTCGCAGGGGTGCAGGCTGTGCTTGTGATGGAAGGTGCACCTTTTCGCAGGGGTGCAGCCTGGGCTTGTGAGGTGAGGTGCGCATTTTCACAGGGGTGCAGCTTGGGTTTGGGAAGGAAGGCGCGCATTTTTCGCTGGAGTGCATCCTGGGCTTGCGAGGTGAGGTGTGCGATTTTGCTGGGGTGCTGCCTCCACTTACGAGGGAGGGTGCACGCTCTCGCAGGGGTGCAGCCTGGGCTTGCGAGGCAGGGCCCGTGTTCTCACAAGGATGCAGCTTGGGTTTGGGAGGGAAGGTGTGCATTTTTCGCATGAGTGCAGCCTGGGCTTGCGAGGTGAGGTGCGCGATTTTACTGCTGTGCTGACTCCACTTATGAGGGAGGGCACTTCTTCTCGCAGGGGTACTGGATGGTGGGTCAGGGTTGGACACAGAGGGTTGCGCGTGGTTTGGGATTTTGCTTTCTTTTTGGTGTATGTGGGATCGTGTGGTGGGCGTTTCTCATGCAGCTTATTTTTACTTGCGCGACGGCTAGTAATGCACATTTGAATTCATGAATACGTGAGGCACGTATTTATTTTTCTGCGTCACGGTTCACGTAGGGTCCTTCTTGGCGCAAGGCCCTTGCGTGATTTCTGCGCCTAATTCCATGAATCGAGCCCTATGTCTTCGTGACAATTGCAAATATTTGGTCAGCCTTACTGGCAGGTAACTCCACACCAGGGCATTCATGTGGGCTTGAGCAGCAGTCCAGTCAATACTGACGGAACTTTTAAGTGGCATTTGTTATTGCCTTTTTGGGCCCTGACCACTGGTCGATGTGATGTTTTCCCTGACATGACAGGACATATATTGGTCATCTGCTCAATTCACCAGAGTTTTGTAATAAAAATGGCAACTTAATATCAACTGTCTTGCATCCTGCAGTTAGGCAATAGAGAAATGTACTGCCCTCTCGCCAAAGATCCAGCAGGGGTTTCATGGGCCTTGGCCATACTAAAGTGATGAGTGCTCTTGGACAGCGATTGATTGGTCAGAAGGAGGGGGATTTCTGGACACCTAACAGGAATATATGCCCTACCTAACATCTACCAAAATTATTTGGACCCCAGGTCGACCATTTGTCTCGTGGATTGGCTCTGCTGTGAACTGTTATCACAGTTCGGGGATAGGTTTAGGCCACCATTTGTGTGACGAATTTTATCATTTGTGGGAGATGCTGATGATGATTGTATGAGAATTAGACTGTGATCCCTTTTGATGATACAATGAGGCGGTAATTGCACCTCCTGCCAGTTAATGCCTCGTAGTCATGGCACAGAAACCATAGTTAAGATACAGAAAAAAATATTATTTGGGATCTCATCAAGGGTATGAAAGTTGCTAACATAGATTGCACATGAAACGCTACAAAATTACATTTGCGGTCCAAAAAGGATGCACCCACTATCAGCTAAGTGTACTGATGAAGAAGGACGCCATACATGTTTCATTTGTGGAAGTATAGCATTAATACCTTCCCCCAAGGAGTCTTTACAAACGGTGTTCGTATAAGGATTTGAACACTGAGCCCGAAAACACATGCCATACCCATAACAAATGGTAGGGGTTGGAATCCATTGCATAAAAGGCACTTGTCTGAATTGGGTGGTCCCAAATACAATGGAAAGGGCAAATCCCAACATGTGACACGTTTCTAGCATTTGTTAAATCCATCCACACGGGCAATGAGGCATGGCTCAAATTATTACATTATTCCTATACATTGCCACGATTTAAAGCCTTTTTCAGATTGTTTAAAAACAACTAGGCAATGAAAATCAGCCCACATGGCATAACGTATGTTACTTCTCAGCTTTTAGAACTAACCTCCAAACTATTCAGGCAAAATATTGAAACTCATCCCAGAAACCACATACAATAGTGTGAAAGTCAAAGTATTTGGGTAAAATATCAGTCAGTATATCACCTAATTCCAGAAACACAGCCCATTCCTCCCCTTTTTGTAGTGCATATGGCTGTTAATGTGTGAGGTGGTTTCTTTCTAGCTTGCGGACACCCTCTGTGGGGACATTTTACACCTTGTGCAAATGATGAGCCTGGCAGCCCATTCCCATCTCTGGAAGAACAGGCCCCTAAAATGAGATAAATACTACATAGCTGCTCGAGAACTGGGGGACCTTATGCCAAGGGATAATGGACTCTGCTGTGTTGGCCACATTGAAGAACCGCTGGGGATAGCATCGGGCGTACTCTGACACCTGATGTGGGTAGCCTTTACATTGCTGGCTTCTGGGGTAACACATCTCATGCACAGAACTTTCTAATGATCTCTACAAGAGATCACTACCTAGTAAGGTGAAGGATATACAACACACTTCAATTCCCATTATTGTTTGACTGCTATCCTTCTCGTGACTCTCCATCAATCAGGCTGTTTTTTCTTCACAGTGAGAATGTTTCGCTTCACCTTGCCAGCTTTGAGTGGCTCTTCGGGGAATTCACACCTTTTACCTTCATGCTCCTCATCTCATCGAGATATATGTGAAGAACCCGTTGCAGGGTTTCACCATCATTCTCATACCAAAATTACGGAGCTGCCTCACCACCAAAAGAGGGGGCATTTTGGGATGATTGCGTGGGTGGGGGCGTTTTTGGCCTGTGTCTGCTGTGTGAGAGGGGTTTTAATCCTTTAAGAGACACAACAGTAAACGTCTCGAAGAAATGGCCAGGGATTATGGCCGCTGCCCCAATTACCTGTCGAATGCCTGTCAGAGACTCGATGGGTGACATGAAGGAGAGACTGCTGCACATACAAAAAGCTTAGGCAAAACATACAGACTAACAAACAAAGCAGTGAGCAGATAAGGACAGGGAGTTCAACTCATACAAATATGTTTTGTTCCCACTGAGGGTGTACACTGAAACGTCTCAGGATTGTCCACAAAGTCAGGGAAAATTCTAGCCCTCTGAGCAGGTTGTTATTACAGTGCCTCACTATGGATAATCATGGAAAGGAGCATCAGCAGTGGACTTCTGCATCTGAACACTAAAGAACAAACAAAGCAAAAATACTTGCAAGAATGAAGCCTGGAGTGGCCCAGCAGGAACAGAACTGTAGCTACCTCCCGAAACTGGAACCAGCATTCTCTTAAGAATTACGGCACAATGGACACTACTTAGATGAAACAAAGGAAAAGGACAGAGATTGCCTGCTGTAAATTGACAGCAGCGAAACTTTGGACAAAGGAATTATACAAACACAAGCGAGGACAAAATCAGTTGCACAACTCTTCCACAGAAATGTCCAGAAAAAGCATTAAAAGTAGAAGAAAACAAATCTCAAGACAGATCAGAGAGTCAGAGCATAAGCAAGAAGATTGAAGACTATGCACCAGTATATTGAGGACTGGAAACCATAGACAGAAATCAAGGAACTGAAGATTGAACTACAGTATCAAACAAAAGAGCTACAGATGAAACTCTGGACTGGATTAACCAGGACTGAACTACAGACTGGTACCAAGCAAACTAGAAACTGAAACTCTGGACTGGAATTACAAGGAAACTATTGGAAATGATCAAGGACTATGGACACAGAAGAAGGAAGTGTATGGATGTAATAAAGGAAATGTCGGCAGAGAGAAAGGGGCTGCAGGGAGGGAGCAGAGTGACTGCAGGGCAGAGAGTTTGGCTCTGCAGGACAGAGAACATAGGTCACTGGTAAACAGCAGTTTAAAGTAAGTGGGGCTGGACACAAAATCTATGCAAGAACATAGTGCTCTTACAGGCAACTGCTTAGGTACTGGCACATACACAGGGCTGAAGCAGGCACACCACACCGGAAGATCACCTGGCTCCCCTCTCTCTCTCTCTCTCTCTCTCTCTAGATCAGCAAAAGTGAAAGCAAAGTAGGCCAGTAGTACGTCGATGGATTGTGGCTTTAAGACTCTTGCAGTATCTAGATTTCCCTAAACTACCAAAAGGTGCGTTGTGGGGCATGCAGTTGTGCAATATAATAGGAACTTTCCAATGCCTTACAAAGAGAATGTATAGCCAAACATATTAATTGATATAGTTCAGTAAAAATGATGACAATGAAGTGTGTGCCCTGATTTGTTTTAGCGCAACTGCAAAGTTTGTGACAGAAATGACTGCATGAGAAATATACGTAATACAAAATTGTTAGCACATTTCCCATTCGATCATCCAAGGTAAAACAACCCCAATTCTATAGAAAACCTAACCCCCTCCATGCTTCCACCCCCCTACTTACCTTTCCTTCCGTCTCGCTGGTCACTGCAACACCAGTTCCCTTTCACTTCTGTGATCGGGAACCAGAGCTGCAGGGTCCTTTTCTTATTTATTTATTTTTATGGTCGGGTCAGGTGCAGGGATGTCCTCCGCAACCCCCACTCACTATACTATATAGTCATTTGGATTCAGTCATTTTGGCCGAGCCCCAGCTAGTCCACAACCAGTGTCTACTGCTGTTCATGTGGCACGGTTGTGACAATGCCAGACAATGACTGCTTGTTACACGACAGGCAAAGGTCCTAGGTGGTCATACTGAGCACAGCACCTAAGCAAGCTATAATGAGATTTCAGATGTCTATATGTTTGGCAATCAAATATTTCTAGTTCAAGAACTCTTTCCCAGATTACAAACTTGAGCATGGGTTCCACATGTGTAACCAGTATGACTTATTTGTGCATGGGCAAATCTACAAATTACATTATTGAACCTCTTCTTAAGAACATTTAATCGAATGTACATAGGTATGTGGAAGAGATGTAGCCACCATATATTTACATTCTGGGAAAGTCCAGAATTTCATTTACTAGCATTTAAAGAATATCTAGAGAATAGGAATCCACACATTACACTAATGATGATCTGGCTAAAGAGAAGAAGCCCCTTTGTGTCAACTTGTGATAAAGCACATGGGAGGCAAGATTTAAACCACCCCACATTCCAAGGAAACAGACAAGAAACTCACTCTAAACTCCGAGAGCGATCCTTTTATCAGTCTGAAATTTGGACTCCCTTTGGCCATTTCCTGCAATTTTGCAGAAATTGCCCCAACATTCAAGACTTTGAGAAGGAAGGAAGCCTTCTTACTTCAAAAAACCAGATAGAATCCAAATCATTTAATTAAGTCATACTACAAGGTACAACAATAACATTTCTACACTATTTTAATTTTTTTAAATTTTTTTTATGGTTAATAAAATCAACCTTTCAAATGTTACACAGTATCAAAATATCAAAACACTACAATTGATAAAATGTCTTTCATAGTCAAGATAAGGATATACATTGTCCAATTATTACAATAATAATATACAAAAATATAGAATTAATTCAATTAAGTTAAATAGTACTAAACAGAAAAAATTGCATCGAAAAATTGCACAGTAGCTATTTTGATGCCTAATGATGTAGATGAAAAAATACATTGCCACATATTCTTTTGAATATACACATTTTGGTCTTCAAAATAATTTCCCAATTTTTTTTTTCAGAAGATGACTAAATTTGGACAATGAACTAGACAATGTTCCAACGTTTCTCTTTGGTCAGCATTTTTACAAAAACGACACACATTCTCTGCCTCCGTGATTTGTTTTCTACACGCCAAAACATTTAGGGTCGGCCAAAGGTTCAAACGGAAGCGGAGAAACTTCTGACGAGTCTTTGAACATGGAAATTTGGCCAGATAATCGGTCATTACTCTACAGCGCTTGTGATCGAACAGAGTTCGATCAAAGTCCTTATAATTAAGGCATTTGGTCTGAGTTATGATCCAATCATGTTGATGGATTTTTGTTTTGGCTCGCGCTTCATTAGCAAGAGTAATTTCTACACTATTGACTGTCAGACAATGTGATCAGCAAGTGGAAATGGAAATATATGTACTGCCTGCTAGCAACAAATGTTTCCAAAGAATTCGAAGAAAACTGATACCTATATTTGCTTGCCTTAGGAAAGATGAGAACATTAGTGAACATGTGATGAAAATGTATGTTGCATCACAATTTTATTTTATTGTTTAAAGAGCGTACCTAGCCAGCATTTGGGATGGTGTCTTTTAACAGTAGCGTAGTACTATGTGGTCTGTGCGTCGGTATGTGCATCCATTGGAATTAGTCCTTGGTCAGGTGTTGCTGAAAGAGCCATGTTTTGAGAGATTTGGGAAATTGGAGAATTGTGTGGGTATTCCGCGCCAACACCAGTATTGAGTTCGATAGGGTGGGTGCATGAGAAGAGAAAGATTGTTTGCGGGTAGTCTCTTTGAGGATGAGTTGGGATGCAAGCCGGTTGGTAGATTTGTTGTGTGAGGAGCATGTGCCACCAGATATATGTAGTTTTGCCGCCAGGTATGCTGGTGTGCTACTCATAACTGCGTTGTAGATGACACAGCAACCTGGCTTGAAGTGAAAGACAATGTAGTTTGCATAGAATGGGGGTAATTTGACCACATTTCAGTGCTCCCGTAATAAGATGTGCTGCACTGTGGTGGACTGCTTTTAGGGGATCCAAGAGAGCAGCTGGGAGCCCTGTCATGAGAGCATTTCCCCCATCCATGTGCGAGACCACAAGGGCCTGCACTACCAGAAGTCCTGCAGCGGGATGAAGGGTTTTATTTTTCGATGGGTAGAGATTCTGAGCCGGGCTATTTGGGCCTTCTTGGCTGTATGTTTCTAGAAGGACAGATTGCTGTCAATGGTGAAGCTTAAGGATTTTGCTGAGTCTGAGAGTTGTGGATTAAATCCTTCTAGGCGCATACAAGACCCTCTCCGCGCCCAGATCCAACTGCACCAGTGGGGGTGTAGCCTTGATCTTCCCAGAGTGGATTCCTGCCTCTATCATTCCAATGCAAGCCTACTCCTCCTTCGAATGCCTTGTCTGCAGGTTTTCTCTCTCTCCTGGCCACTGTCTCACTGTGGCTACTATCTACCAGCCACCTGGCCAAATCACCTCCTTCCTCTCCAAGTGGGCAGACCTCTTCTCCTCCCTACTGGCCTCAACCACTCAACTCCTCCTCCTTGAAGACTTCAACATCCACCTGGATGCTTCCAGTCCCTCCACTGGACTCTTTCGCAACTTCTGCAAATCTCTCTCTCTCTCTATTCTTCCCTCTGGCCCAACTCACTCTGCAGGGCACACTGGATGTTCTGATCTCCTCAGACCTCCCCCTCTCTAACCCCCTCACCACTCCTCTCTCCTGGAGTGACCACTTTCTCCTCTCCTCTCCTTTCCTCTCATCTCTCTCTCTCTCTACCCCTCAGGCCGAGCCTTCCTCCACACTGCCACCCACCTTCTCGGTCATCCGACCCATGAAGCGTGTGTCAGTTAAGGCTTTCGTCACGACTTTCACTCCCCCACCTGCACCTCTGGCTGAGTCACATCCTGACACAGCCCTTTCCATACTCCACTCTGCTATCTCTGATACTCTTGATGTAATTGGCCCTGTCATGATCATCCACTTGAAGCCCAAAGCCAAGTGCAACGCTTTATATGACTCAGACCTTGTCACCCTTAAACGCAAGTGCAGGGTGGCTGAGAGGAAATGGCGGGCATCTTGGGCATCCTCTGACAAACTGGCCTACATCCTGTTCCAAAGGCAATACTGACTCTCTGTCCTCGCTAAGAAGAGACCTTACATCCAAGCCCACATCTCTGCAGCATCTAACAACTCAGCTGAACTTTTTAAAATCTGCAAGGAGCGGGCCTATCCTGCTGCAGTCTATACATCTCCTGTGCCCTCCCAGGCTCTCTGCACAGCCCTGGCTTCCCACTTCATCTAAAAAATCCAGGACATCCGGTCCACCCTCTCATCCACTCCTCCTTCTCCCTCTACTCTCTCCTCTATCTCCGGCCTCCCTGCGGCCCCCTCTCCTCCTCCATTCTCTGCCTTTCCTCTGTTCACCCCTGACGAGGTTTCTAGACAAGTCCGATCTATAAAAGTCTTGTCAAAACAGGTTTCTCCCTGTTCTTCCAAAACAATCAAGGACCACATTGGCACCCTCGCTCAAAACTTGGCTGACCTCTGCAATCACTCTTTCACCACTCGTTCCCTCCGCCTTATCCCTCTACTCTCTCCTCTACCTCTGGCCTCCCTGTGGCCACCTCTCCTCCTCCATTCTCTGCCTTTCCTCTGTTCACCCCTGATGAGGTTTCTAGACAAGTTGGATCTATGAAAGTCTTGTCAAAACAGGTTCCTCCCTGTTCTTCACTCTTTCAACACAGAAACCTTCCCTTCCCGCCTGAAGCAGTCTCTTGTGCAACCTCTTCTCAACAAACCCTCTGCTGACCCCTCTTGTCCGGATAACTATCGCCCGATATCCATCACTCCTTTCCTGGGCAAACTCCTAGAAAGGCTGGCCATCTCCCAGCTTAATCTTCACACTGAATCTGTTGGTTGTCTACATTTGTTTGTTTGTTTGTTTGTTTGTTTATTTGTATTGCGCACCAGACCCAGGGGTATTCGGGCACGAAGGCAAAAAGAGGTTTGTTCAACTTAGGTTACAGTTACACATTAAACTAGGAGGTACAGCTACTGTTACAAGGCTGTAGACATGTATAGTCAAAGAATCGCAGATGTATATACAGTAAATTTACAAGAATACACGTGTGACACATAAATAAAGCAAAACAGATATACAAAATATACATAATATCCCAGGTGTCAGTGGGTGGAGGTTAGGCATCATGTTCTTTTAGCCGTTGAATCAGATTGGATCTAAATTACTGGTAGGGGAGATCTTCCCTTAGAGCAGGGGGAAGGGAGTTCCAATATTGTGCTGCTTTAACAGCGAAGCTGCTCCCAACAGATTTAGTGAGTTTGAATCTTGGTGCTAACAAAAGATTGGAATTAGCTTTTCTTAGGGGGCGAGAGGCTGTTTGTCTGGTGAATCTGTCTATAAGGTATTGCAGGGCTGCATGGTTAAGACATTTGTGTGTGAGGGATGCTGTTTTAAGGAGGATTTTGTCTTTTGTGGAGAGCCAGTTGGTGGATCTCCTAAGGTCTGATATATGGGCGTTTTTAGGGAAGTTTAGGGCGGCTCTCAGGGCATTATTTTGAAGTGTCTGTATTTTGGCGGTGATGTGTTTGTTACTACCTATGTAGAGGGCGTTGCAGTAATCTAGCTTTGACAGAATTAGTGCCCTTGCTTCAGAGCGGCCAGAAGCACGGAAACTGCTCTCCTGAACATCTGTGAAGACCTGCTTTCTAACCTTGATGCTAATCACCTCTCTGTCCTCATCTTACTTGATCTCTCTTCTGCCTTTGACATGGTCAACCATTCCATCCTGCTCAACCGGCTCCATGATAACCTTGGTATCACTGATCAGGCTCTGGCCTAGCTGACCTCTTTCCACTCGCACCAACCCTCCCAGGTCCAACTTGGGTCCTTCCTCTCCTCTATCCCACTCTCTACCTATGGTGTTCCCGAGGGTCTAACCTTTCTTCCTGGCTGTTCAACCAATACCTGGCACCTCTCTCCCACCGCATTGCTGCTTTCTGCTCCAGCTTTCAGCGCTATGCAGATGATACTCCGCTCACTTTCAGGCTCCCCTCTGCAGCCTCTTCTCCCTCTCTCATCCTGGATTGGCTGTCTGCAATCCAGGAGTGGTGTGCCGCCAATGATCTCTGCCTTAATGTCAGTAAGACTGAGATCCTCCTCATCGGCACACCTGTACCTTCCTTTCCTGTCACTCTCTGGCTGGCCTCGCTTGGCCCTCTTCTTGATCCCACCTGTGAGGGTAAGAACCTCGGGGTCATCTTTGACTCCACACTCTCCTTCTCTCCTCACATCTCTAACGTCTCTAAGAAGTCAAACTACCAGCTGCACCTCCTCAGAGGTATTCTTCCCTTCCTCTCTTTCCGCCAGAAGCACTCTGTCTCCAGAGCTCTGGTTCTCTCTAGGCTTGACTACTGCAACAGCCTCTTTTTAGTCATCACAAGAAAGAAATATGGGATATATGATATGATATGATATGGCATTTATAACGCGCCTATACACAAGTGTTTCAAGGCGCGACGAGGCAAGGTAGGGGAACAGAGGGAAGACAGACAACGATCGTACTAGGCCAAGTGTCATTCAGATTACCCAAGTGCATGGGAAGAGGAGGGAGGAGAGTGCGGGGGGCAAGGGGAGGAGGATGGGATAAGAAAATAAATAAACAATAAGTAAAAGTAGGGCCAGCAGGTGGCAAGTGCAAAGGTAAGTGCAGACATCAGGTGTCGAGTGCTGGTAGTGGGACTGTAGGGATACAGAAACAATCCCCAAGTGCAGGGTTGCCAAGAGGGCAGTGCAGAGGTGTGACTGGCGGGGGAGGGGGCATGTGCCCGGGATCAGAGGGCGGCCAGGCAACCAGTGCAATAACAGTGTCAGCCTGGAAGTCAGCAAGGGAGAGGAGGAGAAAAAGCAGAAGCAAAGAGAAGGGTTTTGAGGTGCTTCCGGAACCGAAGATGATTCTCCTCAAGTTTAAGGGAGGCAGGGAGGCTGTTCCAGAGGGAGGCCACAACCGAAGAAAGAGATATACCACCAACTCGTTGCTTGGAGAAGCGATTTACCCTGAGGGAGTTTGAGGCAGATGAGCGAAGAGGGACAATTGTTTGCTGTGCTCCCACATGGGGGCATTAACCATGTGAGGCAGGCACATTCTGCCAGTTCATTGAAAGGTCAAACATGTTTGTGCAAATGAACTTTATGTGGCAAAGGCGAGTCTTCTCTAACGGTTCATCATTCAATGTCATGCATTACCTGACATGCCCATGTTACTACAGAACATAGGAATTATTGATTGTGAAAGAACAGGTAAACCTAGGTCAAAAGTCAGAAGCAGATTAATTCCTACCAAATTGACACAATGTTTTTTACACGATAAAACCAATTATGGATAGAGGCATAAGGTACATTATTAACAAGAAAATTCCTATTTCAAAGAAGGGAGGGAATATACATAAACTCTTACAAAGTAGTCCATCCTCCTTGATTCTGGGCCTTAACAACAATAACAATGGTCTGAATAAGAGAGGAGAGAACCTGGCTATGTAAACATTATGATAGGAGCTCTTCATTAATTCTCCTCACCCTATCAGTTCCTATATTACCCACTGTCAAAGGAAGGACTCATTGATCTCCCTGCCCGTATTGTGGCTGCTAATATAGCCTATGAACTATTTCATCAAGATCAAAGGCTATCATGGTGTCATTACGGGCTGTGGGGGGCAGGACCTGTCAGGCCTCAAATACCCCCAAATATAGAGCATGTTGATAGACATCCCTGATTTCAAACAGCACAGCAAAAGGATGCAGTGAAATACCAGCAATTGATTTAGGCATGCACATGTGAGATGGGAGACCAGAGAGAGATTAGATCCTTGACTACAGTTAAGGTCTTTTATTTTTTGGCCACTTTGTGAACCTATATGGGTCTCCCACCCACTTCTTTTTTCTGGAGACTACATGATAGACTTTAGTGTACATTGTCGACAGGTGCAATTTGAAGAGGCAAGAGTTTCAAGACTATATATTTTTAAGTTTCAATCTATTGATGAGTTCCTTTCTGACTTACATACTTGGGACCGTCACCCATCCCTTTCCCCCGCTATCGTTCTGATGCCGCATTAGTCCTTCTCAGTCGATGGAGCACACATTAATTAGTTATTTTTCTATCATCTATAGTGCATACATCAGATTTGGAAACAGGTGTCTACTCCAACAAAAGAATGCAATGACACGGGTCTCTGGTGAAATAATGGGCACCGTCAGAAAGTTAAATCCTCTAAAATGAGGGTAAAACTAACCCATATTTAAACATTTTCCAAACAGTCAAACATGCCAAGAATACAAATATAGCACCTTGTTTCTTTGCCCAATTATTATGATGTAACTATTATTTATAGCATAATTATTTTTTTTCCTTTGGGGGAGGCATACGTGTTGCCTGGCTCAGTATACTATTGCTGTAGTGATATGTTTACGGTGCAAAAGAATAGGGGGAGATATGAAGTTTGGATGTTTGAGAGGTTAGAGAACAAGGAACATCATGATTACATCCGCAATGGGTTTATAAAGCTGTATTATTCATGAAGACTGGGGTTGGCACATTGTCTGACATCTGTAGCTGGCAGCTGACAATACTATCTGGCACCCTTGTCAACTATCAGTTCTGTGTGCATGCTTGTTGTTTTAGGGGACTACACAATCTCAATATTATCCATAGATGGTGTCTCAACTGAGTGCATTTGTGGTATTGCATGAACTTAGTTTGCCCTCCTTTCAGATTTACTGGGCCCCATATACATTCTGGACATTGTTTGGTGTGTAAAGCCAGCATGATGGGTCATCTGTAGTGGCCACAGTGGCCTACATTGGCAGTGCAAAGCTTTTTGATGGCACCAGTCAGGAAATGTTTTCTTACTGTAGCATGGGATTGAATATTGGACATCAAAGGTAAAGCTAGCATGAGTGTTCTTAAGTGGCCATACTGGCCTACATTGGTGGCAACAGTCTGGACATATTTTATTTGTGTGGCAAGGAATCTTTAACTGAAAATCTAGGGTAAATCCAGCATGACGAGCAGCAAGAGTCGTGGCCAGGGTAATAATGCTCTCTGTGATGTTCTAGCCAGGATCAGGGCAGCCTGTTCTTACATTTCTTAACTGCATTTGTAATGTTAGTGGGCACCATTGGAGTGTAGGAAGAAACATTGTTCAGCAGCATCCTGCTAATTGGTGCACCAGGGCTGGCAGGGCTTTTGATTTGGAGGTGATTGTGGGCTTCTTTAGCTACAAAGACAACCACTGTCGGTTCTGTAGCAACTCTGAGGAGGTTCAAACATTGACTCAGTTTGTTACAGGATGTGCTGGTTTGAGAGACCTTCAGACGACTTATTTTAGCCATTTCTTTTCATTGTTTTCTGACTATACAGCACTCGACCCTTTGGTATGGTGGACCTGGTTGATAGACAGGTCAAAACCCAAATATGTAATTGCTCTTATCCAATTTCTTAAGAGATTATCGTTTGAGACAGGTTCAAAAAGCTGATTCAATTTACATTTTATTTCGGTTTTGTGTTTGTGTTTTATTTTTTGATTTTCTGTTGTTGTGTATTGCGTTTTCTGTTACTGAAATACATTGCTAAAAATTGTTTTTACAATTTAAATGCAATAAACAAATAAATAATTAGCTACCACTTGGTGGTAAAGAACACAAAGGAACAATCTGTAAAAGACTGTGATGACAAAGAAGTGACGTGCAGGCCTCTGGGGTGCTTATCCCTTGGTAGATTCTAAAGAAATCAGCTGATGTGTTGGTTGGTGAATCAATACATAGGTGTATGGGGGCACTCTTTATTGCTCTTGATGTAGACACGCCAGTTTGTCATCCAAAGATGTGGTTTCATGCAAGCGGCATTCCATTGCTCTCTTCTTTCTGTTCATACTGCTCAGGTTGGCATCAAACCAGCAACTGCATTTCTGGGAAAGTGTTTTGTCCGTTGAGGATTTATGGAGCCAGCCAGCAAGGCATCAGGGGCAGAGATTATGAGAGCCATCTCTAGGCAAGTTCAGACAAGAGGAGAAGCAATGGCAGGCAAGACAACTCTTTTTCTAGACCTAAGGCTCAGGAACTCAGCATCAGCAGGAAGGACAGTTGAGCTAGGCTGGGGGTTTGCAAGGTGGATATGTTGGAAAGAGATAGGGGAGAAGGCATAAATGCATTAAGAGTGTGCTCACTCACATGTGTGTTGGCGGACGCCCTGACCGTAAGTGTCACCGCTTCGCAGGAGGCTACAAAGAGTGCAATAGAATTGCTTGATGAGTGCCCAGTCACATATTAAAGTAAGCCATGATAAGGTTTGAGGTAGATGCAGCTTGGATAGCTAGAATGAAACCAGTCCATTATTTAGCAGAGAAGGCAGTGTTACCAGGTTACATATAGATGGGGCGATTTGAAAGTTGATATTATCACCCAGAAGGCATTTACATGCCAGGCTCTTAAATGATGAATGGGTCACAGCATCAATCACACATATTGTGATGGTAGTAGGGCAGCAGAGGACCTGGCTAAACCATGCCGGCAGGGGTCTCTTTAATTTTCAATTGTTTTTGCCTGCACCACTCTGCTGGATGAATTGCACAAGCATTGGCGTCCCATTCTGTGAAAATATATATGCTAGTGTTCAGTGACGCCTGAAGAATGTTTTAATTGCAGGGGCGTAAATATTTACAACAAATATGCCACAGTGACCAAGTGTAGTGAGGAAGCCGGAACTAGTGAAGGAGGGTTTGGGAGTGCATGGCGGTTCCCCCCATAACATTATTTTGAATAATGGGTTCAAATGGTGCATTATATAGCATACTTTCTGAGTAAAAAGCCAGACAGTTTGCAATTGGTTTGTAGGGTAACTCCAATCTCTCACCAACAGTGCACAGGAGCTTTTCCCAATGCATTTTCATGATGCCTTTGCCCCCAATATATATGCCAGTATAAAAACATTTTTACTCTAGCTGTGCCTATACATTTCAATGCTGGCTGCACCAATATATGCCAGAAATCATATAAGAGCATAGTCATGTGTGCTTTTCCCCTCATGCTAGTGATGATAATATAAGAAAACATGTTCACAAAGGCTCTGCCAATAAATGGAAATAGCCCCACGTAAGAACATACTCCTGTTGGCTTTGCCTTTAGAAATGGCATGCCACAATAAGAAAACATGTCCAAACTGGCTGCACAATGGAAGGCAGTCTAGCTTACTAACACTTATCATATCATGGTTGCTTTACCCTTGATGCCCAATGAAATAGGCCATGCCACAGTAGGAAATAGCTGTACAGGTTGCACCAAAATGCCAGTCTAGCCACTTAATAACACTTATCATGCTTACCTGATCAGAGATGCCTTACCTGATCATAGATGCCCAGAATACAATGTCATGCCACAGTAAGACATAGCTAGACTGGCTGCACCAAAATGCCAATTTAGCCACATAAAAACAGATCGTCCTTTGTTTTATCAACCTCATTTTTTATTGGGCACCTATCATAGGTGTCCAGTAAGAAAATGCCACTGTTGACGCACCCCAACCCCATCCACCAAAATCAGCACAAACACACATGCACACAAATTACCCAACATTCACTCACTCATTCTCACACAGCATTCACACATGCATCCATACATCATACACTCACCCATTCACGCACACATTTTATAATTCGTAAAATATGCTAATCTTACCTGCATGCAGCCTCAGTCCGGCTCTCTGCTGCCTCCTTCTGAAACCCCCCGGCTCCTGCGCAGCCTGAACAGGGACCAGGAAGCAAAGCATGCTTCAGGGTTCCTGCACATGCGTGCATGAGCAATGAGCACTTCAGTGACACCGTCTTGATCCATTTAGATGTGCAGGTGTACTGTATCACTCCCTCACACAATCAAAGCAAATGCCCTAGCCTTGCATGGTCTATGGGACATGCATGCTGGTTAACGTACTGTCAAAGTGAAACCATGTTTTTCTAAGACAGTTCAACCCAGCCCAGGAATGCTTCCTCAACTGCAACAAGCAGCCTAGGGTGCTCTCAGTGTTTCCACCTAGCTGGCTCTGTTCCTCTATGATGAGCGACAGTATGGGTGCATCTGCGCCACGTCGCCCATTATGGACAAGCCACCCCTGCAGTATTACTACTCAGTGTGTTACCAGCCTGCATCTAGTTTGAATAACTGCGCCACGTTACCTATTATGGACATGCCGCCTCTGCTAGAATTACTACTGAGTGTGTTACCTGCCTGCATCTAGTTTGAATATCTCTGCATGTTGGTAGGCTACCTATAAAGCAGCCTCTGTGATGGCCACAAGTGTATACCCCTTATGGAGACAGGAGAGGAGAAAAAATGGGTAAGTCCCAAGATTTATTGTTAAAGGGGGATTGAGCAATAGTGGGACTACTTATATAGTGTTAGCAGCAGGGAAAATACTCAATTACCTCTCTTTTAGTCTACCTTATAAGGTGGTCAGAAAGAAACTAACAAAAGGATAAATTATCTAGTTCATTTACCCACATTCCATATGTATTGACAAAATTTGTCATGCCAGAGAAGTGAACACATTAAAACACATTTTAATCAACAATTAAATTCAGTGCATAGTTGTGTAGTGTATGCTTTTCACAAGGCATCACCACCATTTAGATTCATTAAAAAAATGTTTTAACAAACTATTTGAAAAGCAAATCCAGAATGCTTGCAAGTTTATGCTACTAACCCTAGCCATAATTGGCATACACTTGCAAGCATTCTGGATTTGCTTTTCAAATTGTTTGTTAAAAAAATGTTTTTATGAATTTAAATGGTGGTGATGCCTTGTGGAAAGCATACACTACACAACTATGCACTGAATTTAATTGTTGATTAAAATGTGTTTTAATATGTTCACTTCTCTGGCATGACAAATTTTGTCAATACATATGGAATGTAGGTAAATGAACTAGATAATTTATCCTTTTGTTAGTTTCTATCTGACCACCTTATAAGGTAGACTAAAAGAGAGGTAATTGAGTATTTTTCCTGCTGCTAACACCCTTATGGAGACAGCCTTATTACTCTGTCTAGTCAGTAGGGACCTTGCTTCATGCACTCTGCCTCAAATTCCACCTCAGCACTGAGAGGGGAGCTGCCCCAAGGAGACAACCATCCTACCGCTCTCACTGACAGAACCAGGTCTTTGGGCCTCATTACAAGTGAGGCGGTAAGGGGTTAACAGCGCCGGTAAAGGTGCCGGCGCCGTTAACCCCGTACCGCCTCATTACGAGGTCCCCTCGCGGGACCGCTCTGGACATCTGGTCAGACCAGACGTCCTTTGCGAGTCCCGTGAGGGGACTAGCATGTTAACAACTGGCTCGTCATTAACGGGCCTGTTGTTAGCATGAGGATGGTCCGGGTTCCCTGAATGAGGAAATACCGGGCCCTCCAAAGTCGGAATGGCCCGGTATTTCCCCATTCAGAGACCACGGACCCGGACCCGAGTTTGGAGGCAGCCATGCCCGGATACCTCCAAACTCGTCATGAGGCCCAAAATAATTGTCTGACTACTCGAAACACTGGGAAAGCACTCACGCTGTCTGACTTGGCTGAGAGGCAATTGCGCTCTGTGAAAGGGAGAGCAGAAAGCCCCTGTCTAGTACAGCACCAAACACAAAGAGATCACATGGTATATTTCACAATGCGCTAGTTAATGCAGGGGGACCTCCCACTGCTGGGGAGCACCGAACTACTCAATATCTCTGAGTATTTCATTAAACTAAATGCTTGATATATATTTCATATATTTCATAAAATGAACCCTGTGAAAATATTTTTCTTTTTTGCACCAGGGTTGAATGTATTGTTTGTCTTATGTTAAATTAGTATTTCCACCACTTTTGTAAGGCAATGTCCTTTTTTTGTCTTTGTTATTGGTGATTATTGTTGGTGTGAGATATTTCGTTTAACCAGTGAAAGGTCCATTGTTTTGTTTATTAGCATCTGCTGCAACTAGATGTAGCAGAAATCTTTTAGATAGCTGGTCTACTGAAACATTCACTTTGGTAAGTCATCACTTCTGTGTTTTTCTTGAATCTCCCATTCACATTATGGGCCTGATTCATGGATAAGTGCACATTTCTCCCGCAAATGCTGCACAATGAGAATAACACTGCGTGAGCCTTTCCGCAGACTATAAAAATGTGCGCCCCGCGTATTCATGGAATTTACTGCGCAAAGTAACCATATTCGCAAGTCGTGCCCGGAATGCTCCTGACAGGCACGCAAAGCATAAACAGCCAGAACAGATACATTTGCGCACTCAGCCTGGTGCGAATACATGCACCCTTCAGTGTGTGGGGTCCCCCACAAGCAGACCTGCATCTCAGGGACCCTATGCATGGTCCCCCAAAACTGTTGCGGGTACCCCGACAACATGCGTATGACATTTCGTTACTCGGCTATAACTCAGAATATCTGGGTGCAAACCGCCAAAAAACTGGGCCAGCACCCCACTACGTAGCATGCAGGCACCCCTAAGTCTGCTCAGAAACCTGTCTGCTTGCATGCACCCCTAAATCTGACATGCAAACTCACCTTTGCGCTGCAAATCCTATGCGCATGTGTGCTTACGCCTGCCTTCAGGTGGAGGAGAGAGCGAGGGATTTGCGTGGACATTTCGCAAGTGACAAGGTGCGCGCTCACAGGCCACTTTTTCCCTTGTTCTTCCTCATTTTCTGAGTTCTGCCTCCTACTCTGCCCTCTACGGAGGCCTCGCCGACGCTCTCCATGGAGGCTCGCACAAGGCACTCGGCCGCTCGCAGAGACATGCCGAGCCTGCACGACAAAAGCATTCCTTACCCTGAGATTGGGCTAAAATTGTGTGTAGGGAAAGACGTTACCTTTCAACTTCCTTTTGATTCCGATGGTGTAACTGTTGATACAACTATTTTACACCCGTAATCGGATCCTGGGGCTATCTGAATAAGTACATGTGATTCAATGTTAATGCCCAGGTGAGTGTTGTCAAAACTTAAATGAGCGCATAGCCCAGTGTGCATTATGCACTTAGTGATTCAAGAAAACAACCCTTTTAGCACATATCCATCAAATATAAAGATATGTGGTTATCCTTATGTTTCCACAGTGATCTTTATTTTTATGGAAAGCATGCTGAAACCCTAATTCATGCTATTTGTCCCTTCCCCCTTTTCATAGGAGTATGTCAAAAGAGTGCAATATGTGTATATCAGATCGTTCATCTTGGAATGGTAAACTTCTATCAGAAAATACTCGATTTGCTCATTAAGATAAGTGTAGTGTTCCAATTATGGCTACAATATATACTGGAAGTGATCATTAGAAACACACTTTCCAACATTTTGAAAAAAGCAGGTTTACCATGTTAGTACAATTATATAATTTCCTTTTTTCCTTTTTTTAATAGTTTTTTTTAACTGGTCCCTCACCCCCACACCAAGATATCTGTTTTTTGCCTCTGGTCTCCCAGCTTTCAACAACAACAAGCGTGGATTTAGCAAACATGCACCTGACTACATGACTTCCACCCACATAGAAAGAGAGAAACAGAGAATGGGAGATAGAGAGGGAGTGTGACAAAGAACGAAAGAGCACAGAGAGAGAATTGGTGGGTGTGTCTGTGTGTGTGAGAGAGAGAGAGAGACACAGGAGGGAGTGCAAGAGAGAGAATGCAGAAAAGGTGGCACAAACACAGAGAGAGAAAGAGAGAGAGCGAGAGAGAGAGAGAGAGAGAGCGAGCGCGGGAGAGGGGTGATAGAGAGTGCTACATTATCATATGATATTCAGGTACATCTAGCTTAAACCGTTTCTTTTATTTTATTGCTTCACTCGTTTTCCTAGCACATCGAAGCACTGTCTGATAGGTGGCACAAATGTCAGTTTGATGAAAGCCCCTGACGATAGTGTGAGTACCTAGACATTGGACTACTATCCATGCCAATGGTAGGAGTGTGTGGGCATTTGATGGTGTTGAACAAAAATGCAAACATGTGCAAAAGAATAGGTTGGGGTTATTTAATTGTATGTGAAACACTAGTTCTCATATAATTTAGAGACAGACTCCATCTTGAATTATATGTGTGCAGCCAGAAAGAGAAACGGACTTACCGTACCTTGCTGAAATACCGCTTAGCCCGCTTGCAAACGCTGAGCAAAAATGAACGTTGGAACGAACTTTCTGCATTTTGGACTTTGTTTACCAGAAAGCACTCGGTGCATAATCTACTTGTCACGCCCCTGGAGGGGCCGTACTTCCGTTACTCTATATCTGGAGATCGTTCGCGCACTTGTGCGCGCGCACCCTGCAAGGAAGTACCTTGCTGAAGTACCGCTTAGCCCGCTTGCAAACGCTGAGCAAAAGTGAACATTGGAACGAACTTTCTGCATTTTGGACTTTGTTTACCCTGTCAGCAAATTATTCAAACAAAAAGACTTTCAGTAGCTGGATAAGAGACTTGACGTTAGTGTTTGTTTGTTTTTAGAAAGCACTTGGTGCATAATTTACTTGTCACGCCCCTGGAGGGGCCGTACTTCCGTTACTCTATATCTGGAGCTTGCTTGCGCACCTGCGCGCGTGCACCCTGCAAGGAAGTACCGCTTAGCCTGCTTTGCCTGGCGTGTCCGGGTGTTTGGTACGGAACTTGTTAGGAGACTTGTTTTCATATTTTGTTTTTTTCTTCTTTTTTTAAACTTATTTATGCCCAACAATACGTCATACACTAGCGTAGTGGATAAATCAGTAATGGCGGGAGGGTCAACAAAACTGTGCATCTCTAGCACGGCTATCATCTTAACCCCCGCCACTCCGACTAAATACATTAGACCTTCTGTTGCTAATAAAAGTCAAAGGGCATTTCAGTGGAAAGGACCTCCCATAAGTGAAGCGTTAAATAAAGCCACCTTCTTCACCCCTAAGAGAGCCGGCAGAGGAGAGACCAAACTTACAGTAGCGGCAACTGTGTCACCAATGCCTCAAGTAGTATCTGATATTACCATTCTAGACCCCGCCGTTAACTCGATGGGAGCTCAGGATGCTGAAGGACTCTCTAATACTAATGTAAACACTTCTCAGAAAAATTTGAATAGTACCGTGATTGACAGTTTAGAAGCTGGGAACATATCATTGTATGCTAGCCAATGTGAATCTCACATCACCATTTGTAGCAATCAATCATTTCAAGGTGTAATGCATGATGGAGTGAACGCTAACTTAGAGGAGTCCTCTGCATCATCAGCATATGTACACCCCACCCCAAGACAATGTCCGATGAATCAACCATTTATTGATGTTTCAACACATTTAAATGTTCCCTGTACAAACATGCTAAAAATTACCTTTTCAGCAATAAACACGACATTATTGACTTTATTCAAGTTAATGGAAAATAGACCAGAAACTTACAACACAAGCAGGACAAATCAATGCTATCCACACCTGGATGCTTCATACACAACACCAGACACAGGTTATACCGGAAAGCATATCCAAACAAAGTTGTGTACCTTTGTTTCCAGAAATTATTCGGCCCATTGACATCACAAACAATGAACCAATAGTGATCATTAAGGAAGCGTCATGGATAAGCATTGATCAGAATGTTAACCAGGAGGTGAGCCCCGATTGTAAAATAAGAACTGAAAAGCAGGTCACTAAGAAAACAACGAAACCATCATCCCAGATCATAGCAAAAAAAGTTCTAAAACAATCATTAATAAGGAAATCAAAGAACATGCCAGCAACAAAGATATCTAAAAACTGAAATAAGATGACCTCCTTTTTTAATGCACTTGCCACAGTTAGCAACCAACATAACAAACAATTGAGTGGTGATCAACCTAGAACTGACAAATCAAATCCGGAAGTGGTCCAGACTGAAACTAGGACGGGAAGCCAGCAGGTCTCTATGAATGCTATGCCTAATAAAAATACTCCTAAAAACGCTAATGATCCTATTCAACACTCTACACTAAATGATTTGGTGCAAGCACTTGAATCTAATGATAAGAGTGCGTTGAATTGTCAAGAAGTGAAAGGTTGAGGTAACTTCTACCAATATGGCAGTGTTTCCACCACCCAATGCTATAGAATTAACGAAAAAAATGATTGCCTCGTACTTAGCAGACAAGGAGAAACCTTTAGCACGGGTCTCAATAAATGTGGATACAACTTTAAAGACTGGAACCCAACCGCCTAGAATAGATAAGGCAAGACAAGGCTCACAAGGCATCTATGGGGTTCAAAATAAAACCAAGTGGCAGACCCAAGAAATAGAAAGAGAGCGGACAATACAGTCTGAAAAAGAGCCAGCTTTAAACAACATGGCGCACCAAGATTATGATAATCAAATGCGCAATCAACCTGAAGGTATGACAGAGCATGAACTACCTTTTTACCAAGCCAGAGATCAGGCCTACTTGCATGCAAAACCTTCACCACTTCCCTATAAACAAGCTCTATTTAAGGCTCCTAAACCTTTAAGATCCACAAATAATCGTACTCAGGCACATAATCATCAGCTGAAAAAACCTCAACTTAAGCCTAGTCCTAATTGTCATTCGTTAATAATGAAATGTCGGGGAGGACAGTTCAATATGTTTGATTTAAATAGAGAAAGTGTATTAAACATTTTTGCAGATGTTACTGAGTTGGAGTCAATAACATCTAGAGATATTGAACTGATACAATTTGTTGCAGGAAAGAACCTCACAATAATAAGATTGTGGATACCCTCTGGTTTGGTTTGCAATGTTATATGGAAAGCAAAATTGCGGCTCTTTGATATGGGTTTTCTGATAGCACAGGATTCAGAAAGAATACATAATCAAAATATACATGCTATTTATCCAGCTTCTAGACCTTTAGAGAAATCAGATCATAGAGCAAGATTGCCATCCAACTCTTCTGCATTTTCCAGAGCATAACTAAATGATGATCAGGTTCCATTGCAAATCACAGTGGGTTGTTGGAATACACAAGGCCATATTCATCTAGAAGCATTGTTAAAAACACTAACCATAGACTTTGATGTACTAGCACTCCAGGAAACCTGGTTACTTGTAGCACCAATATGGGACAATTATGTGGTTTCATTGATCCCGGCAGTCAAAGGACTTAGGGGCAGACCAGCTTCGGGCCTACTAGTTGCAACTCGTCTGACATCAGGTTTTAAGTTGGAGCCCTGGCTACACTATGGTAGTTTTTTACAACTAGTAAAACTAACCAGCTCAACTGGAACTATTGGCTTGATAAACATTTACCGAAAAACTTATGGAATATTGGATGATATATTCTACTTAAAATTATCTGGAATGCTAGAAATAAATGCACTAACTAATGAGGTAACATCTACATTTGTAGTTGGTGATTCCAATTTGGATCTCAACAACCAAAAAAAAACAGGCCTGCAATCTAAGGAGGCTCAACGGTGGTTTGCCTTTATGTCTGAAAGAGCATTTACTCTTGCGAATGGTGCAATCTCAGGCGATGTACCGGCCCAAGATACATGGCATCGAAAAAACAGCTGCAGCATAAATGATCATATTTTTGTTGATAACCGACATTTTTCAAATATAACATCATTGAATGTTATCGAACTGCCTACAAGTGATTATAATTTGCTGATATGTCAATTCAAGTGGTGCCAAACTAAAGATCAAGACAAACAATCATATTTACAACATTCTTTGGCAATTAATAATGCCAACACTAGATTTAACTGGTCTACATCAAAGTTGCAAGCATTCAATGAACATTTTCAAACCCACGCTGATGATAACAGTTTGCATCCTTATACCCATATTCTTGATCAATTTAAAGATACTATTCTTATAAGAAATAATCAGCCAGTTAGACACACTCATAAATATTATCCCATAGTGCGAGAAAGGAAAGCTGCATAGCGTAGAGAACGGAGATATATTCTTAAAATGGGCTCACCTTTGATGGCAAGAAAACTAAAAACAGCCAAATGCAAATACTCCAATTGGACTAAAGCATATAATGCTAAACTATTTAATCATGATAGTGTAGCCTTTTTTTAAACAATTCTAACAAAAAACTCTGCTGCCACATGGATTTTACTAAATGAATGTAAACAATCCCATCAAATTGAGGCACAAGCCAATGGTGTATCGGAAAAATAGTGATCATATTTTAATGAATTATATGCAGATCCTGGCTTTGATAAATATGAGTATAAAATGCAAACGAATGAACAATGGGAATTAGAATGTTCCATAAATACTATTTCTGACCATATTAAACAAGCAAGTAACTCAAGAGCGGCAGACCCCGATGGGCTAAACAACAAAATGCTCAAAGAAAATGTTGATTTATGGTCCACAATCTTATACTCAATGTTTCAACAAGTTCTTATTCATAAATCTTTACCAAATACATGCAATCTTCGATTTTGGTCCCGATATTCAAGAAGGGCGATTATTCACATCCATCTAATTATAGGCCTATATCCCTTCTTGATACACCGGGGAAACTGTTTGCAAAGTGCGTATTAAGGGATTTTAATGCTTGGAAATCAGCATATAAACTGCGAGATCCCCAACAGACTGGTTTTGTTAAGGGCTTAGGAACGGGCATCAATCTTTTATGCATTAATGCTTTAAAATATCAATGTCACCAAACAAAACAACCAATATTTTTCGCATTTGTAGATTTGCAAGCCGCGTTTTGTTGTGAGTTCTTTTGATGACTAAATTAACACGCGATCAATGCCCACCATCCTTATGCGATGTGATATATGAATTTCATTATAACACTGTAATTCGCATTAGGCTAAATCTACAGGGCTTGTTGTCAGCAGAAATACCAACCTTTCGAGGTTTAAAACAGGGATGCCTCAGAGCGTCTGCCATTTTCAATTATTTTATTCAGGATGTCCAACATGTGTTTGAAACAATAAATACAGATTCACCAAAAATGAATGGACTATTGGTCAAAGCACTCTTATATGCTGATGACCTGGTCCTCGTGTCCAAGACTCCTGTGGGCATACAAAAGCTTTTGACGGCCTTCGAAACATGCACTAATCATAATGAATTGAGTATCAATACATCTAAAACTCAAATAGTCATATACAAACCGACTAGATATGGAGGTAAGATGTATAATTGGTCCATTAATGACATACATTTGGACATTGTACCTGAATATCAATATCTTGGTATGCATTTTGAGGGATCCATAAAAGCAAAAGCACAACATATGGCAATTGAACAAAAGATTCAAACTGTGGTATCTCAGGCAAAAATTATGCAATTTAGATATGTCAAATTCACAATGCGTCGTGCCTTAACCTATTGGAAAGCTAAAGTAATTCCGACCATTTTATATGGCCTTGAAACAGACATCCCTATTTCATCTCTTATCTGTGAGAAATGGGGAAAAAAAATTTGGATACATATACTACAGTTACCACACTGCATTCCTATGGCATGGATTCGTTATGAATTAGGACTCACTTCATTGTATGCAAATTTTTGCTGGAAAATCTGTGCATTATTTCGGAAATGTTTAATATCGACATGTAATCCAAGTATACTAAAAACAGTAGCGGAATATATTGTCTCGAGTTCCCATCCTTTTGTACAGAAGTGGCTAGTGACAATTCATCAGATCATGACACATGCAAATGTTTCAATTGACACGTTGATAACTAACCCTGATAAAGCAAAACATTTAATTTACAGAATGGACTGGATTGATAATCAGGAAAGGTGTCTAAATTATCAATCTATATCTCCAGAAGTATTTAAGCCAAAACAAATGGGCACTCCAGAAAAGTACCTTGAACAAATACCAACTGTATTTTATAGACATGCAATTTTGCGATTCCGCTTTAATTTGTGGTCCACAAGGGCCTTGAATTGCAAACGAAAACTTATACCAAAAGCTGAAAATATATGTAGATTCTGTCAGAATGAGGGGGTAGAAGAAACAACTCAACATCTAATTACAGAATGTACTGAATTGAGATCTTTGAGAGTAACACACTTCAGAAACTTCCATAAATATTTGGGACAACTGGAAGAGAAAATGTGTTGGTTTTACATTACAGGCTCTTCTCAGAGGATGTTACAAATAGCAACAAACAACTTTTTAACAGCTTTAAAGCTGGAGCTAGAATAACCAAGATACTGAGCCCAGATAGAAGCAACAAGAATGATCAGACTAGATTTATGCGACTTATGCCTATATCAGTTCCTCTTTACTAAGAGATGTTATGTGTAGATAAATGCAAGATATTTATTGCAAATATAATGTTTTAGTATTGATTTACAAATGTAAAAAATTAGTTTGTAACATGTCATGTTTTTAGTTGTTTTGTACTTCTTTGTCAAATATTAATTTTTTGTATTTCTGTTTTTTTTATGTATGAAATGTTAAAAATGAAATTGAAAAGTTGATTAATTTCAACTAAATCAACAAACAAAAACAAAAAAGAAACGGACTTGACAAATAATGTTGTGTTTAATGACAGATTTCTATTCTGCTGCCTTAGAAAGTTATTTTAGAAATATGTGTACACGGCCAAAAACATACCCAGGTATCAAAAACAGAAGCAGCTTCAAATGAATAATGATAGAGAGTGTGCTTGTATTAAGGATGCCCAACTGTGCTGGTTATCTCTGGGGATGTGACCTTGTGATACTAGATTTGCGTGTCGCTACATAGGCAGCCATTGTGATAATTGGAAGGCTGGCTCCTCTGTGATTAAAGAGTCCCCACTTGTCAGGGATTTCATTTTCAGCATGGCTGCTTCATAGTCAAAATCTTGGTCAAGTGAACATGTGAACGTCGTAATACCTGTGCATATGGAAGGTTCTGAGTAACGCTTTTTGGATAGTATGATTGAGCATCTAACAAATTGTTGCAATCTGTTAGTTTATGGAACACTTCTGTAATGAAAGTGCTTGCTTCTAATCTCAGTTCTGTGGTTAAAGAAATCACATGTGTTGTTCTCAAATTCATGGAAAAAACTATTTGCGGATCAATTGAGTCAAAGAAAATATAGGATTCTGCCAAGGTTGATAAATCACCTAACCACACCACCAAAAAATGTCATCAATAAAATGCCACCACAAGCCCTGCCATTCCACGTCCTGTGCCCCCCTGATGAAGACCATATGGCAGAGGTGATGATATTTTCCTAAATTGCTCCATAAACCAATTATCAAAACATGAAGCAAAAAGTGCTCCCATAATTGTACTTGATAACTTTAAAGAGTAACCAACTTCAAACATAAAAAAGTATATAGACAAACTGTATTCAATGTTACTGAAATGGCTTCTTTAAACACCTGATTTTTGGGAAATCAATCTTTGCAAAAAATAGAATTTGTCAAATGATGTTAGTTATGGGTTTCTAATGTTTGCTAAGTATCTTCGAAATATGTAGAAATGTGCTTGTAAATTGACTAATTTTAAGCAGTAATATGTCTCCTTGAGAATGCCAATATGTTGTGACTCTTTGGCAAACCGAAAATTATGTACATCAGTCATAAGGTCATGATCTCATCTCAGATATGTATCTGTATTTTCAAGCTGTTTTAGGACTTCTAGATTGATTTTGTTTTTTAGAATGACACTAGCACTGCCTTTGACATCACATTTCAAGGGTGTTTATTGAACTTCAATTGGGTTTGAAAAATGCCTATCTAATCCTAAATCTAAAGATGGAAGCAAGTTACGACCATCAAATAATAACAATGCAGTCCTAGTCGAGTCTGTCAAAATAATACTAATAAACCTATTGCCAATTCTTACTTCTCAATACAAGTAGTGTGGGAAACAATGTCATGCAAAAGAAAAGTGTGCAAGAAATGATATGTCTGAATATTCAAGGCGTTGGCTTCCCTTCTGCACGTTTTCAGCACGGGACAAGGCAGCACACTCGAGCTTAGCACACTCTCTGGCTTCTCTAGCACGAGGATGCAGTTCAAAACTTCAACATCAGGGCCTTCAGTGCCAAAGTCTCTTTGCCATTCAAAGTCTCTTATTTCAGTGGGCCTGATGCAAACATTAACGTTTCTTTCTTCCTAGGATTTCACATACAACTTCTCGGGTGATTTACTGCGCACCCCGGGTCCCCCTTCACTGGGTTCAGACCCACATTAACGCAAAACCTTCAATTGGTCTCCCTCCGCCGGCCTCGGACCAATTCTTCTTTATCAAACTTTCTCTACTTCATCAAAATCGAAGACTTTCGACTGTGCGCTTGATTTTGCTTGAACCGTCGCAGGACCACTTTGAATCACAATTTTTTGTTCTCTTCTTGATACCCTTTTTCTCACCCTCACTTTTGCCACTTCTCAGCCTTACACCTTACAGAGACCTTTGATTGAAAACCCATGCGATGCCGGACCACTGTGTCAAAGGTATTCTATCTTTCTTAAAATTTCAGTCACTTATCAGAAGTCCAACTTTACTTGCGTCACTTATCATACGCATGTTAACAATGTTCGTTCCAGCGCTCGCCATACAATGTTGCTGCTTGCAACCTTGGCTTCAACAGAGACCAGTCTTCTATCGGTCTACCCAACTCACCGGCTGAATTCATTTCACTTATGCTGCTTTGTTCTTGGAGCCAAGGATGGCACCACGGCGGCTGGTGATTCTCCCCACCTTGATTATTGACGGGAGAGGGCCCTGGGTATCTCCAACACACAATGCAGGATTCTTCAGCTTGGTTTCCTGGTCTCACATTTCTATTCCTGAGGTTTCCGGAAAGTAACGGTTCCTTGTCAAAAAGGTCAAGGGAACTGCCTTGTAATCCCCTTCTGTATTGCCATTTTCCTCTCTCATACAGCTGCTGTCTGGAAACTGTGGTTTCCTCATGTGCTTCGCCTCTGTTGGTGAGAAAACCCGTTATACCAGAGGTCTAGGCTAGGGATGGCTAGAAGCTTACCTGCTCAGCTCCCAAGGGCCCAACAACACTTTCCCCAGAATAAACAAAGGACTTAGTCACCGGCAATTTAGAACTGTTGTTTATTACAAAAAAACAACAAAGACCATACAAGACATTCACGATTCTCCAGTACTCAATTTCACAAGGCGTGTTTCACAGTTTTGCTGCCACATGGCGTCATCACCTGGGCCCTCCCCCAAAAACGTATCCCTCTTTCTTGTTGGGTGCTCAGAGTAGTATAACCTATGGATCACCTATAGGTGTCTCAGTCGATTATGGTGTTTGGATCCATGATCACTGTCGAGTTACCTGTATCCGTGAGGACATGCACTGGATAAGGTTGGAATGGCTGTCTGAGGAAATACCTCTCTGCATACTTGCCAGTCAGTGGTGCACTTGGGGGTTGTCTGTAAAATGAGTGACTTCGGGCATCCTTAAGTCTTTGGGCCATCATGTTCATGGGGGTGAGGAGGGACATTCCTGTGACCCTTTCTTCACCTTGCTCAGAGTGTGCTCTTGTGCTGCGCCTTTTATCCATGTGGGTAAGTTTAATGGAAGTCAGGTGTGTGTGAGGTCAGTCATTGTGTGACCTTGTCTGACTATTGTATTGGGACATGTTAGGTATACTGCTCGGGTGTTAGTCTGTTTTCTCTCATAGTGGACTGTCTGTGAGAAAGTGTTTGTGTTGTAAAGGGGGGTAGAGTGCCTAAATATCCTACCTGGTAGGATGGGGTAGAAGTGTTATAGGGAAGGAGATACAGTGTCTCACCATCTGGTGTCCCACTCCCCAAAGACCCCTCCCCCGGTGAGCCTCCAGCAGTGGTCCACACCCAGGAACTGGCTCCAAAGAGATGACTGTGCCCTTGCCACCTGAATGACAGATCCCCGGGGACCAGTGGGTGAAACAGCTTCTGGTTTATCGCAGGGCACAATTGATATAGCTTGCATTTTTCTTCCCTTCTGCTTACATTTTTTTAGTGGCTCTATCTCCAAAATGCACTTTTCCTAAAAACCTAACAACACTTTCTGAAACATTTCCAATGCATGGCACCCAATGGCCATTTAAGACCACTGTGTCAACATCTTCCCCACCACTAGCTCATTTAGGGGCCGATTCATAGAATTCGGCGCACAAGTGGCGCACGCGGCTGGCGCACAGTGTGCGCGTGCGGTAGTCTGCGCCAGCCGCGTGCGCCGAAACACATTTCCGCGCACAGCGTATTCATGGATTCCAGCCACCAAAACCAGCCGTGGCGCACAGTGGCGCAGCGACCTTGCAGCAGCGCCAGTTACGCCCCCAAGAACGCCTTCCGCGCAGGGAAAAGCCATTAAAATCCCCAATCCAGCGCAAAGGGCTGCGCTAACCCTGTACCAGCACGGCAAGCGGGCTACGTGTATTACAGGGGTTCACGTGAATTTTCACACGCGATTCCAGCAGGGTACGTGTATTTCAGGGGTGCGCGGGAAGTTCCACACGCGAATAGCCTGGGCGCGTGTATTTCAGGGGTGCGCGGCAAGTTCCACACGCGAATAGCCTGCGCGCGTGTATTGCAGGGGTGCGCGGCAAGTTCCACACGCGAATAGCCTGGGCGCGTGTATTTCAGGGGTTCGCGGGAAGTTTCACACGCGATTTCAGCAGGGTACGTGTATTTCAGGGGTGCGCGGGAAGTTCCACACGCGAATAGCCTGGGCGCGTGTATTTCAGGGGTGCGCGGGAAGTACCACACGCGAATAGCCTGGGCGCGTGTATTTCAGGGGTGCGCGGGAAGTTCCACACGCGAATAGCCTGGGCGCGTGTATTTCAGGGGTGCGCGGGAAGTTCCACACGCGAATAGCCTGGGCGCGTGTATTTCAGGGGTGCGCGGGAAGTTCCACACGCGAATAGCCTGGGCGCGTGTATTTCAGGGGTGCGCGGGAAGTTCCACACGCGAATAGCCTGGGCGCGTGTATTTCACGGGTGCGCGGGAAGTTCCACACGCGAATAGCCTGGGCGCGTGTATTTCAGGGGTGCGCGGGAAGTTCCACACGCGAATAGCCTGGGCGCGTGTATTTCAGGGGTGCGCGGGAAGTTCCACACGCGAATAGCCTGGGCGCGTGTATTTCAGGGGTGCGCGGGAAGTTCCACACGCGAATAGCCTGGGCGCGTGTATTGCAGGGGTGCGCGGGAAGTTCCACACGCGAATAGCCTGGGCGCGTGTATTTCAGGGGTGCGCGGGAAGTTCCACACGCGAATAGCCTGGGCGCGTGTATTGCAGGGGTGCGCGGGAAGTTCCACACGCGAATAGCCTGGGCGCGTGTATTTCAGGGGTGCGCGGGAAGTTCCACACGCGAATAGCCTGGGCGCGTGTATTGCAGGGGTGCGCGGGAAGTTCCACACGCGAATAGCCTGGGCGCGTGTATTTCAGGGGTTCGCGGGAAGTTTCACACGCGATTTCAGCAGGGTACGTGTATTTCAGGGGTGCGCGGGAAGTTCCACACGCGAATAGCCTGGGCGCGTGTATTTCAGGGGTGCGCGGGAAGTTCCACACGCGAATAGCCTGGGCGCGTGTATTTCAGGGGTGCGCGGGAAGTTCCACACGCGAATAGCCTGGGCGCGTGTATTTCAGGGGTGCGCGGGAAGTTCCACACGCGAATAGCCTGGGCGCGTGTATTTCAGGGGTGCGCGGCAAGTTCCACACGCGAATAGCCTGGGCGCGTGTATTTCAGGGGTTCGCGAGAAGTTTCACACGCGATTTCAGCAGGGTACGTGTATTTCAGGGGTGCGCGGGTAGTTCCACACGCGATTGGCCTGGGTACGTGTGTTTCGGGGTGCGCGGGTAGTTCCACACGCGATTGGCCGGGGTACGTGTGTTCCGGGGTCCCGTGAACTTTCACACGCGATTGGTTGGGATCCACGTGTGTACTGTCATCACGTGCAATGAGGGATACTCCCTCGCACGTCACGTCACAGACGCGCTCACGCGCTGAGGGCCTTTGGTCCAATGAAAATGCGTATGCGTGCAGACGCGCTTACGCGCTAAGGGCCGTTCCTCGAATTACACGCTGACGTGCAGAATTTTCACGTGCCAAATCACTCCGTATCAAGCTGGCCACGCGTAAGCACACGGAAGACCACGCTCCTGCCCAGAAGGCCGAACTACTGCCCCCCAGAGCCCCGAGCACGCTCCCACCTGCCATCTGCTGCTGCCTGACTGCCTGCTGCCCACGTGCCCTGCCATTTGCTGCCTGCACATCAGCCAGGGGTGCTGTTGGTGTGACCACCCCTGCTGGAACCAAAGACTCCCGACTGGGATTCCATCGCTCCACAGCCCAGCCCCAGGACCCAGTTGCCCACCCACTCCTGCCTCTGGGGTTGTCATGTCGGGGCAAACTCCATCTGTGACCACTGACAACCCCCGGCCAGAGAGGCAGAGGGGCACCAGCTTCAGTGCCACCGAAGTTGGTGTCCTGGTGGAGCAAGTCCTGGGGCAGTATGATGCCCTCTTCGGAAGTTGCCGCTCCGACAAGGAAGGACGGACTCGGATCTGGACTGACATCGTGACTGCCATCAACGCGGAGGGGGTGGCAGTCCGCGACTTCCAACATGTCAAGAAGCGCTGGGAGGACTTCAGGTCCAGGACCCTGACCAAGGCCCGGCGCCTCTTGAAGGCAGCGGATGCCAAGGGGCGCCGGGGCCACTTGTCGGAAGAACAGATGAGGGTCCTGGAACACATATCCCCAGCGCTCCACGTCCAGGTCCTTGAGAGGCAGACCCGTCTGGAGTCGAGCGGTGAGTGTACATGCATCCTGATTGTGAGCAGTGCGTGTGGTGATTGTTCAGTAGTGTGCAGGTTGCACATCTGTTTGTATGGGGTCGAGTATGGGTGCGGGTGTACAGGGCCGTGGGGCTGACACATGCGAGGGCTGTAATGTGTGAGACATGGATGGTGCCTGTGTGTGTGGGCTTGCATGCCAAATGCAGTTGTGTGGGCACACAAGTTTGTATGAATGTGTATGTGAGTAGACATGTCCGTGATGTCACGCATGTATGTTGTTTTCAGCTGATTGTATCAGCGCTGTGTACATGTGCATGTGTGTGTATTTGACAAGGGTGCAACAGTGATGCAACATGGATGCATGTGACAGCGGTATGTGGAAGCCTGATTGGCAGATGTGACATGGATGCCCGTCTGATCACTGCGACACTTAGCAGAGGTGTACACATGCATGCAAGTGTGGTGGTTGGTGTGTACATGTGTGGTGCACTTCCTGTGTTGCATGTGATGTCTGGCTCACCTTTGGCTGCTGATGCTGTTGTATGTGTATGGATGGTGTTGGCAGTTGCAACATGGCTGTGGTATGGCTCGTGTGTGCAAGTTGTAATGACATGTGTGTTGGGGATTGTGATGACATGTCTGAGGTTTGCCAATGCCACTCATGTACAACTGTCATGTGTGTATGTGTCCATTGTACAGTGCCCTGATGCCTGTGTTTTTTTTCTCCCTGTCTGCAGCGTCAACTGATGAAGAGGGCGGAGAAGGTGCTGTGGAGCACAGCGGCGGGGATCCCACCGCCAGCCGGAGACGCAAGGCCCGGCTCCCCTCCCAGGTTGTCATCTCGTCGGGGAGTGAGGAGTCCGGTGCCGCGTCCCAGGCCGCAGCTGCCGGGGGGAGGTCCAAGAGGCGGAGGTTGCAGTTGGACTCCTCGGCAGCAGAAGGGGCAGCTGGGACCCCACAGGGCCCAACGGGGGAAGATGGCACAGAGTCATCCAGGTTGGTGGGGGGTTTGGTGGAGGAGGAGGCCGTGCAAGCACCGGAGACGGGGTCTGGGGGTGGGGATCCCACTGGTGCTAGTGGTGCAGTGCAGGACCAGGGACAGGAGGCAGCACAGGCCGCCGCGGAGGTGCCTGTGTGCAATCCTGTCCCTGATCCTGTCCCTGCATCATCTTGCACCAGCAGGGATGCCCATGTCCAGACCAGTTTTCAGGCAGGGGATGAGCTGACGTCAACTGGCCTTCCTCTGCCTGCGGATGTGGCTATCCAGGCCCGGGTTGAGCCTGTCCTGGCTGGAGTGGCGTTGCGTCAACGGGCCATGCGAGGTGACCTGCAGTCTTTTCATGAAGAGACTGCACATCATCTCGAATGGCTCGTTGACCACGTCAGCCTGCTGGGACAGGTCGCCCAGGCCGGATTCCTCCGTCTGATGGGGCTTGCCACGACCCCCTCCTCAGCTGGACCCCCTACGCGCCAGTCGTCCTCTGTGCCATCTTCCCACCCATCAGTCACCTGGGTGCCCTGTGGAGCTGCCTCTGACGGTGCGGCCAGGCTGGTGGAGGAGGCATCCCTGCCGCAGTCGGGAGTCGGACGTCCAGCAGGGGTGGCCACGTCAACGACTGCACCCCAGCCGGCGGAGGATGTGCAGGCAGCAGGAGGCAGTGCAGGGGCAGAGGCACAGCAGCAGCAGCACCATGGTGGGAGCCATGAAGGCTCGGGGCCTTCGACATCGGAGGGGCAGGCATCGGCCGGAGGGCAGGAGGACCCAGGACAAAAAGTGTCTTCCGTGTGGCAGCGGTTGGGCCACGCCATAGATGCGGAGCGGCAGCGGGCGGAAGAGGCACGGCTCTCAATGGTCAGGGCGGAGAACTCCATGCAGAGGGCCCTGAGGCGGGTCGAGTGCCTCGAGGCAATCCGCAGGGCTTTGGAGGTGGACACGTCGACGGCCCTGCGGACCCTCGGGGCCATGGAGGAGGACCGCCTCCGGGACATTGAGGAGGAGTTCGATGATGCCCTGGCCCGGCACATCCAGAAGTGAGCCGTGGAACTAGCCCACTGCCCTTGTACATAGTTATGTAGGTAGTGTTAAGTTTCATTTTTGTTTTTATTTCATTTGGACCTTTTGGACATTGGCCACATTTTTGTATATAGTTTTTTTTATTAGTTAGTGTAGTTAGTTAGGTTTCCTTTATTTTGTTGGGATGATGGACCCTGGCTTCTTGCATTGTACATAGTTGTGGACTTGTACATACTTTCTTTTTTGACATTATCCATGGATCAATGGCTTATAATTTTTTTTTCACATTGGATTTTGTTTGGTGGACATTGACTTTGTACTACATTACTTTGGATTTCTATATTCTTTAATTTTTTTTTTATTTTGAACGGACATGCTTCTTTTCATTTTTTTCCATTCACATTTCTGTTTCTTCATTTTTGTTTCTATTCATCTTTCCTTTAATACATTATTTATTTGTTGCACTTCAATGTGTGGTGTCTCATTGTTTTCATGCATTTCATGTTATGTGTTTAGAGAATCACTGACACCCATTGGGTGTATGTGAGGGACATGTGTTTGTTTTGGAACTTGCAATTGGTGTTCTGTGATGTAATTGCAGAATATGAGTGGGTGGATGCAATACTCGGGTGGGTGTTTTGCATTTGGGGGCTGACCATAGAGACCAGGGATCTGGACTGTGATGACATGTTGGGTGGGGAACATGAGTTGGACATGGGTGGGGGCCTGCTGGAGGCTGCCCCTGGTGGCTGGGGGTTGGGGGTGGTGGGAGACATGTGTGGGTGCCAGGTGGAGGGTGCACCTGCACTGCTGGGGGGTGGGGGTGGTGGGAGACATGTGTGGGTGCCAGGTGGAGGGTGCCCCTGCACTGCTGGGGGGTGGGGGTGGTGGGAGACATGTGTGGGGGCCTGGTGGAGGGTGCCCTGCACTGCTGGTGGGTGGGGGTGATGGGTGACATGAGTGGGGGTCTGGTGGAGGGTGCCCCTGGATGCTGGGGGGTGAGGGTGCAGGGGGACATGTGTGGGGGCCTGGTGGAGGGTGCCCCTGCACTGCTGGGGGGTGGGGGTGGTGGGAGACATGTGTGGGTGCCAGGTGGAGGGTGCTCCTGCACTGCTGGGGGGTGGGGGTGGTGGGAGACATGAGTGGGGGCCTGGTGGAGGGTGCCCCTGGATGCTAGGGGGTGGGGGTGCAGGGGGACATGAGTGGGGGCCTGTTTGAGGCTGCCCCTGCACTGGTGGGGGGTGGGGGTGGGGGGAGACATGGGTGGGGGCCTGCTGGAGGGTGCCCCTGGATGCTAGGGGGTGGGGGTGCAGGGGGACATGAGTGGGGGCCTGTTTGAGGCTGCCCCTGCACTGGTGGGGGGTGGGGGTGGGGGGAGACATGGGTGGGGGCCTGCTGGAGGCTGCCCCTGGATGCTAGGGGGTGGGGGTGCAGGGGGACATGAGTGGGGGCCTGTTTGAGGCTGCCCCTGCACTGGTGGGGGGTGGGGGTGGGGGGAGACATGGGTGGGGGCCTGCTGGAGGCTGCCCCTGGTGGCTGGGGGTGCAGGGGGACATGCGTTGGTGGGCAGTAGTGCTAGTTGATATGTGGGTTGGCTGGTGGGCATGGCCATGGTGGATGGGGTGCCTGCAGGACATGTGCTGGGTAGGCCCCTGTGGTGTGAGCCACCTGCAGGGGCCGTGGAGGGTGTAGAGGGTACACCTGGGAGGACCCACACGTGCAATTCACGTGTGCTGCACCCCGCGCACCCCCGGAATACACGTACCCCGCTCAATCGCGTGTGGAACTTCCCGCGCACCCCTGAAATCCACGTACCCGGCCAACTCGCGTGTGGAACTTCCCGCGCACTCCTGAAATCCACGTACCCGGCCAAATCGCGTGTGGAACTTCCCGCGCACCCCTGAAATCCACGTACCCGGCCAACTCGCGTGTGGAACTTCCCGCGCACCCCTGAAATCCACGTACCCGGCCAAATCGCGTGTGTCACTTCCTGCGCACCCCCGAAATACACGTACCCCGCTCAATCGCGTGTGGAACTTCCCGCGCACCCCCGAAATACACGTACCTCGCTCAATCGCGTGTGGAACTTCCCGCGCACCCCTGAAATCCACGTACCCGGCCAACTCGCGTGTGGAACTTCCCGCGCACCCCTGAAATCCACGTACCCGGCCAAATCGCGTGTGGAACTTCCCGCGCACCCCTGGAATCCACGTACCCGGCCAAATCGCGTGTGGAACTTCCCGCGCACCCCTGGAATCCACGTACCCGGCCAAATCGCGTGTGTCACTTCCCGCGCACCCCCGAAATACACATACCCCGCTCAATCGCGTGTGGAACTTCCCGCGCACCCCCGAAATACACGTACCCCGCTCAATCGCGTGTGGAACTTCCTGCGCACCCCTGAAATCCACGTACCCGGCCAACTCGCGTGTGGAACTTCCCGCGCACCCCTGAAATCCACGTACCCGGCCAAATCGCGTGTGGAACTTCCCGCGCACCCCCGAAATACACGTACCCGGCCAAATCGCGTGTGGAACTTCCCGCGCACCCCTGAAATCCACGTACCCGGCCAACTCGCGTGTGGAACTTCCCGCGCACCCCTGGAATCCACGTACCCGGCCAAATCGCGTGTGTCACTTCCCGCGCACCCCCGAAATACACGTACCCCACTCAATCGCGTGTGGAACTTCCCGCGCACCCCCGAAATACACGTACCCCGCTCAATCGCGTGTGGAACTTCCCGCGCACCCCTGAAATCCACGTACCCGGCCAACTCGCGTGTGGAACTTCCCGCGCACCCCTGAAATCCACGTACCCGGCCAAATTGCGTGTGGAACTTCCCGCGCACCCCTGGAATCCACGTACCCGGCCAAATCGCGTGTGGAACTTCCCGCGCACCCCCGAAATCCACGTACCCGGCCAAATCGCGTGTGGAACTTCCCGCGCACCCCTGGAATCCACGTACCCGGCCAAATCGCGTGTGGAACTTCCCGCACACCCCTGGAATCCACGTACCCGGCCAAATCGCGTGTGGAACTTCCCGCGCACCCCCGAAATACACGTACCCGCCCAAATCGCGTGTGGAACTTCCCGCGCACCCCTGGAATCCACGTACCCGGCCAAATCGCGTGTGGAACTTCCCGCGCACCCCCGTAATACACGTACCCCGCTCATTCGCGTGTGTAACTTCCCCCGCACCCCCGGAATACACGTACCCCGCTCAATCGCGTGTGTCACTTCCCGCACACACCCGGAATACACGTACCCCGCTCAATCGCGTATTTTACTTCCCGCGGCGCCACTTTTTTGATGCGCTGGGACTCTACCGCCTGCCTTCGTGTGGCGGACGTGTTTCAGCTTGTGCGCGGCTTTGGCTGTGCGTGGGTTTGCCCTATTCCATTCCATGAATACGTGTGGTTCGTGTGCGTGTGGGCGTTACCTCTGCTTCCGTGCAGTGCATCCCCAGTTACGCCCTTATTTTCGCGTGTTGTTCCCCATTCCGCGCGTTACGCCCCATGTCCCGCCCACTTTCTGCTGTGTGCGCTGAGGTTGTGCGCTTTCACTGTGCGCGTCGCGCACCGTCGCGCACGCCTTTCGCGATGTTGCAGTGACTTGTGTGCCATGCACGGGTTTGGCGCACATCCCGCGGTGAACACGCGCAGGGACTTCCATGAATCGCACGCGTGCGCGTGCGCCTGTTTTTTTCCGCTTGCGCATGCTTGCGCATGCTTGCGCCTAGATTTTCGGCGCACGTTGGTTCCATGAATCGGCCCCTTAATGTATTAACTACTATATCACAACTTTCTAAAGATGACTAAAGCACCCAGAGGTGGGATTGCACAAGCCATCAATCTGCCATTTGTAGAGTGCTTCTTCATGAATCAGTTTCATGAGACAAACACATATGAAATCTGTCCTATTGCTAACTTGCTGGGCTAGCATTTCTCTATCAAGATCACGGATCTTAGGAAGATTCATATTTTTCTCTTGATTATTCATGCTTAAGCCTGCCTCAGTGTACAAAAGTAAGTGGTCAATCTCTGTGGTGTTTTACTGTACTGTAGGTATGATTTGTGTCTTGTTTCTTAATCCTATATAATATAAGGCCAGATGTAATGTTGTCCGATGCAGTCATGCGCAGTAGAGACTGCCTGTTTCACCTGTTGTCACTGCTAGAGGGAGCTGTTGCCTTAGGAACTATATAGTGGTCCTACTGTCCTTTGCCTATGCACTTTGTCCCATGTAGAAGGCTTTGACACTAGTCTTCAAATAATGCATTCTCACTGCTTTTTCACTTCACTCATAATAATGTTGATTTATGTTATGCAATGCAAATTCTGCCATTTTTGATAGAATTTTATTTGGCTGAACTCTCATATTAGAAATATTTTAGAATTTTTCACAGGATCTTGTGGACTTGTGTTAATTTTATAGGCCTCCTGTCTGAGTCACTGAAGATTTTCTCTCTTTCATTGTGTTCAAATTACCTGCCAGAGTTGTATGCGTCTCCTGTAACCATTTAAACACTCTACACAGCACTTTATCAGACAGCATCTCGTCTCCATTGAATCGAAAATATTCCCCAAACGTATACTTCAATCACCCCACTTTGTACTCTCCAAAAGACATGGGTTAAATATCCAAACACACAGGATTGGATCTGTGGGGCTAGGGGTAGATTTAAGACGGGACTTGGTCGACCATGATCAGAAGTAGTACTGCTCATGATGGAGCACTCCCTTACCAAGGGGATCAGTTTGGTGTTAACATTAAAAGAGTCAGTGCATGAATGAGCCATACGTCTGTGGTCACTGTAATGTGGTTAGAAGAGTGCCTAGGTTACAAAAGAGGTACGTCTTTGGTTGGCAAAGTGATTATTTCACCGGTGATAGTAGGGAAGAAGTCAACATAGGTAATAACAAAATGAAACCTCCTTGGTAATGCTGACTCGCCTACTGCTGCTCAAAGGCCAATTCTTGTGGGTCATGCTTTATCCCAGAGAAGTGATGTGAATGTAGCAGCTTGCGGACGAGCCTTTGAAAAAAGAACCTGTAATCCAACACTGGATTCAGGTCATGTGCCTTCATTGTGTAATAAAGGTCTTTGGCATAAAGGGAGACTGATCTTGCTCTGATGAAAGTGGAGTGGAGGGAGCTCAGGCTAGTAATGGCTGAAAGATGAGGTGTGACTTGTTCATGAGTTTTGAAGTGATGGGTTTATTAATGCATCAGCTCCAGTTTTTAGCATTCATTGGCTCAGCGGAAAGTAGATTTTGCATCTTTAACTAAGTGGCAATCAATCTGTGTGTTTATTAATTCAGCTGCAATCATTTATTGCATGTATATCCCCATCAGACTAGTTAAAGTACCTACTATATCAGTGACCTGGTGTGTACCAGGATTGTGCAAAGGTGAAGTTTTTTGGAAGTGTCTGTAAGGCGAGCAGACTTGGGCATAGTCACTGGATGCATGTGAGAGAGGAGCTGAAGTCAAATTCTCTTTGCATTTGGTACTCATTTCATGCAGTCTTCAGGCATCTAGCTCTACAGATGTAGCCATGAGGTACTAGGGGATAATGTCGAGGCAGGATGAAAACAGACAAAGAGCCAAACAGTCTTGAACATTATTCACTCTCCTTTTGCTCCCGCGCCAGGATGGACAAGGGCAGGTAGTCAGGCGCTGGGCATCTACTGTTAGGCAGAATTACATGCAGCACCCTTTGGGAACACTACACACAATAAAGACTACAGGTGTAAGCACAATCTCACCTTTGGTATAAGTCTGTACTACATAGTTTTGTGGTAGCAGGGCTGAGCATCCAGGCTTATCTCAAGACGGATGTGAGCACTACAAGGTGTTACGCAAAGGACTTGCAATCACAGTGGCTCAAACAAACACTTACCCAAGGTTTCTTGGTAAAACAACATTCATTTATTTACACAGTCATTTAGAAAACATTCCACTAGAAATAAGCAGCTCAATATCACACAATAATATACTCCAGTACCAAACCAATATGTTTCTGAACAAGTTAGGCTCCCCAGAAGTGGGAGCAGAATCGCACTTCAGTAACTTTAAATGGGAGTAAAAAGACACAGGTTATAGGAATTAAACACAAATGCTTTCTTAGGAAGGGCAATAGTTTCAGTTCACTACAAGAGGCAATTCAATTCAATAGGCCTGGGCCAAAGTCAATGGATCAGTGTCTTGGATAGGATAGCACAGTTCTGGTAGTAAATGGTTAAGTCTTTGCCAATGTCCTTAGAAGTAGTTTGCACGAAAAAGAGTGATATGTTGGATTAGACGTGAACAAGACTCCAAAGTTGGGAAAGTTTCACAAACTTTCACCGTGTTTGCACAGTACCAAGGTAATGAAGAAAAGCTGTATCTGAGACAATTGTTCCTGGCAGTTCCAGCAGATCTCTCTGTTCCTGGTCCTCAGTCATGGGGACAAGAGGGAGGACGTCAGGAGGTTCCTGCACTGCACGGGGACGGATCCACAAGCTCGGCAAAACGTTGGTTTAAGGTGTGTGTGCCTTAAAGACCACACGCTGGTATCCTTCTCACTGGCTATCCGGTTTTCAACAGCTCAAGGGAAGAAGACGTCCTTGAAGGGGCTTCTCTGTCGAGGGAGTTTCAGGCTATTCAGACCTGCAGCAGGGCTTCACCAGGAAAACCAACGGTCCAGGAGTTGCAGCAGTCATCTTGCTTCAGCTCGTCTTCGGTTCTTTCATTCCAGTGGTCGACTCTGCCTTCCAAGTCCCAGAGATCTGCTTTTAAACAGTTTGCTCCCATTCATTCCATCCTGGCTGCCACTCGCCCAGCAGGGTGGCTGTCTTTGCCGGACAGTCAGCCAGCCAATCACACCAGAGTGCTTTCATGTCTCCTAGGAGACTAAGTACAGGGAGTTTCAGGAACCTCCCTCACCTACTGTCCACCCCAGACACTCAGGCGCCAGAGGAGGGCTTCAGTACTGAAGCCGGCCAAAGGCAAACAAACAAAGGGACTAAACCTGGTTTGGCGCGCAGAGACAAACACTAGAAGGACCTTTCCAAAAAGAAATTGTGAAAAAAGTCGATCGGAACCTGTGTTTACACAGGAGGCTCAGACGCCATCTTGAAAAACATGGCTCCGGTGGATTTTAGCTACCGGAGCGTTTAAACGGGTTGTGGTAGGGAAAATCATGGTAATACCACTGCCACCCACCAATCTGAGAAGAAAGGGTAGCATTTGAGTGCTACATGGGTTTTCTAGGCATATGGAATAGTAGGTATTCCCTCAAGCACTCTTCTGTAAGGCAATGTGTGCTGGGTCTAGCAATTTAAAAAGACTAGCGAAGTCAATTTAAATTTACATTCACTGGGAGACAGTAGTCAGTCCCAGAGAAGGTTTTTAAACCTTGGAAAGTCTGAAAGACATCCCTGTGCCACTGCACTGAGGGTGCTACGTGACACACTAGAAAAAGATGATGCCTATGGAGTTGTCTAAAACTCCATATGCAAAGAACACAAAAGTAAAACACACATCAAAATACATGAAAGAGTGGGAAAAAAGGCTCACACTCTTTCCAGGTAAAATAATCAAGTCCCCGAAATCCAGCAAAGTTGCTCAGGGTCTCTGAGTTAAGGGAAATTAGCACATTTGTGAGAATTCTCCCTAACACCTATAGTGAAAAAAATGTCCTTTATTTATAGTTCTAAGTTAGTTTGCTATTTATGTACTTAGTTAACTTACCGTTATTGCATTTTATACAACAAAAGGAAGGAACACATGTTGTTCATTTTTGTATAGAATGTACTATTTCAACTATTTTAAGGATGGGGAAGGATATGGGGTTATGGCCATACCCTTGCACTTTGCAGTGAGTCAATTCACCGCAGACCGTGTCAAACAAAAAGGAGAAGTAGGGGAGGGCATATCAAAGAGGATTTCGGGAAGAATGAGTAATTGGTAGTCTCAGAATGCACTTCTGTTCTCTAAAGTAAACCTAATTAGCATGTGCAGTAAGATGTGGACAGTGCATTGGATTCAATGAATAGATTAATTAATGACAAAAACAAATCCCATGATAAGCATTAAGATCTCTGCTAGCTATTTTGCTGTATAAACATCCCCTATGGCCTCTCGATTATCCTCCATTTAGAAAATCTCCCAAATCCTTGAACTGAGAAAAGGAGCCGATACAAGACTGGGCTCCGCGGCTCTGAGGGTGGCTCGATTATCCTTTCAGCTGTGTTTGAGGTGCACAGTAAGTGTGCTTCTGCTTTCCCACAAGCTTGCACTCCCAGAATGATCCTATGTCTTTAACAGTGAAGTCCCTGAGCACATGTGCTGTGGGTCAAATAAGATAATACATGAATGCATTATAGTGCTATACGTTTGTGTGACACCAGATATGCTGGTGCCAGGTAGGCACCTTTGGGCTTTGAGTCCAACAAAGCAACTTGTGGTCCTGTCGTCTCACGTTAGCCTGTGGCCTCTTACTGCCGGTTAAAGAGTTTTTAGAAATGGAAATATGAGACGAAATCGTTCTAAGTGAATGTGTCCTGCAATTTTTACTGGTTCCCATTCCATGATCACTAAAGGTCTGGATGGCATTGGAGCCTTCTCAATTTATCATGATTGTCTCGTTGCCCTACCCTCAACAATTGCCAAAACTGTGTACATGTTTATTTATTTATTATTGAATGTGTTTTATCCCAAAAAGAGGACTTCTCACATATATTACGATCACATGATCAAAAACAATTATACATGAAACTTCATAAACATAAATTGAAAATCTATATAATTCCAAACATTTAATAATCAATATACATCTTTTTTTACCTAAAACAGAAGTTCAGTATGTATACAAATAGTTTCAGCCAAGATACCGTATTCGACGTAGGTAGCTAAAATCATTTCAGCTTTAATTTAGTAGCAATGTGATTCCATATTCGGTAAAGTGGGATGTGCAGTGTAATAGTCAGTGCCTTTAAATGCATCATAATGAGGTACGTATTTACCCAACTCATTCATATACAAAACTCCCAGACATTAACATTCTGTAAAAACATGCCTCGGAGATTTCAATGTATCACTAAGGTTGTATACGCTGCAGTATCTTTCCTCCTAAGGTAAGCCATATCCAGCCCCCACTATACTCAATACCGGGAGCTGATTAATCCAAGGTATTAAAACAAATCTGCGAATTTTAGCTGAAGTGCAGATTAGCAAGTACCTGTGAGGAGTTTGATATTTATGCATATTCTCAGACACATCAGCATATGATCTTAATTTCCTATATTTAACATAGTTGTTACTCCAATCCCAAGTACAAAGTTTAGATTTTCATTTACAACATGTAACTGTAGATACGAGGGACCAATTCAGGCATCCAAACCAGCTTTTCAAACATGTCATGGCTCGCAGATTCAATGGCTAACTATTTCTTAGGCAAAGCTCCTGCAGATGGTAGGAGCCTGCTAGACATTTTCAACATAGGGCACGTGGGTACTTTAAGCATTTTAAAATATATGAATGCTCTTTTAACACATACCTGGCCCTCCCGACATCAAACCAAGCTCTAGTCTAATTATAGACATCTGCACACCAGGGAAAAACAATAGGATTCTAGCCACAATTTGCCTTCCAGTACATCCAGCGACCTAAGGTCAGCGATAGGTAACGCTTCCAGGCAGTAACGGAGGATAGCTCAGCGGCAATGTGCTCGCCTTGGAAGCAAGACAACACAGAGCAACACAAGTTCGATCCCCGGGTCTGCACTTATAAACTTTGGTGTATTAAGTGCGTTATAAATAACCTATCATATCATATCATAGTACTGAGGGGCAAAAACATTTTCTATAAAGGCGGATAATCCCAGACAAAATGTGTATCCCGAGGTCTGTTGTGCAAATTTAGCAATTAGAGATGTAAGTGAGCCTTTCTTCTTCTTTCAAAACTAAAGTCTTATAACCACTGCCAGCATCAATGGCTGCGCCTAAATATCTGTAGCTAATGACCTATTTCAAATTCTGGCCCAGCAGGCGGATAGACGGATGGGGAACTGGCCTATGGCTAAAGTGAATTACCTTAGTCTTAGAGAGGTTAATGATGAGATCAGTTTCCCTTGCATAAAGTTCCAAAGTCCTCAGGGAGAGATTGAATCCACTACTACATGTATGGTCAAATACGAGTTTATTGTCAGCATAAGCCAGACTTACCATCTGAACCTGACCAATCCTCGGTGGTCAATTACTCATTGATCTCAACAGTGGGGGCAAGTCGGACACGTAGAGATTGAATAGGAGGTGGGGCAACACACACACCAGTTTAACTCCCCTCCTATTTCTATAGGGGCAGTGAAGGCCCTGCCACTGTCCAATCTCACCTGGACACTTGTTTCAGTTTACAACCACTGTATCAAATTAAGCAAATTACCTAGGCATCCCAGTGCAGCCATCTTCCTCCAAAACCTGCTGCGGTTCACCGAATCAAAAGCAGCACAAAATTCAATAAATGCTACATATAAAACTGGGCCACCATTAGTCTTAGATTGACCTGCATGCAAGTCGATCACCATCAGGAAGTGAGTAGTAGAACTTCTCTGCCTGAAGCCCAATTGCGTGTCATCCAAGATCTCTTCTGTGTATGTAAGAAACCTCCTGTTGTATGAAGGAGCAAACTAGCCCTTCTGACCTATCTATGTTGATGCTGCTTTTTATGTCAGAGGATTCATTATCTGCTTCTCGTATGTTTTGCTAGGTTTTTGTTTCGTTCTTGGTGTTTTTGTACATTTTGCCCATTCATGCAGAGTAGACAATTTCATCTCTGATATGGTCCCTCTCATTCTGTCCAGCCTCATAGATTCGATCAGCCATGAAGGCATGCAGTGACTGCCCATCCCCATAGATTCACTCAGCCATGATATTCTGGTCAGAATTCCTTGCATGGATTCAGAGGCAGAGATGAAAATCCATAACAACTACAGTCACAAGGATGTGTGCGGTGAATTTGCTGTTACACTTACTTTTACAGGTCACCTTCAAAAAGGATCAAATGTTCTTAATTTCAGAGACACACATTTCCGTAATTTTATAATTCACACATCACAAGTCAGGGTGTTCATTACTCACATCAGAATCTAACAAAATGTGCAGGGCGTGATTTAATGCAATATCAGAAAAATGACAGAATGCACATCAAAAATATCTTTAGAGCAAATCCTTAACCCACTGTGCACCAGCAAACCCATGATTCTGGAAATGGTGTTAGGCAAGACATTAACTAATTGCTAACCTGCTCGCCAGGGATCAAAATGCTCATTCAGAGGATGTCTGGCATCACACAAAGTGGCCATCAACACTGGTCCAGAGGTGCGGGGATACTACTTTACATGTACCTTTGTCTTTGATTCGTAAGGCTAGACCATAGTGTGTACTGAACCCCTATGTTTTTTGCATGCCCATAATCCTCCATCTTCCCAGTGGTCTTTTCCTACAACGTTTTCTGTGTCCCTTTCTTTCAATTTGCCTTCCCCTGATTGTTTCTGACCGTGTTGTTCGTGTTGTTATTTCCAATCTCCCTAACACTCTTTCTTCTCAGCCTATTTGTACTCCTTAAAACTGTCGATCCAATGCTCACAATTGGCTTATTCATGCAACATCAGCCATAATAAACAGATGCTTATTGGTTGGGACTGTAATGCAGGTATGTACTGGAGCTTGACAAGCTCACCTTCTTGGAGTAAAAGGCAACAGTTCAAGGGGAGACCCAAGATAAGACACTGCCTTAACTGCTAAAGCTACATGGACATGTCAACTGAACGACTAGTTTTCAGAATAGATGTACCATTGTGGGATATTACCAGCAACATGGTTTCTTGCCCACCCCCCACATCCCTCAGTGCACCACAGCCCCTCCCATTTTTCCAATTGTCTATGTGCCCTCTCGTTCTGACCTGCCTGCCAATCATATCTCTCTTTGTCCCCAAGGTGACAGTTGTAACTTGCAGACATTTTACAGACTGCTGTTGCCTCGGATGTCGTTGCAGTTTTCCTGTTGAGGAGCTACTGTCTTGTGCTGTTTTATGGAATTTGAATAAACTCATGAAAATAAAATAAAAACAGTGTGTGACCAGTTGGATTGCCTCTGTCTTGAGATGTTAGAGAGGGGCAGCAGGCTACGACTGCTCTCTGGGAACAAAAAGCCATATTGCAACGGCTTGCCGCACGTATGGCAGGATCAGGAGAAGTCAAGACACCTATGTTTGGTAGTCCTAGAGAGGCCACTGGTAGCACTGCCAGGGTTCCAGAGCCATCATGTGGGCCCTTCTGGTTAATGAAAAATCCCAGTGCTGACTAGAAATTGAACACGCTGAAAATATAATGAAGCACCCTGATCGACGAATGTCAGCAGACTGTGTGCATTATTTGTAAATGTGTACAAGTTTGATACAAACGGTGTGTGCAGACGCGGTTGCAGTGTAACTACTTGGAATGTTGTTGGCAGAATGAAAGGTTCGGCATATGGATGGGAGAGCAGGAGATAGCTTCCATTCTTGCTGACAGTCTAAACCAGAAGCGCATGTCAAGTAGTAAATCTCAAAATGAGCTGAAAGAGCGCACGGGAAAGAGGGGAACAGATTGTCAAACTATGAGCAGGGCTTCTGTCAAACGTTGCAATACCCTATACAAGAGAAGACTTTTTTCTGGATTTAGGGCTGGTGGTTTAAGTTAACATAGGCTCTCTGTAAATGTTCACCCAATGTAGGTTTTTGGGACAATTTTATTGAACAATGTGCTTTCCTCTTTTTTCTGCTTACTCAACCTAAAACAAGAGAATTAGTAAACCACTGAAACAATTCCTCTCGTGTAGTTTAAATAGTTGCATTGCATTCGGCCCTCGGGTATGATAGGTTGTGAATCAGCCTGAACTCCCCCCTCCTCTTTTTTGGGTACCAAACCTAAAGGGGAACAAAGAAAACCCTTGAGCGGGTGGCCTTGAATGGCCCTGCCACCCTACCCATACTAAGTACTTTCAAGATATTTTTCCTGGCTGTCCCTTGATCTAACCGCAATGACTCCGGATTCTTCCGGATTGACCCATTACTGATGGCGAAGGAAGGAATCCTAAAACCCTCCCGAAAACCATGATACAAAAAACTTGCATCTGCTACACAGGAGTGAGTTCTCACCTGAAATGCCAAAGCCTGAAAATTGATAGGGGACTTTGCCACAGCAAACGCAGCCAAATGTTCCTCCCCTGATTCCCCCTTAATCCGACCATCACTTGTCTGTTCTCCATCCTTTTGCTTCTTGAAACACTTGCTTTCAGTGTGGGAGGACCCTCCGCAAAAAAGAACAGATGTGCCTAAATCTACAGGCAACCCCTTTTGCACACAACTTCTTGTTGAACTGCCAGCATGCAGATTTTGTGTCGAAAGCCCTATTTGTTGGGCGAAAAAGCGTTGGATTCTGCTGAACAAAAGGAATTAGGGGCCCTGTTATACACTTCTGTAGGGGTAATGTCGTCTAACTAACTGTTCACATCCCTCTGATCCCATCTCATCTCCAGCTGATTGGCATTCATCTGATGAAATTGAGTGTCATACTTCAGCCAAGCTGCCTGATTGTTCTTGTGCTGAGCGGCACGATGGTGTTAAGGTAATACAATAGCCCACCGCCCAGCTCCAACTTTTTTTCTATCAGGCTGCTGGAATATATGGCAAAACCTGTGATCCAATTGGACAGACTCTTATCTACCCATATCTTCTTAGGCTTGAAAAATGCATCATTCCCCTCCTGCCTTCTCTTGGAATTCACCCCCTATGGATGAAATCAAACACAACCACATATTCCCCTTTCCATATATTTTCCTTCACCTCATTATTGAAATGAAGAGTTGGGAGAGCCAGGGATTTCATGGGTAGGGCTGAGCCAGGGCTAAGCCTGGGGATTAGGTCTGGCTCTAGGAGCCCACCATGGGGCGAGCCTATGAAATCTTTGTCTCCCCCAGAAAAATGTAAAAAAATAAACGTGGCCTTGGGAGGGCCAGATTTTTTTTTCTTCATATTTGGGCATTTATTTCCATTTTGCCAGCGCAGGGCCAGCAAAAATGGAAAGAAATGCCCAATATTTAAAAAAATAAGCGTCCCTGGTGCCCTCTCCGCACCGAGCCAGCATCATGGCCAGATATTTTATTTTATTCATATTTGGGCATTTCTTTCCATTTTGACTGTGTAGCGTCAACAAAATAGAAAGAAATGCCCAAAAAAGGAAGATAGGCCTACCTTAATTAAATCTGTTGTATCTGCTACCCGCTGCTGCATACCTGTCTCATGCTGCACCAAGTGACTCCCTGTTCTGATCCCAGCCAATCGGGTTGTCTGGTGGCGGGACAGGAAGTCGTGGCTCAAGGGTGGTGTGGGCATACAAGCAGCATAGGCTACGCTGGTTTTCAAAATGTAATCTTTTTGCCGCGATCGTGTGCGCACAGTTATATTGGGCAGCCATGGTAGTGCCCGTGGTGTCCGGAGGTACTGCCCTGCAAGGAGGGTCGGGCTGGAGCCCTCGTTTAAGCCCGGGCCGGCCCGGTCCTCACCAGGCTTGCCCACCTCTACTTAAATGCCAGCATAAACTAACCCCTGGAGACAAAAGGGGGGCAACACTCCCTGATGCAGTAGCAGATAAAGATACTGTCGCCTGACCACCTGACTGAGACTGCGTAACTGGCGATTGTTGTCCCGCTTAGCCGGCCCACACCTGGGCGGCCGACACCACGGCCTTCTCACTCACGACCAGTATTGACACTGGGGGAGCAACTGTTGTCACAATGTGGGGGGAAAGGACAGAGCACCCCAGCCCTGAAGAAACTGGCCCCTGTAGCCCATCGGGTGACCCCAGGATACTGGCCCCCACGACTGGCTGCACAACCCCCAACCCCTGCCATAGGATGCCCCAGTGATTGGCTCGGGAACTCCCCGGTCCTGTTAACATTCTGCCCCAATTGAAGGTGGGCAAGAATATTGAACTCGGGTTTGGGTGCAAGATAGGGATCCTGTGTGGACCCCCAAAGGAATTTGTCCCATTCCACTCAAAAATTGTATGCAGGAATTGTACACCCGGCCAACCAAGGACCTCTGCCCCACCTAGTGCAACACTGGGGGCTACCATTTCCACCACATCGGGACCTGGTGTCTCACCCAAAATCTGTCCCAATCATGTCGCTCGTGCTGGTTGTCCTGGTTCGTTAACTGGCGGTTGCACAGGTGGGCTCGGTGCCGGGGCTTCACTACCTGGTGCAGCCGACAACGACCCCACCCCCGATGGACCGGCTAATGGAGTTTCTGGGGCTGTGGCTGCTCGTCCTGGCCTTTTCATCCTTCTTTTCGCTGGAGGCTGAGTGCTGGTGCCCAAGGCTTCCTGCGGTACCTTTTCACTCTCACACCAGGTGCCCTTGTGGGTGGCCGCTGCTTGGGTGCCTCTATGACATTGGTGGCCCCATCAAGCATGTTGTGTACCCATTGCATGCCCTTCTCGTTGTCCTTATCAAGAAACCAGGACATCACTGCTAATTGTTCCTGCTCCGCTTTTTGTGTGTACCGGTGCTCCTGCTTTGCTTTTCCTTGGGGCCATACCCTCCGGGTTGTCGCTGCCCAAGTGCGCCGTGCCATAAAACCTAAAAGAGTAATGGTGAGGATATTATTATAATTCCCACTCTCCACAAATATATACACCTACATTACTGCACTGCCCCTACAAATGGCAGAAATTTAACCATATGTAGCTCCATGTAACCCGGCATTCGCATTGATTTTTAAAACATGGTTGCACACACAGCCCACGCAAAGTGCTGCTCTGCTTCCAAAACGAGCGCCTTGTCACTGCTACACAATCCGAGTTCAGTTCTAGCTTCATGAGGCACTCAATGGTACGCATAACCCCATGTAACCGGCAATCTCATTGATTTTAAAACATGGATCTACACGCATCCCGGCCCTTGAAAATGTGCTGCTCTTTGCCGTCCTGCTTCCTAAAGGAGGGTGTTGCCCCTGCTATACAACCAGAGTACGATCCTAGTTCACGGATGCTTTTCGTATATCAAACACGTTCCTGGGCTTGAAAGCATAGCAACCCACGCATACATTAAGCTCTCCACTTTACACCACCATTTCTAACAAACTGCATAAACGGCGCATGCTGTCCTAAACAAACCAATGCTTTTCTGTGCAACGAACGCGTTACCACCATGAATACAATGTGGCTCAACACCCTGCCAGGACCCCGCTGTATTAACATTTGCTAACCCAACCTTAAAAACACAAAAAACAGGGAAAAGACCCCTCCCCCAACCCAACCGCCTGCAGGACCCACCCGTGGTTTGCAACTACTGGTCGTGCCTCCCCCACAGGTCCCGCCGTAATATATTCCTTGTTTCCAAAGCGAAGATCCCAGTTAGGGGCCGTCACAAAATGCATTCACCCCACGGCCCGATCCGCCTTGTACCCGTTGTCTATCTCTCCTAGGATGTAGGTACAGAACAATGGCATTTCGCTAAACTGGTTACATGGCTTTATAAAGAGATATTATATACCGAATCACTTATATATCGAAACATATATCTTGAAAACCTTAATAATGAATTTTCATTTTTTTGGGGGGTGTCCCCCCTCAAACCCCAGTTTCCGACCCCTAAAAACCCATCGTGACCATTACCCCAAAAGAATGAACCCTTTACCCCACCATAAATATATTCGATGTATGGGTTTTCAAGGTATATGTTTAGATATAAAAGTGATTCAGTATATCATTCTTCGATATAAAGACTGGATACCCGCTAAACCCGTTACTGATGATCCCCGAAATCCAGGGACTGCCCCCGCCGCTCTTGCGCTCGCCCGCACGTAATCCCCTGCGACCTCCACAACCCGACACATAATTATCAAACTTTCCAACGATCCCCAACCCTAGCAACCGCCCCCACACAGTGCAAACTTGCTATTTACTATGCTGCAGTGCAGGGGTCAAGACGCAGACCGGAAACCATGACGCTGAAGGAAGGACCCAAGCAATGGTGCTGCAGGACCCCGGCGAGGGACAGGAACTTTGTGGATGAAGCCTAGACAGGAAAACGTGAGTGGGCAGCGGCGAGAAAGCATGACTAGGATTCCGGGGGCGGACCCACTTATATACCTGGTCCCCCCCCCACCGGAGGCAGGTAAGGAACAGGAGCCCACGTTGCTGCGACCCCGCCCCCCATCCCCTAGGATGTCCCCACTTAATGAATGAGCTGCTGCCATGGCCCATCAGGTAGCCTCTAATGGCGCCACTCCTGCAATGGCGACGCCTCTAAACAATTCATCTCACGTAGTTTAAATAATTGCATTGTGTGCTTAGATATTCCAAAAAGAAAATATGAACTACAAAGCAATGATAGGCACCTGAAACATCACAACCCAGTTAAGAGCATCAACAACAAAGTTAATTAATTTCCCCAAAGGCATACAACGTATACATAGTACAAAGAAAAAAACATCAAATAACAAAGATACAACTCCAGTTTTTATAACCAGATGAAAACATAAAGTAAAAAGAAATACACACATACCATCCTGCATCCCTTTTACTCAATGGTGACCCCTCAAAGGTTCGGCCCAAGAACGTGCACAATCTAGCGCGTCTTCATCACAAGCATGTGTCACAGATAAAATCAAAGCATAGGATCTGCAGCAAACAAGCATTGACAATGAGAACAGTTTTGGCTTTTGTGTAGGCATGGTTACAGGCGTTTCCTACCTCTGTTATAATGCTGTTGACTGGCCATTAATGATAGCAGCTGGAAAATGGTGCAAGTACCTGGTCATATAATAGTAATGTTAGCAAATGCCCATACACAGACTTGCGTTTAACAGGACTTCATTGAAAGGCATGCATGCATAAAGGAGATCCCAGGAGGATGCGTTTTGAGTGGAGGGGGGAGGGGCAGGCAGAGGTTGGTGGGAATGTCCATAAGAATAGGTATGGCCATGGGCAGTCAACAAGTGGGCAAATAACCAAACAACATCTACAACCTGTATGTCCTTCATATATCACCTCCCCTCGGCTGAAATCCAATTCAATAGTGTTTGCTTATAGATGGTGTTTCCACACTACCTCATAGTCAAAACGAAAAAGGGGTGCAGCATACAACACCCTTATATTTCAGCAATAAGGGATAAGGTCACTGTGGTAAACAAAAAGGGAGACAAACTGCAGTATCTAGATATAAAACATCACACTAGCAAGCTCTTGAGTGTCTGTACACTCTCATGATGTGGATAATTAATTATGTGTGTATGTGTGTGCTCAAAAGGTGGGTGTAGGGGGGTTGGAGGTGTGTGGGTGTGTGTGTACGTGTGTGCATGTGTGGAAAATGAGTTACAGTGTGGTAGCATAGTTTAAAAAACCTCCTACATTGGGTGGACAATCTAATATTTGCAACATTGCTACAAATCGAACAAATGCCCTTAACACCCGTTTTTCTGTGTGGGCAATACAGATGGAACAAACAGGTTTTGCCCCAATCTAAATAATGATTTTTATTTTTTATTTTATTTATTTATTTTATTGTATTATTAACAAAGTCAACTTTTAATACTACACACTTAATAGAATGGAAAAGCAAAAAACAACAATCAAATATCCAAACAAATCCATAAAATAAACAAATGTACAAATCCAATTAAGATCCCACATAACCATCTTAACAAGCAAGGATAAACAATCATCCATGATCAGCCAATGATATCAAAGATTAAAAGTATCTGCTTCCAAGGTTTTTTAAAATAAACAGTGCAAGCATCTTTATTACCACTCTCACAAGTTGTCCAGAGAGCCTCTGACGGGTAATTTGTCCTCTATGCCAGCTGATCTCAAAGCTTGTAGTCCTACTGATGAGAGAGGGGTATTCTGTCAGAAGATGTTTCATGGACTCTAAGCAGTCCTCCCCACACAGACAAACACAGTCTTTTATTTCTCCGGATTTTGAACAATGACCCTGTGATTGCCAAGGACCTTAAAGAGTTACATTTCAATTTCAAATTGTCCCAAACAAGTGAGTTACCTAAGAGATGATTGATATAATTGGGATATAATTGGGAGTTCCCACTCGTTCGGAGATGTCTTCAAGAAACAAGACTGTGGAGGTTTTGGTGTCAATATTTACAATCAATTGCTCCTTACCCTGCATAAAGAGAAGAGCTTTCATAGTTGTTCTATAGCGGGGAAGGGTCATGGACAGTGCATTCTCAGGAGCTATCTAGAACCACATTTCAGCCATGAGCTGGGTCTGGACAAGATTACCACTAGGCATGGAACACTTTCTAGTAGTTCAATTGTCATACATCACCCTAATCAAGGAGTTAGCTGGGGCATTGACCAATTTCCAATATGTGTGTTTCATCATTTTAAAAAGCCCTTGCTGTGGAGAGGATCTTTCGTTTCTGCTCATTTACTTAATCCTGCATTGCGAGCTGACAAGGGGCTCTTGCAGGGGAGTGAACGCTGTCTGTTGGAGGCGGGCTTTGCACTCGGCACGTGACCCATCACGTGACTTGCCCCAGTGCTAAAGTGCACTGCCAGTCACCCTTGCGGCGTTAAGCCCGGCGGGGTAAAGGCCGCTAGCTGTGCTGTTGTGCGGCTGTTGGGTGCTGAGGTGCTCTGGTAAGTGCCACACCACTCGGAGGATTTTAATAACTACCAAAAGTGATTAGTTGACTTTTCTTGACAGTTTTATTGCATTTTCAACCAAATTTATAGTATTTATTGACCAGCTCTTCTATTATGCAGTCACGACTGCCTTCAATAACAATGGGCTTGCCCCCAAAATCACAATTGGCACGCAATTCATGCACACGAAATTCCATAGCATTAACTGTACAACAACCAGCATTGTCTTTGTGCTCAACGCCAATAGCAAGCAGAACGCGCAAGGGTCGCAAAGCTGCGCCTCTCGGGCCTCCTTTGCAGGATATTCGACAATTTTGCAAAGGATCCGCGAAGTGGCCAGTTTTAAACCTCCCAAAATCGTCTTCTATTGTTCACACGGTTCATGAGCAATCTTTTGTTGAAATGAATGTGCGTCCTGTTTTGCGTAATGATATCAAAGATGCACCAATAATCGTTAAACCAGTAACACCCTTTTTGCCTGGGTCAGTTCAACATGTTTCCCTTTCTGATAGCATATTATTACACAATATACCTTCCTCTGCCCCTACTCAACCAGTAGGGGCTCAAACTCCCATTGCTACGGCAAAAAATGTCACCGCAAATCTAAATTTGAGTGATGCTGATCTTTCTTCCCAATTACTCCATGTGGATGTTTCTCATCGTCTTTCTGAATCTCCTATTATGTTCTCAAATTGTGAGTCGAACTGCTCCGCCATTGATGCTTCTTATCTTGCTCCCACCCCTCGACAACGTCCACAATCTCCAATTTTAGCATGTAAGGTGGACCCAGAAATGACAAACAAAAGCTTGGTCAACTTAACATTAGCTGCCATGCACACTTCACTCCAAACATTAATCAAACTATTTGATGTGTGGACAAACAAGTCCACTGAACATACTCAAAAATTAGACAAAATCCTGGAATGGCAGGAGCATGCCCCCACCCTATTTTCAAAATATGCTAATGCAAAGAAAGTATGTGAATCAAGTGATACACTTGTAGTATTGAAAGCTTCTTTAGGTACACAAACTTCTGGCCCATTGCAAACTTTGGTGAGTCATCTCACTGAGCACAGTACACCATCCAAATCTTGTGCATACACAGCCGTTCCATACATTGAAGGCATAATTCACAGTGCCGCGGTTCGTCCAAGTGCTTTTGCACAAGGTCTAGCCACTACTCAGTCTGACTTTGGCATCTCGTCAACTACCAATGCTCCCTATGAAATATTTACAGATAAAGCGCAGACAGGTGCTGGCAAGGGGGTTACTCCTAAGAGGGCGGAGTCAAAAATAATAAAAACAAAAAAAACGAAAAACCAAACCACTATCAATCAAGACCACACATCCAAAACTAGAAATTTTATTCGTCAGATTCACTTGCCGAAAAAAAATACCTTAATTGCTTCCTCAGCAGTATCAAAAAAATATCAACAATTGGCCTTGTTGCGCACCTCGACTATCTCCCTGACTAAAAATCTTAAAAGTGCGCCTATCGTGCCGCCTTATGCCCCATTGGATGCTCAGGTGACCGCAATTAATGACCCTAAATCATCAAATTTCATTCCACCAAATGAAAGAGATATCACCCTGAATCCCTCATCCTCTAAAGTCAGTAGCTCTTCCTCAGAGCTCCATCGTTTGGAACTTAGACGGGCTGTTGATGCCTATATGTCAGATCAGGGCTTCCGCAAACATGAGTCCTCTCCCGTAACTCAACTAATGCAGACTAAACAGGCAAAGCCCGAGGTTGAACAAGATCGTCAACCTGTGAGTAACCCTTTGTCTGTATCTACCGAGCCCAAGGCATCTCCCATCAAGCACTGTTCTGAAACTAACTTTTTGACCATGCCCCCATCTGATAAGTCTGGGAAATCACTTTTGGCTGCAATTGTTCCTGAACTATTTAGCCTACTTAAAGCCACCATTGCCAAGGATCTTCAAATGCCATCTAGTGTAGCTTTAACTAGTGATAAAAAACTTCTCGCAAGTCACTCGGTTTCTTTGGCTCCCAATAATAAATTCATTACTACTCAACTTACTCCAAAACGTTTAGCTAATTTCTGTCTAGTGTTAAAATGTCATCCGTTGCCATATAAGCAGTTTGTTTTGAACAGAAATTCTATTTTGAATATCTTTGCAGACATAGCGGCACTTGAGGATATCAGTTCGGACGATTTAACATTGGTAGATTTCTTTGACAATTCGAACTTCCATATTGTGAGACTTTGGATGCAATCTCGTGTAATCCAAAACGCAATATGGTTAGCAAGAAAGGACCTGTCTGACCTTGGCTTTGAAGTACACTCTGAATCCAACCCTAATCCGCAGGTTGCCCACCAACAACATTTTCTTAGTCAGTCGAAACATGCTACATATGAAAGCCATTCGAATGGGCTTAAAGAATCCAGAGCTTTATAGGTTCTGAACACCAGCAGTAACTAGACCAAGCTCTGACAACAAGTGAATTCACACTTTTAAGTTGGAACTCCAGGGGCTTTTCTCATCTCTTGAATAATGATCTGAGTTCACTAAGCAAATACAATCTGATTATGTTACAGGAAACTTGGCTAACTAGTATGCCAATTTGGGACACACATGATGTTTTAATTAATACTGCTAGCAAGAGTTCTTGTGGCAGACCTTATGGTGGTCTTTTAACAGCCATTCAAGCGAACATTAATACCAGTCTCACTTTTTGGTCTTCACCTAATCCCTTTATTCAAATGTCACGGTTAAAATTGGATGCTACCTCGTTTGCCATTATTAATGTATATTGGAATCCGGCGGGGATAACGGACGAACGCTTTTTGGAAATGTTGAGCGATATGATCAGTCTGGTTTATATGGACAACACAGTATACAAAATTTTGATTGCTGGTGACCTAAATCTAGATTGTATAGGTGGGAAAACCTTAAACTCCCAAATTCGAATTAAGAAATGGTTACAATTTGTAAAATATCACAATCTTTATTGACTCAATGGTGCGTTCAAATCCGATATCCCTCCGGGTTCAACATGGCATAGAGGGAAGTCTTCCTCCATCATAGATTATATGTACATGAATCTCAGTTGTTTCTCTGATGTAATAGACTTTGAAATTGTACAATCTGACGTGAGTGACCATAATCAACTGACGGCCAAATTTCTGTTCAATGGTGTCCCAAACTTGCAGAGAGATAAATATCAACATTCTCAATTGATCACCAATAATGCAGGTAATAAAGTAAGATGGACGGACAAAGCTTTAGCCCGCTTTTACACACATTTGAATCATGAAGGTAACAAAATCCAACAGAATGTGGCAAACTCTAACATCTGCTATTCTGACATGATTCAAGCCTTTCGACCTCCTCTGGTGAGCACTGTATCTAAACCTAAGACTCGACTTCCCTCTCTTCATAATTTCAACTCTGAAGTCAGAAATCAAAAGATATTATTCAGACTTCAAAAAAGAGAAGCTATGAAATTACCTCATAGTATTCGTTTCAGTCAGTTATTAAAAATCAAAACCAGTTATAGAAACTGGATTAAATCCAGGCGTGCCACATTATACCATCTTGACAGCCAACTGTTATTGGCTACCATTCAAAGCCTGAATATTGCTAATACCTGGTCCCTGCTCAATCAAGCCACAAATGGGCCCCAGGCTATAATACAGGCCAACGAAGTCACTGAGGCGGACTGGATTTCCTATTTCTCTATTTTATATAGTACTCCAAAAGGGGGTTCTGCACCATCATCCGACAAGTTCACGACGAAGTTTCATCTAAATTTTGATTTGGATGATATTCGCCTGTTTATCAAGAAGTCCAGTCGATCTGGTGCATGCGGACCTGATGGTTTATCTAACAGAATGTTCAAAGATCATCCAGACATCTGGTCCAAAATACTATTTCAAATATTTTCTACCATTATTAACACGCAAACGCTCCCCCCCTCCTGGACTCACTCAATAATCATTCCCATTTTCAAGAAAGGGAACAGGAAAGATCCTACATGTTACAGACCCATAGCATTATTGGACGCTCCCGGTAAGATCTTCTCACGTATAATTTTAAGAGAGTTTCAAAAATGGACTATGCAGGCTGGACATAATGATCCTTTTCAAGCAGGCTTTGTGGCACAAGTAGGCACTATTCCTAATATTTTCACTCTAAATACACTTCTTTCTGAGCATACTGTTCAGAAACAGACTTTATTTTTAGCTTTTGTTGACTTTAAAGTCGCTTTTGACTCAGTCGACAGATCTCTTTTATTCTCAAAATTAATTAAATACAATTGCCCCTCTTTGCTGACATCACTAATAGTTCTCCTACACACAAATACTACCATGCAGGTCAGACTTGCTTTGGGGGGCGATCTATCGGCTAAATTTAAAACACACAGAGGATTGAAACAGGGGTGCATTTTGGCCTCCTCTATATTTAATTTTTTTATTTTTGATTTGGGCATTGCTCTTAAGCAGATAAGTAGTGACTCTCCGAGTATGGGTTTGACCAAAATCCAATATCTTCTTTATGCAGACGATTTGATTCTCATCTCAAAAACTCAAAGTGGTTTACAAAATCTCTTAAATGGTCTGGAATCGTATGTGGATGCAAACCACCTAAATATAAACATGAATAAAACACAAATAATGGTTTGCAAATGGCACACGGGAGTAAAAGTCAAACCTTTCACATGGAAATTGCATAATTTGGCCCTTGTCAAGGTTTCCATATATAAATATTTGGGGATTTTGATCATTGAAACTCCTGCAAACCCCAGTCAAGATTTGGAAATTAAGGGCAAACTTCAGACTTTAGTTGCCCAGGCTAAATTGTTAATGGGCAAATTTGGCAAATTCACAACAAAAAATGTGGTAACTTTCTATGTGCAGAAAGTCCTTCCAATCTTAACTTATGGGTCAGAGGCCCAGGCCCCCAAAAAAGAAATTTGGTGGGATAGATTGGAATCATCTTTCTGGAAGCAAGTACTACATGTTCCGGCAAGTACACCGTTGCCGTTGATTAGGTTTGAACTGGGCTCTCTTTCTATTTTTTCGTATGTTACTTGGAAATACTGTGCATTTCTTCGAAAATGTCTTCTCTCTCTTGATCGTCCAGATATCTTGGGTCAAGTGGCTGTCCATCTATTAAGCAGAGATCGATTGTTCTCCCAACAATGGTGTAAGTTAACTCTAAATGTATTAGCTGATGCATCAATCTCGCTGGAGCTTCTATTATCAAATGAAGGCAGCGCAAAAAAAAAAATTCAACAGCATGATTGGTGTACTACCCAAAATAAATGCGTAACTTACAAAGATTTTAAACAGAATTTATTTGGTCACAAGCGTCACAGTGTCATGGCTGATTATTTGGTCAAATTTCCATGCTCCAAAATACGTCACAAGCTGCTTCGCTTTCGTTTAAATTTGTGGCCGACTCGAGATGTTTTGTCTCGCAGAAATTTAATCCCGAAGGCTGAAAATTACTGCCGATTTTGTCAAGTTCTAGACCAGAAAGAGACTTTGGAACATTGTATAGTGTACTGCCCTCAACTAGCAGCGACTCGTAAGCTATACTTCAAAAATCATCTGGAAGAACAAAATAGGTATATACACAAAGATCTGTGGCAATTCATCTTTTCATCACCTAAGCTAGTCATAAAGATAGCCACCATACAATTTCTGGATGCTGTATTTCCTAATGATCACAATAAGCTGTAGTCAAATCCTACTGAACATCAAAAAGAATACCAACTGAGTAGCCCAGACTGTTAAATTCATTCACTGAAATTGTTGTTTTTGTACAAGTTTGCTGATAAATAATCATGAAATGCAATTTGCTTTGTTTTCTCTTGTATGTGGAAAATTTGAAAGGTTGATTGTATTAACCAAACAAATAAATATTAAAAAAAAAAAAATATATGTGACTAGACAGTTCAGGGTAAGCTTTAGCAACATTGGTTGGATATTGACCTCCTGTGGGAATAGGGTGGCAATCTCGGCAGTCTCCTCAAGATGGCATGCTCTAATTTAACTACCTCAGTCATTTGGCTGCAGCGTCTAACATAGCCAATAGCTGGTAATTAAGTGGGTCAGAACGACAGCCTTTTTTGTATACTGGAACAATGATGCTGTCCTTCCAAGAAACAGGTACGGACTGTGTCACACAGATCCAACGAAATAAACAGTAGAGCACCACTGCCCAGATGTTAGTGTACGTCTTGATGAGAAAGTTGCAGAGGGCATCAGAGCCCGGTGCTCTGGAGGATTTACTGGCCATGATCAAGTTGGCAATGTCAATGGGGCCCTTCTGAATGGTCCAGCAAGAATATGCCTGAACTACCAGAGGATTTGCGGGATCGCAAACACATAGTGTTTGCCGGATGTGAGTTACCCAGTCCTTTTCCGAGACCTCATTTACATCTCTACCTTGTGAACTACTTCCATTGATGATTTTCCATAACTCTATATGATTATTAGAGAGTGAGGAGTGTACCAGATCATGCCACTAGAGACAATCTACGTAATACCTGTGCCATTTTAGCCATTTGAAGTATTTGCCCTTAATGGTTTTAGCCGATTTTAGCTGTAGCTTAGACATATTATGGAGGTCTTTGCAAAGCACCCTCTTTCCATCTTTAATGGACAAGGGAGAAATCCAAGTAGATTGATTTCCTTCTGTTTATGTAATAAGGAACAAAAATAAATGTTGCAGCACTTTTCCAATGAAAATCATATTTATATCACATTTATATCACATTGAAAACACAGTATAAAAGTTAGAATGTAGCCTTTTGTGCCTGGTTTAAAAAAAGTTATTTAATGTGAATTGGAGAAAACCCTGTTTGCTTTCCAGGTTGATGACCAAACAGATTTTTGCTATAAAGCCCCACTGTGGCCTAAGAATCAAAGCCTCATGCAACACTGTGAAATATGGGGCCCAGCAAACCCGAGCACCCACGTCAACCAATGTCCTGATGGAAAACATGGCCACCAAAAACAATGTATTTTTATAAAACTCACACCATGCAAGAATGAGAAATGCCTTTTGTCCCAAGAAGGGTGTGCTAGTGTCTAAACTGCCTACTCAGCCCTCACACTTCTACAAAACAAGATTGATCCCGATCATAAAGATGAAACAGGTACAGTCAAGAGATATACCTCCTTCACATTTTGTGTCAACATGGGCCAAGCGCAGGCTATACTCTTAAGAGGGGTGTGAATGTGAAATAGTACCAACCCAAACAGCAAAGTAGAACATTCCAAAATAAAGGAAGGACCAATTAAGGTTCTATTTTCATTAAAAATATATCTTTTAATTAAAGACACCCTATGCAATAACAACTAAATAGAAGAACACTTCAAAAATACAACCCCAGTAGAAAGAACACAACGTATGCAGAGATAGAAAAAAGATGCAGCACTCTGAGTCATGAAGCAGGGATGAAAAGCAATCAAAAGCCACAATGTTCATAAAATGATATGACTTTTGCTAGCAAAAGGCATCAAACATGACCTAACCAGTCTCTAACATCCAAAGTTGAGGCCTGTCGGCAGTTACGAGTCAATAATACCTTCTTGCTATTCTTGGAGGTTGTCGAACCAGGCTTCTGGGCACTGTGAGAGTGGTTTGAATAAGGTTCGAATTTTGCTGTTTTATTTTTTTCAGAAGGGGAGCAAGCGTTGAGTCTGGTTCAAGCTGAAGTGTGTAGCGGTTCAAAGTGGTGTTCGATGAATGTGGATTGTGAGACCACCAGGATTCAGAGGTCGACAGGTGGTTAGACATTATGGTGACTGGACACAAAGTTCCAGAGGGTCCAATTCAATGTCGCGTTTGAAGGTTGTGGTTCAATGAAGCCACCATCATGGTCGATCAGCAACGAGTAAGCGGGTGCTTTGAAAGGCTGTTCAAACAAGGCGGTTGAAGAGATGAGGTTCTGTTCAAGCCAAGGCAGTGACACACTCAGCTGGCATGGTGAAGTGACTAACTGGTTCAAGAGTACAGCACAGCGGCTCATTGATAGGAAGAGTTCCAAAAGCATCTCCAGAGGGTCCTGATGGTTTGATTGTGTTGAATGGTGCTTGAAACATGGTTTGAAGTGGTTCAATGGCAAAAACACAAGGATCCTGGCTGTCTTGGCTCTCAAGGTAGTGTTAGTCCCAAACCAGGGGCTCAGAAAAAGGGTCCTTGTTATCATTCTTCCAAACAGGAGAGGCTGGCAAAGACCTGCAGGAGTCCTTTGACTCCTGTAAGGCCCAGGTTACCAGTTTAGTTGTCACGTCTTGCTCCAACAGCAGGTCACCCTCCAGTATGTTCTGGGGATGGTTAGGGAGCCGAGCTTGCCTCTGCCTTGGAACACCTGTTTTCACCTCACAACTGGAGGACTCAGAAAGGACCTCTTTTCCAACAGGGTCCAAACATTTTTTTCTTTAAGTGTTGAAGTCCAGAGATGAATCAGAGAAGGAGTGAGAGGCCCTCTCTTTTATAGGCAAAGGTCTGCAGTTGATTAGATAAAAGCTACCCTGCTTCAAGGGGTGCAATCCCTGCCCTTGAGACAAGTGGCCTTTGACTGCTGACTCTCTATCCAAAGTGTTTTGTGCTAAAGGAAGTGGAGGAGACAGGAATGAAAAAGAGATTCATGGAGCAGCAAGATGATGACACCCTTCCACACTTGTGCCGAGCTCCCTCTGTCTACTCGTACCCCCCTTCCCAGACCCACAGCATCAAAGACCCTTTTTTCGTCTCGGGAGGATAGCTCAAAGGCAAGACGCTCGCCTTGGAAGCAAATCGATGCAGTGCAACACAGGTTAAATCCCTGGGTTCCCGCTTAGAAACCTTGGCGTATCAAGCGCGTGACAAATAATCAATTACATTTACATTTACATTTATGCAACACTTAAGTGTGAGACTAATCCTTTTGTGTAGGGTGTGCCCTTTGATTCCTGTTTCCCAAAACAGCTCTTGCTGTGGGTCTGTCTTGCTGGAGAGAGATGTTACCCAAACTCACAAAGGATCAAAGGGAGACACCCTTCAGGGCTACAGTCCTGCTGGGTGCAGCAGAGACAGCCAGTCTGGGGGCTATACACATAGCCTGTCCACAGATGGCCTGTTGACACATGTATGATCCCATCAGATGTGGCTTTAATAATTATGGGAACTAACTACCATAGCCTAAACTCAGGTATGGCATATATTCAAAATGTACAACTTCCACTAGGAAGATAACTCTCATAATTATGTGGTTTTGAGAAAGGGTGCAGATCAAAATACAGTGTCTTCACTGCAATGACTTGGCTGTCACAAAAGCTGCCCAACAGAGTCACTTGTGAGTTCTGAACCTGCTCTGTGCCACCAGAGATCAGGCGATGCAGATTTATTGATTTGTTATTTATTGTGTGCCTGTACACAAAGTGTTTTTTTAAGGCTAAACCAGGCAAGCAAGTGGAAACAAGGGAAAAACAAGACAAACGATCTTACTAGGCCTAATGAAATTTAGATTGTGGAAGTGCACAACAAAAAGTGCAGGATAGATGGTACCGGGGGAAGAGCAACCGGAGCAGCAGGGATCTTGAGTTAAGTGCAACGGAGTCTAGGGCTACAGGGAGCAACCCAGCCAGGTAGTGCAAGGTAAGCCAGGCGGCAGAGCAAGGTGGAACAGGTGGCAAGTTCAGAGGGACTGGTCAAGGGGGTGGGGGGCTGGTGCCCTGTAAGACTCAGAGTACACAAATCACCCAGTCAGCAGACTGATGAAGGAGCAAGGGTAGGTTAGCAGGGGAGAGAGAGTGAGAAAGACGAGGAGAAAAGGAAGGCCTTGAGGAGCTTCTGGAAAATCTAAGGCGATCTGGCTCAACACGGAGAGAGGCAGGGAGGCCATTCCAGAGAGAGGCACCAGCAGAGGAGAGAGATCTACCCCCATTCTCTGCTTGGAAAAGCGACTGACCCACAGAGAATTAGAGGTAGATGAGCAGAGGGCTTTAGAAATAAATTATTTAGGAAGAGATAATAGAAAATAGTGAGGGCCACGGCCCCAGAAATCCTTTGTGGATGATGCAGAGGGTCTTGAACTTGATCATTGCAGCCACAGGTAGCCAGATGAGGGATTACAGGGCTGGAGAGATGCAGTCCCTAGGCTTGAGGCCAAAGATAGGTCTTGTGGTCCTGTTCTTGATGAGCTGAAGAGGGCGAAGAGTAGAGTTGGGCAGATTACGAAAGAGGCTGCTGCAGTAGTCCAGCTTAGAGTGAAACAGAGCTCTGGAGACTGTGAGCTTCTGGGGTAAGGTGAGAAAAAGGAGAATACCTTGCAGGGGGTGCAGGGAAAAGGGTAGGGCCCTGGGAACACCACGTGTGGGGAGAGAGGAGGTGGGGAGAAAGGAACCAAGCGTGGAGGCTATCCCCAAGAGGAAGGAGGTTGGCCACGCCAGGGCCTGTTCTGTGATTCCCAGGGTCTCACAGAAATAGTTAATTGGGATGGCGTGTTGACTGTGTCAAATGCAGAAGAAAAGGTGAAGGAGAATGAGGAGAGAGGGAGAGCTGGAGTCAAGGTTCGAGAGTCGATCTTCACGGGTGTTCAGGAGAGCAGTTTCCGTGCCTCTGGCTGCTCTGAAGCCAGAATAATGGTCATGGAGACAACCAAAGGATTCAGTGTGGAGGGTTTGCTGGGAGGTAACCAACTTCCCCAGGAGTTTGCCCAGGAAAGCGGTGATAGAGATCGGGCGATAGTTTGCCAGAATGGAGGTGTCGTCAGAAGGCTTTTTTAGTAGAGGGTACTCACGAGAGTGCTTGAGAAGAGAGTGGAAAGAACCAGTGGCGAAGGAGTGATTACAGAAATTGGCCAAGGCTGGAGCGAGAGAAACAATGTTGTCCTTAATGGTTCTGGAGGAGCATGGAGTCACCTGTTTGGATGAGACTTTTATAGAAAAGACTTATCTAGAAACATCATCAGGTGTTACAAAAGAGATGGAGGAGAGAAAGAGGGGGGCAAGGAGGGCCTGATAGAGGTAGAGGGAGAGAGAAGAGAAGAAGAGGGTTTGTGGCAGGATGTCCTGGGTTTTAGTGGTGAAATGAGAAGCCATGTAGAGGGCCCGGGTGGGTTTAGAAGAGGTAGATAATGCAGTAGGATTAGCCAGCTCCTTGCAGATTTGGAATGGTTCGGCCATATTGGTAGAGGCCGCAAAGATGCAGGCTTGAATATGGACCCTCTTCTTAGAGAATATAGAGAGTCTATATTGCCTTTGGAGAAGGCAGCAGGCCAGTTTGTCAGAGGGTGTGCCTGATGCCCCCCACTTCCGCTCAGCTACTCTGCACTTGCGTTTCAGAGCGGCCAGATGGAGTCGTCCAAGAGTTGCACTTGTTGGAAGGCTTCATGTGGATCCTCATGACAGGGGCAAGGATATTCAGAGTGTTGGTATAGAAAGGTGAATGGTGACAATGGATGTGTCAGAGTGAGAGTCAGCCGCTGTAGTAGATGGGGTGAGAAAGTGGAGGCAAAGGCAGCCACTGGCACTCACTTCGTAGGTTGAATGACCACAAAGACAGGTGGCAGTGTTGGGTGGGCCTTTGCCACGGGGACAGGAAGCTTCAAGTGAGAAGACAGAAGGAAGTGGTCAGTCCAGGAGAAAGGAGTAGTAAGAGGATTAGAGAGGGATATGTCAAAAGAGATGAGAACATCCAAGGTGTGTCTGGCTGAGTGTGGTGGACCATAGGGTTGGATGGAGAGGGAAAGGGAGTCGCATAGGGTGCAGAAAAGCCCAGAGGAAGGGACTGGGAGTCCAGGTGGATGTTGAGATCCCAGAGAAGGAGAAGCGGAGACATAGAGTAAAGGAGAGAGGAGGTGAGGTCAGCCCATTCAGAGTGGAAGAGGATGACCTGGCCAGGTGGGCTGTAGATGGTGGCCAAGGACAGCGAGAGGCCAGGAGAGATAGAGAGCCTGCAAACCAGGCATTCAAAGGAGGAATAGGCCTGAGTGGGGATGAAGGAAGCAGGGATCTATTCAGGAAAGATCAGGGCCACTCCACCTCCAGGCCGTTTTGGCTTGGGCTCAGAGAGAATCGTTTAGCCCTCAAGTGTGTCAAAATGACAGAGCTGGCCTTGAACCATGTCTCAATAAGAGCGAGAACATCCAGGTCCAGGAGTTCTCGGAGGTGGCACATGTCAGAGCAGTGCTTGACAGCAGAGCGAGAGTTGAGAGCAGATACGTGGAGCAAGTTGGCACTTTATATAGACTTCTGGAGGACCTCCCACCCAGTGCCACCTTTCATGGGAGAAGAGGAAAAAGGGGAGAGAAGTGCAACCATATGATGGGTCCATAGGTCGGGAGAAGGAACGACAAAGAGGATGTTGGTGAGAGTCTGTCTGGAGGAGGCACTGACATAGGTGTCAGCGATGTGACTGGATTGGAGACCAGGGTAACCTTGAGCTTCTTCCTTTCAGTCTTACTGAGAGGAATAGGATAGGAGACAGAGAAGCAGTTGGAGAGTGTGGAGGAAATTGAGAGCACCATAGAGGGTGTGATAGAGGAAAGGGGAAGAGAAGGAAGCACTGCACAAAGCTACTCCACACGAGGTGCGCAGGAGGGGATTAGGGAATGGGGGACAGAGGGAAACAACAGGCAACAGCACAGACAGAGACGAGTAAACGAGGGCAGCAAACAAGCAGTGAGTGGACAGCGGTGGGAGCCAACCAGGCTCAGCCTAGAGAGGAAATAGGCCTCAAGGACACCAGTGGTAACCAACAGAGTGAGAGGGAACCTAGAGCAGAAGAGAAAGGCCTAGTGGACACAACAGTGAGCCACGTGCAAGCACGCACAGGATCACTCAGCTACAGGGAAAAATGCATGAGAAATGCACAGAAACAGTAATAGTGGCCAAAACCTTCACCTTGAAGGGAGAAAATGCAGAAGAATACAGGAGAATGCAGAGAAACATTGATAGAGGTCAAAACATTCACCTGGGAGAAAAACATGCAGAAGAATGCAAGAGAAATGCAGAGAAACAGTTGCAGAGACACAAAAAACTAAGTACAGCTACTCAGGAGAGGGGAAACCTAATGGGTGCGTAGGGGCAGTGCAGAATGAGATATGCGATGAAATGGAAGTAAGCATGAGGTAGGGCAGTTTAGTGGGACGCAGTAATGACTGCACCTCCACCAGCACCTTTCTTACCTTGCGGTCGCTGCTGGTCGATGGTTGCACTGTAGGCTCACTCTCTGCGTTCCGACCCCTTCATCGCCAAACACTTGCGTCACACAACACTGCGCTCTTGGCCTGCTTGCGCAGGAGACTAATACAGTGGCAAAGGTGTATGCAATTGTCTTGCTATGGAAATTATGAAAGGGAAGGTCTGATTAGCAGGTGACCCTTTCTTAGACGGCATTACCGCCAATATTTTATTAATAAAAATCAAAAAATCCTGGGATGCTGCAACCATGGCAATGGCAATTCCTCAAATGATCTAATTGCTGTCCATGCACCTTAAGTGTAGATGTTGCCAAGCCTCTCTGAAAACCATCAACCAAGAAATACAAAATCCAAGGGCTAGTGCGATTCGGGGTATGAAATAGTTTTAGCAAACACCATTTATGAAAGGACTAGCTTTTCCTGGCATAACATACGCCTTTCTAGCATATCTTAAAGTTCACTACTGGTCAGCAATTCATAGGGTCACTTCTGTCCCCCTTCTTAAATATCGGAATTACCACCGATCACTTCCAGGAAGGAGCTTAGGTCCCTGTGACTTATTAAAGGTCATTGAAAAGGCTAAACATATCAGATGGAATGAGTTATGCATGGTCTAAGAACAGTATCTAAGTTTCATCGATCACACAGACCTCAATGATTTGTCTTTGTAGTTGCGTAATTGTCAACCTTGTTCCATTGCCGTTTCTCTGACCAATGTCGGAAGCCACTGCAGCCCTCTGTTGCAGTGCGGCTTGATATTTTTGGGTCCTTTCCTCTCTTCCTCTTTCCGGCTCCTTGCTGCCTGCAGCATTGTTAACTGCTCCGGTGACAGTGTCTGCTGCTTTAGTTGGAGTAGGTGGGTCAGGTTTCTGGTGCCTGTGTTTGGTGGTGGTCCGAACCTGCAGCTGTTTTTTTGGTGTGTTTCTGACAGAATGGTTGGGGAAAGCATTAGCACTGACAACGGCATGGAAGGGATCTGATATATCAGTGGCCCTGTCTCCATCCTCTGCCTCCTATTTGGGTGAGTCAGTAGCACTGTTAGTGCACCAGGGTCTTGATTCCTACCACAAGCTAGTGTTGCCTTGACTCCATCTCTTATAGAAAACAGCCTTTCTTTCCTCTAGTGTTGATACGTGGATCTCTCTGCAGAATATGCTGGCAAGAAGAAAGTGTGCTTCTGAAAAACCCTCAATGCCTTGGATATGCAGTGTGTCCGAGTTGACACCTGCAGAATTCCCAACAGGGACCGCTTATCTCGTAGGAGAGAGAGGCTGTGAGCCAAGTGCCCAGATGAGTTTCCTGGCACTGAGGAGCTATATGGTGCAGCTACTACTCTTAAGTGTTTTAAGAAGGAATTGGATAGTCAGGCATCGAATTTGGACTGCACAGGGGTTGTTATCCTGGATTTTCAATCGGGAGGTAAAGATATCCACATAAGTGCTCCTCTTTCGGCCACCTGCCTTCTTGGAGTAAAAGAGAAGAATGATAAGCAAGAAATATTGACACCTCCTACAGTACAATTTCGTGTAGGGTCTGATAATGTCTCTGAGGATCATATTACCCATACAAAGTGGTCTCATATAAAAGCTAATATATCTAAAGAGCTCCATTTGTTTAACAGTTTTTCCGATTTGTGCACTTGGGTAGACTTTTTTGTTAACTGTGTTACAAAATGTCATCCCTCCAAAGTTGATAATGTGTCTCAAACAGATGTACAACCTGTTTTAGCCACACATCATCCTGAAAATTCATGCAAACAGTTGTACAATCTGAGAGGGTGGATGAGACCTCACAAACTGTACAGAATGTGATTTACCCTTGGGTATCTGAAGGTATGGTAACTCCAACTATTGTAAAATACCTGCGAGTTGTTGACATAGGGGGGCTAATACAGGAGCCTACTTTTACATCTGTTGTTGCTGAACGTAAATCATTACCAACACCTGCCAATCCACCTCAAGTGGCGAATGTAAAAATCAAGCAAGCTACTCTGCGAAGACTGTGTATGGGAAAGTCCCTAATGTCAACATTAAACGTCTCCGGAGGATAGCTCAGGGGCAATGTGCTCGCCTTGGAAGCAATACACAAGGAGCAACACAGGTTCGATCCCCGGGTCTGTGCTTAGAAACCTCTGGGTATTAAGCGCATTATAAATAACCTATCATATCATATCATACATCATATCATATCAAGGATAAAACCACAAGAGCTTTTGTTATTGATCAAAGGAATTTTACTATCACAAACATTGAGAAGCCATAAGGAAAAGAACCTAGAGAAGCCTTATGTAAAAAAGTGCTGGCATGACTTTGCTAGAGACCAGGACCAGGAGAGGTCAGATCGTCTGATTTGAAGATCCTATGTAGGATTGAGCTGAATGAATGGCGTGCTCAATCAAATAGGGAATGTGTCCTGGTGGGTTGTGGGTCCAGTAACCTTCCTCCTTATTTAAGTATGTGCCAATATCTGCAGAAGGGTTCTTCGGACCTGAGTTTGATACTTGATTCCCCTGACCTATTTTGGTGATCATTTGTTTTTGTTGTTTGTCTTGTTTTAGCACCCCTATGCCCCGAGGCTTTTGTATGGCACTTTATAAATAAATACATTTTTAAAATAATAAAAAAATACATTTAAATCATTGCAGCGTCCCCGTGATGGCATAAGATTGCGTATTAGCATAATTACAGCACCCACTTTCAGTTTTGCTTGTGGGGAGGCATTCGTCGTACAGCATAGTAGCATCATTTACAACACCTATTTTCAGTTTTAGTTTTAGTAGCATAATTTACAACACCTACTTTCAGTTTTAGCTCATGAGGAGGCATTCGTCCTATAGCTTTTCACTCTTTAGAGACTGAAACATTGAGCCGGTAATAAACTGTTCATTGACACTGAAACCACCATGCCCTATGTGAAGAGAAGTAGGATTGGAAAGAAGTTACTTGAAATTATTCCGAATGTTTGCGATAGTGGAAGGTGAAGGTGACCGTGTACAACCGTGCTCATTCTGTTTGTTGAAATGATAGCTGTTGTTGAAGTGGGTGCACTTTGCAATTTGGATAGCAGAGGACAACCTAAAATGGATACATTGAATCCGTATGTTGAAATTATATTTATGTTGAAATGGGTGCACCTTTCCATTTGGACAGCAGAGGGCAACCAAAAACTGATGAATTGCATCAGCTGAGTACGAAAACATGTCTAAGCATTTTAAATAGATAGATAGATGGATGGATGGAGAGATAGCTAGATAGATAGATAGATAGATAGATAGATAGCAAATGATGAGTGTAAACCCTTCTGCTTCAAGGTCTAGGGGAAAGCTGTATAGCACTGACTGCTTCCCCACACATACCTAGGTTCTGGAGACCATTTGTCCAAAAACCAACTGACAGTTTGAGCCAATTAAACCTCTGTATTGGGACTAGCAAAAACCTCTCAGTTGATTGTACTACATCGAGAATCATTCCTCATTTGACTACTAAATTCGCAATAATCTGGAATATGTGACTCAGAAGGGGACCACCAGTAGATGCTCCAATCTCTCCTCCTCGCACTTCATCAGAACATTGGACATGAGAGAAAAGAGAGGAAAGGAATAACAACGTTCCAGTGGTCAAGAGACACAGAGAGAGACAGAGAGAGCTCGGGCTCCAAATATAGTCTCTGAATCCCCCATGTATTACCAATGAAGTGGAAGGTCTGTTGGAGCAGACACAAATCCAGGGGAAAAGGTAACACCCTGGCAAGATGGTCCATTTTCTGGTTTACCACCCCTTGAATCTGAGCTGCCATCAGTTGCATTCGATTTTTCTTGTCCCACGTAAACATCAGATTTGATATTTCTGCCACAGAATTCCAGTTGTTACCCCTTGTTGATTTATGTAAGCATGTAAAATAGTTTGTTTGCCATGAAGAGAACTGGACTGGTGTTTAAGAAGCTGGTGAACACCCTAAAGACATTGGACACTGCTTGCAATTCTATCCAGTGAGAGTACTGAGATTGTAAAAGAAAACATCCTCTTTGAATTAAGAGTCCTAGGTGACACCCTAACTTCTGCAACTTGCATCATTGCCCATTTCATGGGAATCCATTATCTAAACAAAATCCATTTCCAGATGGCCTTGTTGCAACCAACCCTGAGGTTTTTCCTTAATTTGTGGGGAAACTAAAACAAGCAACTTGAAGTTTGTGTCAACGGTTTAATAATTATAATAGGTGTCTCATGAGATACTTGATGAACCACCTATTAGAATTTTAAAAGGCAACAACAATGTCCTGGCAGCTATGTATACCAGGGAAGATAGACACCTATGTGCAGTGGCCAACTGTTGTGACAGGAGGCGCTCCAATCTTATTCTCAACTTTTTGATCCTTGAAGATGGGAGAAACACAATTCCTTCCACTGTACACAATCCACTTCAAATTGAGTGCATTTGTGGAAAGGGAATTGTAAAAGTATATGAAACCCCAGACTCTGAACATAACAGCACACTCTATGAATGAGCCTGAGTGGCACCTCTTTCAAGAATTTAGCCATCATACAGGTATGGATTTATTTGTGTTCCCTCAAGATGAAGCACGTCAAACACTGAAGCTATGTTATGGTACTAGGAACTGACACCAACCTAGCACTTCATATTGCATATGTTGCGATGAACCAGAAAAACCTCAAGTGACTCAGGGAAAAAGGAACGTGATAGTATGATTCTGTATGTCTTTTAACATCTCACACTCTCCGGGGTTTATCCAATGTATCACCAGTTGAAGAATTTAAATTTAGAAATGTATGGTAGAAACCCAATTGCTGAACATTTGTAAGCTTAGAATAAGAAAGAACCCACCAGATACCATCAGGACAAGGATAAACAATGAACTGAATAAAAGCTGAGCCTCATGGATTGTTTCTCAATGAGATCGTGAGCTTTCTTTAGCAACTGCATTTTAGGCATCAAACTCTCTGATGTCCCAGAATCTGACAGACAGGAGGAAAACTCAATCTTGTATTGATGCCTCGCATTGAAATAAACCTAACTGTCTTGGATTTAGTGGTCCCAGACCATCACATTATGTTGTATTTGACCTGAGCAAAGGATAATCAGGATGAACCATTCATCTGTTTCCTAAAAGAACTGTGCACAACATGTCTCATGCCAGCCATTCCGAAGCTGCCACTACTATGCTCTGAAGGATAATAAATCATACTTTCTTTGAATGTTATCAGCATAGGCTGTTTATAAGTGTAGCCTCCATCTTCTTTTCAATTGGTGGTGTGAGTAGTCTTGTAATTGGCTGACATGGACTCCTTTCCTGTAGGGTTGGGTGTCCATGTGTACTGACTCTAGCAAAGATTCCTCAGATTCTTTGAACAGATATATTTTAGAAATTAACTTGGAAAGCAGGATCTTTTCAGGATTCTTCAATTCTTTATTGACTATGTTCTGGATGGTCTTCATGATAGGAGTTTGAGACTGATAGGGAGACTTATCTGCTCGGCAATCCATATACTATGGCTCCTGCATAACTGAGGGAAACTTCAGAATCTTAAGGCATGGGAAGGAAAGACCTTTTCCTTTGAGCTATATCAACCCTCTGTTTCATCAAAGCACTCAGCTGGAGATCCGATCTGTCTTTACTACCCTCTCTGACAGCCATGGTTATGACATCAGACATCATCTTTTCAAGTTCCTGTCTAGATTTTGGAAGCACAGTGGGATGTTTGTGTGTGCATCCTTTAATATGGCCCTCTTATGTATTCCCTTCCTTGCCACTACTCCTCTGTCTGCCATTCCGGTCATGCAATTGCTCAGATCGGTGTAAAGACTGCTCCCTCCAATGTGACATTGAAGCATTTCCAGGTCTGTTGTTTTCTGTGCACCATTATTTAAGACATGGTAGCCAGGAATATGAGGTGGAATGCTTCCTGCTCTGATCAATTTTGCAGCAGAACATGCTCATGGTCTATCAGAGAGGCCAAACACTGATGGGCTAGGTGATCAGGTGACAAGAGTGTGTGTTAGCCCGTAGGAACTCCCTAGGAGCGTGCAGCCAGGGGTGTCCCAGTTAAGGGCAGTACAGAAAAGGGTGAAAACAGCCATTGACCAGCCTCTTTGCCTTGTAGTCCTTGCTTTGCTGTGTCCTGCTCGTGTCTCTAAGTACCCCTTTTTGCTTCTTTTCAGCTTCATCCTCACCTTGCACCTCTTATGGTATCTCTTCATTTCCGTTCCACTTCTCTATTCACGCTCCACCGTTCGGAACCATCTCAACTCTTTTCCCATCCCTATCATCTCTTCTCTTACACGCCACCTCTTTTCTCGCTGCACTACTCTCTTTAAACACAAAACCTACTCCAACCCTAACTTCCATTACACATCCTTTTCTCACATCTACCCCCAGTGCCTTGGCGGTAACCCTTAAATCCAGCGGTAGCGCTATTACCGCCGGATTTAAGGGTCCACCAAATCAGGATTTAGGCGGATTTCGCTCCAGCTCTGAGCTGGGGGGAAATCTGCCAAAAATTCACGCTCATACCACCGGCGGGAAATCCGCCGGTGGTATTAGTGCAAAATTTCCCCATTCAGCCCAAGGGGGAATGGGGCATTCCCGAATGGGCTCAATGGGGAATGGGGATTAACATTACCGCCAAACTCGTGATCCGGCGCTATTAGTGCCGGGGAGTTTGGCGGTAGGGCAAATAGCGCTGGCGCTAATAGCGCCAGCGTTACCGCCCAAGTCGTGATGAGGCCCTCAATGTTGCTATGCTTCTACATCTCACTCTCTTTCGATTGCTCTTTGAAATGAAGTCTGTCTGCAAATAAAAATGTCTTTACCTCTGACTTCTTCCTTTCTCATTCTCCTTCTCCTGACCTCCTTACCCTTAATGATACCTGGATCTCTCCTTCGAATTTTGCAACCCTTGCTGACCACCATGACCCTGCCTACACATTCACTCACTTTCCCCACCCCACTGGCAGCAGTGGTGGTGTAGGACTGTTTTCATCCTCCAAACCTCCTATCTCTCCTACTCCCACATCACCTGCTAATTGTATCCCATTTAAATACGCTATCTCCACAATCACTGCCCCTTATGGCATACACATTAACTCTCTCTAGCAGCCACCTGGTCCAGTAGGGAATTTCTTCGAACACATCTCCCAACTAATTGACTCTCTGCCTCCCAATCACTACCTCTCACTACCTATCATTGTTGACTTAAACCTCCCCTCTCTCTCTCTCTCTCTCTGCTGCTTTATCCATTGACTTTAATACTCTTCTACTTAACCACTCACCTTCTTCTGCCCACCCATTCAAATGGAATCTCCGTTGACCTTATTTTCATCTCCTCTCAACTCCCTGCCTCTGATATCTCCACTGCTCCTCTGCCTTCATTCATTCTATTGTTGTTGCCTCAATCTCCACTTCTACTCCTTCCTCACTCTCTCCAACTACTACAACTACTACTAAGCACAAGGTTCCCTCCTCCAAACTCCCTCACTACCTCTCTGACCTACACCACTCTCTCCCCTCCTACGATGAACTCTCTTTTCCATCCAATGAAGAAGCATTCACTAAAACTACTCCTTATGCTCCCTTCTCCTTTCACATCTCTCTTACCACAATCACTATTAAATCTGCCTTGATGGCCCTGGATTACACCTCTCGTCGGCACCCTGAAAACAACAATGTGGAAAACGTTTTGCACTTCGAAAAGGTCAATACACTACTCCGGTGTCCAACACTTTTCATCTCACTGGTCTTCCAAACTAGTCCTCTACTCTTGACTCTGCCAAACGCGACTTCTACCTTTCTCTCATTTCATCTCAATCCTTCCAACATAGGCACCTAAAAACATTTCTCAACTTAATTCTCTCTCTCCTAAACCCACCTTCATCTCCTCTACTCTTTCTGCAAATGATCTTGTTTGTTTGTTTAGTATTTATTATGCGCACCGGACCCTGGGGTATAAGGGCGCAGAAGGTAAGAAGATGTACAGATTAGAGCACAGTTACAGGTTACAGGTTACAATAGTTGTAGGTTTACAGGTGAGTAAAACATGCTAACAGACAGGTAGGAACACATTCATTCTTACTCTCTACTTTGCTTCTATAATGTCTGCCATTCACAATACTCTTGCTACTTACCTCCTTTCCCCTCCTCCTGCTCACTTTTCTCCACCACTCCTATGCTCCTCTCCAACAACTATGTCTACATTTGCCCCACCAACCCTGAATAGATTCTCACCCTACTCCTCAAGGCTAACGCTTCCTGTGCTCCCAGTGACTTATTATCCCGACACATTCTAAAGCACATAGCTCCAAGTGTTGCTGTACATGTTGATTCCCTCTTTAAATCCACACTTGAAATTGACACTTTTTCCTCATCGTATAAGACCGCTACTGTCATCCCTCCCCTTAAGAAACCTGGTCTGAATCCTACCTGTTCCACTAACTTTCACACTGTCTCTCTTCTATCATACTATTACAAAATCCGAGAGCGAGCAGTATTCAATTGAGTTACTTTATACACACAACCTCTGAGACCCCCGTCAATCTGGCTTCCAACTTCTGCATTATACTGAGACAGCTCTCCTCGATGTCAACTTAATATCTTCCACTCATCATGCAAACTTTTCATCGATTCTTATTCTTACCAACCTCTCTGCTGCCTTTGATACTGTTGACTATTCTGACCTTCTCTCTACATTATCTCTCCTTGGCATAAGAGTTAAGGCCCTCACTTGGTTTGCTGCATACCTTCCCCATACCTTTCTCTAGACACTTTCAGGTGTCCTGAAACAGCCTTATGTCCCCACTCACATCCATTAATGTTGGAGTTCCCCATGGGTATCTTTTTGGTCCTCTTCTCTTCACCCTCCATACTTCAGCTCTTTGGCACCCTGGTCTCCTCTTACAAGTACTCCTATCAACTCTTCACTGACAACACTCAGATCTTCTCCTTTCACTCCTAATCTGATGAGCTGTTGTCAAAATGTTCAAACTGTCTTTTCACCATCCAATATTGGATGGTGTCTCACTCGCTCATGCTCAACTCCACCAAGACTGAAGTTTCTATTTCCCAGCCAAACAGGCTATCTCTTCCCCTCCCCCTCCTTTTCTCTTCTCTCCTGACTACCTGCCTTACTCTGCTTCTGCTTGTAACCTTGATGTCATCTTCGACCCATCACACAACTCTTGCTCTTCATCTTTAAATCTGCCACTGCAGCCGTACTCAACCTCCTTAATATCAGACAAATCTGTCCTCTACTGTCTTTCAATACTGCTCAACAGCTCATCTCCTCCTTAGTCCTTTTTAGATCTAACTACTGTGCCAGTATCCTCTATGGGACTCCAAACTATACTTTTCACCACTGGACAAAGTCATCAACTTCATGGTCTGCACACTTTTCAGCCTTTCTCGTTTTACCTCTACTGCCTGTGCCTGTCACCAGATTGGCTGGCCATCTATGAAACACATGGCTAAGTATAAACCCTACCACCGGTACAAGCCTGCTTTCCAAGCAACCTGACGGCCGGCTCACCCCGCCACCATCTTCCCCCACCCTCTGCTCTGTTTTTTTCTTTCTGAACCCCCACACACCCCGCATTTACCTTATATCAGCTGCAGCGGCCCTCACAGTCGAAGCCGCAACTCCCTCTCAGCTTCCGCTGGCCGCCATGGAAAAAGACAAGAGGCTCTGTATGGAGCCGGGCCTTCCCTTTCCATGGCGGACATCTTGGATAAGGATTATCCTTCCTACAACAGGACACCACACGCGTCCCGTTGTAGGAAGGAAAATCCTTTTTTTTAGTACCCCGAGTTACTGCTTTGCTAACCCGGGGTGCTAATGGCCTTCATCCACATTCCAGGTTCTGGAACAGGGATAACAGCCCAGAGCACTCGTTATCCGCCCTCGCTTCACTCGGGCCGATAACTTGGGCTGCCGTATCATTATCTCCTGTTTCAGCTCTTGGAACAGGAGATAAATGCCACATTCACTCACTCTATTGTAAAGGTCAGTTGTCCTCACTGCTCTGTTATCAATGGTATCTATGTGCGCGTTTTTGTGTAAAAAATGTATTGTTTTCTCTGTTATTTTTATAAATAAATAAACGTAAACCTTCAAAAAAATGGAACACCTGCAGCTTGGCATCCCAGTGCCCTGAAGATGCCAGAGTCTCACTTGAGGGATGTAAACATTATGTGGCCAGCTCATTTCCTCATCCCCACTGGATGCTGTTCCATGACATTGGTATCAAGCCGTTCCCTTTTCAAAGGCTTCTTATTTTTCAGCCAGAGTTTGTACTATCTAGAAACGTCGTGGGATAAGGATGCTTTTGTTTCATCTGTGAAGGGTTTCGTTGGTGATAATGTACACAGGTGTCTCCAACTAGAGAATCTTTTTTCCTGGAGTGTTTGAATTTCTGTAATGGCTTTAAATAATTCAACGTTGTGATTTTCATTAGTGTTTTCTCTAAATTATGACCAGTTCCCACACATTTGCCATGTAAGAAAACATATTCTAATTTATTTAGGTTGGCATGTGCACGTCAGCTCACACCCCACATTTTTTGATTAAATCAATTCTCTCATAAATGGAGCTCTAATTTTTTTATTGAGTTCAAAAGCTCTTCAATGTTTATGTCTTTTTGCTGGTATTCTTTGAGTGCCTGAGGCAGTTCCTGGCTGAGTAGCCTTAAAATCGCATCTTGATTCATGCACTGATTGGTTGCTTCCCAAATTTTGGCTTAGGCAATGTGTGCTGCTGCCAGTTTTTAAATTCGCTTATATTAACCTTCATTTTACAAAACGTGAGATCTCCCCGCATCTGGTCTTTGGAGGTGTTTTCCCGTTCTAATGCATGAATTATTTTCTCACTTCTACAATGCAACTGAGTACTTTCATTTTTGTTAATTTCAACTTCTGCACTTAATTTCTCTCCTGTTTGAAACTGACACTCGATATAGAAGGCCTTTACAGCTGCTCGCTGAATTAGACTATTCCTATCATCTTTTCTTCTCACCCACATATTCTCACGCTCAATCAGGGTCGGCTTGAGACAAGAAATAGGCCCGGTCACCCAAAAAAAAGTGGCCCACCCCTCACCTCACGACCCTTGACCTCTGATGACATCACCAGAAGTGATGTCATTTGACCCCGCCTCAAAGTGACATCCCGGGAAGCGATGAAACACAACCTTTCACCCCTTGACAAAACAGGAAGTGGCATCAAATAGCATTGTTCCTAATTACACTAAATTACTGTGAATCCAAGCAGACGTCCAAGGCGAAATTATAATATGTTATTGTATAGCACTTACACTTAAGCTCTTTTTTATTGAACAAATATGCATACAATATCACCCAACCTCTGTTGGTACTCATTTATCGGCCTAAGAATGATGAAAGGCTTTTTGAAGAAAAAAAAAGGAAAAGAAAAATGTGAAAAATGCTATATATTTTTTGTACTTTTTTTTTCTTCCAAACCGGGCCAGGAATGGCCAGAAACCGGCCCCCACTCCCTAGGGAGGATTTCGGCCCAACCGCGGGCCGAAAGGCTGAAGGGCCAATCCGACCCTGTGCTCAATGTGGTCTGATCCCAAATGACCTTGGTTTCCTCATTTGTGGCTTCTGTTTCTCACTGTTACATTGGTTGAGCTGGCTTGGGCACAAAACACGTGCTAATACCATTTAGTGAAAACGTTCTTATGACCCCTTTAAACTCTTTGAACTCTACCAACAGCAAAGGGCCCCTCGCAAAACTAATATCCACATATAGCTCTCACAATATTTCCAAAATGCATAACTGTCCGTATGCTCATAGGAGCCACAAGCGGCCCCCAAAATGTAACCTGTTCCAGATCACTCCCATCAGATAAGATTACTTTGGTTCTCTCTACGACTTGCTGCAGGATCTTTAGAATACACAGGGGCATCTAAATACAGACTGAGCATATACACCATGGCACATTGTCAGTTTCAACCAATCAAAATGCAAAATAAACTTGCAGACATATTTATCTTCAGCTGTTGTTTTACTAGACCCTGTCGTCTTCTGACCTTGCAGGGTACATTAGATACATTTTCTAAATTCAAAGAGAGTTGTTGGACTACAACCCCTTTAATGACTTGCGGCTGCACTCGATTTCTACATCACCAACCCAAAGGAGTTGAATGCTTTGGCTGGACCGTATTTTACCTATTATAGGGCTGTTATTGGATCCGATTTTATTTATTGTAGTTACCTATATATTCTAACATCTCTTACGGTCAACCAATGCTCAATTACCCTTATGACTTTAAACAAATTAAGAATATGCAATATATATATTCCATGTGGCTGTGTTCGCCCGCTGTCCTTTTTTATAAACTGGCTCTGGTAAGGTCTGTGCTGCACTGATCAATGCCAGGTCGGCTGCGAGCAGTGCAGCATCTCTGGACGATTTTATTGAACATACAGATTCGGGGCCTCATTTACAAAAGCGTTTTACAATGGTCCAGTCCCATTGCAAAACCTTTTTAAATCAGGCCCTTGGACTTTGTTTATAACCGAGACTTGGTTTACTGAGGGTTCTCCCGCTATGTTTCATCTAATTGTACTCCATGACTTCTGGATTAAGTGGGTTAATCATACTACTCATGGGGGAGGGGCTGTATTGCAGTGATCTATATGCGGGACACTATCAAATAAGTTGTACATTTTGGGATGATTTTTTACAAATGTGTATTTGTAATCTATCCCCCTTGTGTATGCACAACCTTAACTATGTTATCATCCAGCTAATACATTTCTGGATTATATGCACGAATTCCTGTCCACCAAATCACTGAAATGTTCTAGGCTGATGCTAATCAGTGGTGAGAATTGTTTTTATTCTATTGTTTATGGACCCCGGCAGGGGGGAGGAAGAGGGATGCGAAGACAGAAGTAGGGTTGTAGGGTTGTAGGTGGAGAATTTAGGTTGTGGGTGTTTTAGCTTTGGATGTTGTTGAACATATTTGTCTACACTACTATTCACGTGTATGGCGAAAAAATGTTTGTTAACAAAAAAGGTCAAAACTCAGAGAGCAGTGGTGAAGCAGGGGGCAGCAGGAAATCAAGTAGTAGAGGGTTGGAGGTGTGAAAAACAACCAACCCAGGTGGAGCAGGACCATGAAGCAAAAAGAGGTGTGAGAATGAACTAGGAAGGGCAAAGGAAGCACAGGAAAGAGGAGCCCAGCATTCCAACAACTGAGCAGAATTAGTCAGAAGGAAGAGGGTCAAAAGAGAGGAGGATGGAAACATGGAAAAAACAGTGGCAAGACATGAGGAAAGCTTCAGAAAGACTGAGTGTTGTGGAGCGTCGACAAGGCATCAAGTGGAAGAGTGCTAGCTGGTTCAAGAGGCCAGGAGACTAGGGAAAGCCTGAATCACCGGGTACTTGACCAAGCCTCTGAGAGCTAAGAGCAGTCCAGTGCTTATTGGGTCAGTGGAACAGTCATTTTAAGGCAGTGTAGCTACTATGCTCTGAGGTAGTCAGCTCAAGGAAGGTCAGGCATGCATCATCCAGGCTTTAGAGACTCAGTCTACAATTCCAGGGTTTATCTGGATGGAGGCATTGACCTTCTTGGATAATCAATATTCTGACCAAGATAGTGAGCAAAAGCCTGAAACAAGCCAAGATAGAAGTGCAGGGGAGACGCTTGAAATGCCAGTCTGTGAGTGACATTGTATTTGACTGATCAAAGGTGGATCCCCAGGAAAGCATGAGACTAAAAGACGGATATGCAGTATTTAAACAAGAAGGAGTTTCTCTTCTTTGATGTCTTTGAACCTTTCTTACCCATTTACCGAGTTCCTCCGGCTCCCATGACATATTTCTTTTGTAAAGTACATTTTTTCAGCTCACATTTTAAGAGTCATGTGTTGTTTTTTGATCCCTCGTCCGTGATAAATTCAAGAAAGGAGTGGAGCGAGAGAGGAGACAACCAGCCAGTTTCCAAAAATAAAGAGAGGAGAACCTGTGTAGGAGGACGACTGAGGCAGGTGAAATGATTAAATGTGGTTATGTGAATTATGTTAATCAAGGTTTTTAAAATGGATAGGTTTTAAATGTTATGTTTTATCATAATAATGTGAAGAAATGACTATGTTTGTGCTGATTTTACCTTATGAACTTGTTTTACTCAGTTTAGGCCCTTATTTACTGTGTGAGATTGTAAAGGTTTGTTTTAAACCAGATACAATAAACAAATTAAGAAGAATTAAAGTAAATGAGGTTTCCATATACCAGACGGCTATTTTCCTGAACCAAAAAGGTCATGCCTTCCGTATTCCTCGAAAACCTCAGCACTTCACTGCTGCTTAGAGTGCTAATGAGTGGAGTGCCCTTTCAGCTACACTCCCATGCCAATTCCCTGATCCTTGCTGTACATGCTGTACTTTGTATCTGAAAGAAAGAAAGAAAGAAAGAAAGAAAGAAAGAAAGAAAGAAAGAAAGAAAGAAAGAAAGAAAGAAAGAAAGAAAGAAAGAAAGAAAGAAAGAAAGAAGATTGCTAGTAGCAAAGTGAGGCAGTGTAATTGGAGTTCAGTGCAGAGGCTAGTTGTAGGATTGCGTGCAGTTGACAACAATATGTTGCCTTTTATGTGCTTTTTATGCTTTGATGTGACTTTTAATGCTGTGTTATGCCTTTAATGACTTTCTCCCTATGCCTTTCTGATCCTTCTGCAGTGTGATTTGGGGCCAGGTCCTAAATGCCCCTTACTGCTATTAACACCTGCCCAAACCTACGCTACTTAGAATTTCTCCTCACAACTGCCCTACTCCAGGTGCACCACTCCCAGGAGGTTGGCAATGCTCCAAAGGCCTATTAAGGTTCCCATTGAATGCTCCCAGGCCTAACACGAGCAAATGCTAAACCTGATTGACTATTCCCTACCATTGGCCAGCCAATCATAGAGCTTGTTATTCTTCAGCAGTTTGCTAAGATCACTAATTGTACTTTGATATTCCTTGTCTAAGAACATGATGCAATGAGGACGCGGGGTGTACAAGTAGTCTCAATATCACAGGGAGTAATCCCTTTATTCCACGTGTTCTCTTCCTCGTTGAATTACTAATGGCCCTCAATCCGTTTGGTAGCAATCAATCTACTATGCATTGACTTCTATATGGACAGAAAGGGTTCCAAAGAAGGATAATACCTTCATGGGATCAGAATCTTTTATTTTCGGATCAGTCACATATTATGCCTGTCGAAGGATGCAGACAACCATCACTAAGTAGTGGAATAACACAAGGTAGAGTGTGGCCTAATGGGGTTTACCTCCTGCTATCAGGGCATGATGAGCTACTACCTCAAGATGGAAGATATGAAGATGGATGATGTTCTTCGAGTTTCGATGGTCGGATGAATAGTGCAATAGAGCTGTGTCATTGTTGTTACACTTGAAGGATGGTTGTTTCAAGTAATCCCGAAGTAAGCTGCATCAGTTGCTCCCAATTTTTGCGAGGTACTGTTTTGAAGTTCATAACTGCATCAGTTTGTTTTAGTTAGAATGTGTCAAGAAGCCGACAAATGTACCTGTGAAATGATTTTCGTGGAGGGTGTGATCATGATTCGTTGGATTTTTTGAGACACATGGGTGTAAAAGTATATTCAGGGGCATGTTCTGATCTTTTGCTCCATGGTCCGAACAGGATGGGGTCTGAGTTTTTTTGGTCCTTTAGTGAAATAGGCGGTCATAATGAAATGGTCAAAATAGAAGGAAGAGGTAAAAATAAGAAGTTTGATGCCTACCCTATGAGAGAAGAAGCGTGGCTAAAGATCCACAAAAGGGTATTACGAGGATTTTCTTGGTAAAGCAACGGGTTTAAAAATAAATGATGACTGCACAGAGCACAGTATTTTTGTGACCTCATCTTGGGTTTTTAAATACCATTTCTGGATCCTTTTGTCATCTGTAGACCATTACGTGGTCATGTTATGTCCCCATAGCCTCGGCTTCAGGATGTTTAGATGAGTTTGAGGGAAAGGTTGCAAATGAAGAACGCATTTAGTTGATATGTGTCCAGACTGGAACACATTTATTGGTGGGCAATGCATAGTTTGTATCATTCTGTAATACTGTGATACTTCACCCTATTGCAGCATCAGCACTGAATGATGAAGAATACCCCCTCGAATCCTAGCCTTTAGGAGGCCTGATATGCGCTAAAAAGAGTTAGAGGCATCTATTACAATGGGGTGAGGTGCAACAAGTGGCACAACATGTATTCTGCCACATGTCAAGCTGCTGGCACCTCTAAACTGACTGAGGCAGAGTGCATTCTGGAAATCGTAGTGCTGCAGAGATCACTGCTCTGAGTGAGACAGAGGGCATTTTTGGAGATTTGGTTTCCTTGGACTGCTTTACTAGTGAATGGGCTCCCATTTTAGCATGTGGTGGCCATACCTGAATAGATGGTGGCAAAAGACGACTTTTGATAGGGGTAGCTGAGTATATTATTGCAAAAACCTTTCAGTCTGGGTGTAAGGGGCCTCGAGCGGAACAAGGACATGTGTTTGTGCATGTCTCAACACAGTAATCCAAAATCGAAATATTCTTAATATGTACAGTGCCATTGCATATTTACTTATTGTGTGTAGAATTAGAATGAATATAACATTTCACACTCTATAGTGTAATCAATTCAAAGTATGCATAATTTATTTTCTCTAAAAGGCACACACTGAACTTCCACATTTTCTCGTGGGGAACAATCTTTTCAACTAGGTTCCTAATGTTGGTTTGGACACTCAGTGAACAATCTGGCTTCAGGAATGGGGTTTCATAGCGTGGCAACATGGATACACTGCTATTTTTAATAGGCCTGGTCTGACAGCTCAGAAATACCATATGCAACATAGAATTAGCATTGTATGAGGAGCAGCATGGCCAGGGACATCACTTCACCAAAATGCCAGGGGTAGCGGAAGTGACATCACTGAGGGGTGGCAATACAGCCCCAGAGTGACAGAGATGGAGAGGCCATATTAGGCCCCTATTGTGAGAGTGAAGCTGGCTGAGGTAGAGTCCGATTGAAATATAAAAGCCAGTACAAAACAACGATTTTCAACATAAGGCCTAATTAAATGAAAAGAAATGGGCCGAGTTCAATTCTACTAAAATGAACAGGTGCTCAAGTGAAAGGGAATCTACCTGAGAGTGTAAAACTGCTGGATATGCCCAATGAATGGGAAATGACATGTGGTGCTGCAGATGCTGACTTTGTGTAACCTGGGAAAAGACACTTTTTGACAGATTCAAAACTGCAGCAGTACACATGGGAAAATATACATTGAAATGCTAAGCATGTAAAAAATACCAAGGAGGAATTGTGCCTTACATTTAAAAAGTGAAGCCAAGTGACATATTTCAGAGAAAGACACTTACTTTTCACATAAAAACTGACATTTAAATGGAAAGGCTTACTTGTTGGAGAAGTGAACAAGAATTTTCCATGTAACTGTGGCCTATGTGTGAATAATACCAAAGGTGAACTTATATCTGTCCAAACTGTATGTAAAGAAAGATTGTATTATAAACAACATGCCCAGATATAATTCTAAATATTACATGTAATCACATCATTTTGATTTAAAGCTGTATTTTCTGAAGTATGGGTGCAGCTTGTGTTTTCCCCACTGAACTGAAAGATCTGTGCCTTTGAAGCTTTGAAATGAAGACCGTGGGCTGGGCCCACCGGGGAAAGCAGGCCTGGTCCAGTTATACATACAAAGAAATAACAGAGAATTAGATCATAATGGTCGGAGTTGCAGATAACACGGCCAGCAGAATTTGTATTTGTATTTTGTATTTTGTTTATTTGTATAGCGCACAAGGCCCAAGGGCAACCGGGCGCATTTTTGGTTACAGGCAGGTTAGATACATATACATCGTTTAACTTGAAAATATACAGGATGTACAGGTTACAGGCAAAATATTACAATGAGAATATACATAATGTACAAGAAGCATAGGGAGGGGAGTAGGGGATGTACAGTCTGAGCTGAATATAGGGTAACATATTATGCGGGGGCGGCCTGGAATGCTGGGATATAAGTTCTGGTCAGGGTCAGGCCAAGTCCAGGGTGGCCAGCCAAGCTTTTGCCTTGCGCTTGAAGGCAGGGAATGAGGGTTCTGCTCTGAGTGGGTTGGGGAGAGTATTCCATAGCTTCGCAGCAAGGACAATTAGCGTGTGTGCTTCTGAGGGGTCTCGTAGCTGAGTGTGTTGTGAACCTGTTGGATAGGTAGTTGGGGGCTTGATTCGCAATACTTTTGTGTGTAAGTGTCAGAGCTTTGAGGGAGATTCGTTGGGTAACTGAGAGCCAATGAAGATTGCTTCTGTGTTCTGAGATGTAAGAAGTCCTAGGGATGTTAAGGGGCACTCTAATAGCATTGTTTTGGATGATTTGGAGTTTTCTGATATTGCATTGGTTGGTACCTAAGTAGAGGGCATTGCAATAGTCAGTTTTGGATAGGACCAAGGTCCTGGCTAGAGTAGTAAAGTTGGATGGTAATAGGAAGGGGCGTCAGTCAGTGATGAGCTTGCATGTGTAAGATGCAGCTGAGGAGACTGTATTGGTTTGTCTAGTTAAGGAGAGTGTGGTGTCGAGGTACATGCCTAATGTCTTAGTGTCCTTGGTCACTTTGATGGCGTTGCCATCGATGGTGAAGACTTTGAAGGAAGGGTCAAGTTTACTGAGTTTATGAGGTGAGCCTAAGATGAGTAGCTCGGTTTTCTTGTCGTTTAAGCACAGTTCGTGCTGCGCCATCCAGGCCTGGATGACATGATAGATAGAGTTGATAGCTAGTCAGTACGTTTTATAAATAATGTAATGGGAATAAGGATTTGGGTATCGTCAGCGTAATTAGTGTACTTGACGCCCATGCGATCCAGTATGTCAAATAAGGGTTTTGTGAAGACATTGTAGAGTGTCGGGGACACACATGAACCTTGGGGGACTACACATGTGACAGGTGAGGGTTTTGCAGTGGCGGTAGGGGAGAAGACCCTCATGGATCTGTTGTCCAAGAAGGAGGTGATCCAGGCTGTGGCTTTCTTGGAGAAGTTGGCAGCGGTTTTGAGGTGGTGACAGAGGATTTGATGGTTGACTAGGTCAAATGCTGCAGAGAGGTCTAATAAAAGTAGGAGGGCCAATTTTCCCTTGTCTTTTAAATCTTCTATTTGCGTTTTTAAGTCTAGCAGCGCAGTTTCTGTGCCGTGGCGAGGGCAGGAGCCCGATTGCCTTAGCCCCAGGAGGTTGTTTGTTTCGTGATAATCTTGGATCTGCAAATCTGCTGCGCAACAAGAATTTTTAGAAGGAAAGGTACACTGGTGATTGGCCTATAATTAGTGGGAATGTTGGCATCCAGTGTTGGTTTTTTTAGAGGGGGAATGACCGAGGCATCCTTGGAAGTTGTCCGGAACGATCCCCGTCCTGAAGGAGGAGTTTATGAGTGAGGTGATAAAAGGCGCAAGGTTGTGAGAGGCCTCTTTGATAATAGTGGCAGGGCAGGAGTCTCCCTGACAATTAGTTGGCTTGAGGCTGTTGATGATGTGTTCAACTTCAGAGGTGGAGAGAGGTGAGATGCAGAATGGTTGCACAGGGGCAGTATTAAGTTTGTGGTTAACCTGAGGAGCAAGCTGTGCTATGAGAGAATGCAGACTGTTTTTTTTCCATTAATTTTAGTTTGGAGCATAGTAATTTTACCCAGAAGGGCCTCTTGGATGTTAGTGCACCAAGAGCTGTCTTTAGTGCAGGTGTCTGGAGGAGGGGCGGGAGATTCCAATTCCTTTAGGATTTTGAAGAGCTCCTTGGTGTTAGATTGGGCAAGTTTGATACGTTTATTGTAGGTCTCTTTCTTTGCAAATAGTATGGCTTCTTTGTAGTTTAGTGTAGCTAATGCCATGGTTGCTTTATTAAGTTCGGTCGGGTGGCTTCTCCAGCGAGTTTCAAGGGTCCTTTTTTCCTTGCGTAGGGTACTCAGCTGGGGCGTGAACCAGGAATTCAGGTGGGTCCTAGGTTTTGGTTTGCGTAATTTGGCTGGGGCGATGAGATCTAATGCTTTTAACATAGTTTAGTTGTAGGAGTCTACCAAAACAGTGGGGTCCGAGCAAACTGAGGCAAGGTCGTTGAGAGCAGGGAGGATGAGTGGGATAAGTTTGGCATAAGTTATGTTGCGCTTATTCCTAGTGAGTTTGGCAGGTGCTATGTTAGGGATGGAATGGGTAGTTTTAGTGGGGATGCTGAAAGTAATAAGGTGATCGTCCGTCCAAGCACATGGTAGGTTGGAGTTGACCTTGGCGTCACAATTAACATCAGCAATCCAATCTAGGATTCTACCCTTGGAGTGGGTGGGTGCATTCACACGTTGTGTGAAGCCTAGATTGAGTAGTAAACTATTAACATTGTGGGCAGGAGCATCGTTGGGGTCGAGAAGGCCTAAGTTGAAATCACTGAATACGATGATTTGCGAGGTAGTCTTGGTGTTTTCAGACAGAGTGTGGGCGAGATCCTCGGTGAAGGTAGAAATGGGGCCAGGAGGTCTGTAGATAATTTGTACAGTAATAGTCTGGTTTGGTGAAATAGCAAGCTTAGCTGAGAGGGATTCTGCGGATTTGAATTGGCCAGGGGTGGAGGGACGGAGATTTATAGCTGTTTTGTGAATGATGGCTATGCCTCCTCCTTTAGTTTGAGCGGTGTTGCGGTCACTTCTGATGATAGTGTGGCCGTCGGGGATCGCAAGGGAGAGCAAGGGTCCTGAGGCCGCATGGAGCCAGGTTTCGGTGACTGCTATGAAGTCCAAGTCATGAGTGGTGATAAGATCAGCCATGTCGAGGACATGGGCAGTAAGAGACCTAGAGTTGATCAGTCCTGCTTTGATACTTGTTGGAGGTTGTGTACTGGGCAATACAGTGTCAGAATCAGGGTAGGGATGAAGCGAGGATGAGTCCAGGGAATGGGTGGGGTCAACTGTGTGATTGATATTAGTGGGTTTGGTTGATTGGGTGCTGGTAGAGCGATGGTAGGCGATGTGTGACAGTCTGGATCCTAGTCTGAGGTTTCTCACTGAAGTAGCGCATGGCTGGTTAGGTGTGGGGTTCCTGGTGAAATGTTGTAGCCAGAGTGTTGGATTGTTAAGGTAGGGGTTAGTCAGTAGGGTGTCCATAGTGGAGTAGGAAGGGAGTTGTTGGTGTGCGTTGTCACGGGTGCTGCTAATGTGTTGTGCGTGTCCAGGAGAATCCGCGTTCAGTATTTGATGTGAAACACAGCGGGGTGACAGGGAGGTGTGTTTGTAGATCTGTGTTGGTGCATCGGTGGGGGTGTTCAGGCAAGATAGTGCTGAGTTTAGATGGGCTATGAGATTGATTAACAGGCAGAATGCAAGTTGTGGGGAGGTATGTGCTACATGTTGCAAATGCATAGTAGCGGGAGAGAGGGGCGCAAGTTGTCAGTTACCCAATACACACATGCATGGTAGGTAAACAAGGTAGTGGTCAGTAAAGCAGAATATGGGCAATCAGGCAATACTGGCAAGTGGCTGTGCGGTACAATTAGGGTTCACAGATAGTGCAGAGCAAGTGACCAACTCGCAACACAGAATGTTGTTTGCAGGTAGTGGCACGGGTCTCAGCAATACAGTGCAGTGCAGGTTTCATAGAGTGGTACTGGGATGCAGTGGGTAACGCTAGAATATGAAATAGCATGGTTAGGTGCGGTATAAAGGATGGCAGCTAGGTTTGAGATACAGCAGAGCGACGGGCAACAATACAATAAATGCGCAATAATCTGGACAGTATCAGCAATGCAATGAGCAGTAAGGCAGTCACATTTAGGATTCAAACAAAATCTGGGCATCAGTAGTAATGCGATGGTCGACAATAACCAACAGTGGTGCAATGAATGCGCAATAATCTGAGCAGCATCAGCAGTGCAATGATCGGTGAAGCAATCACGTTGTTATGCACTAAATGGCAAATTTCTCTATATGGAAACAATAAAGCAGTGAACAGCAGAGTCATGAGAGGTGGATTGCTTTAGGATGGGTGCGAGGCTCGTTTCCCACATGGTGCATGTCCATGGGATAAGGAGGCGAGGCGGCCAAGGCTATTGGTGTGGTAATTGCGGTAACAGATTGCAATGCATTATTCAGTTTGCATACTATACATAGCATGCAACAAAGTTCCAGGCGGGCAGCGGTGCGGGCAGCGGCCGGTGGTCGCACAGCATAATGCGCCCTCTGTGGGTGGTCGGATGCGGAGAGACTAGAATGTGGGCATAGCAGCGAGGGGTGGGGGTTACAGTTACAGTGAGCCGGTTACAGGTGTTGGTTCGTAAAAGGCGCAGGTCAGTTTGGAGGCAGTGAGGTAGTGTAGTGTTACCTTAGGGGTGGAGTAGGGCCGATTTGGGCAGCATTTCTGGCGATAGGCGGTCAGGCTCGTGACAGGCTCAGGACAGGGCAGCCTTGTCAGGCAGCCTTAGTAGGTGGGCCGGCATTCGCCTGCCGGCAATTGTGATTGGCTGAAGTAGATAGAAGAACAGCCTACAGGAGGCTGTAGTTGCACACAAGAAGTTACGGGCAGCCATCATGGAAAGGAAAGTGCCCCATGGAGGCTAATGGAGTCAGGATGCCAAAAAGCAGTTATCACAGGCATCGGATATATATTTTGTAGAACGCTGTTTTCATGCAGCGTACAGCGAATTCTGGAGGGCAATGCAGATTTCAAATCTGCTCAGGACGAAAAGTGTCCATGAAGGTGCGGCGGCCTTAGTAAAGTGGGAGTGCATCCCTGGCCTCACCTAATGAGTAGCACTGCTCCAGCAGTGATGAGAGGCCCAGTGCCTCCGAGGTCTAGGAGAGGGGAAATTAATTTTAAGGTCAGGTCTTCCCATTAGCTGTGCATTAGTGGACAACAGAAATGACCTTTTTAGGGCTGACTCAACCTCAAGAAATGGCTTCAGAGCCACTAATGGGTCTTGAAACATTGTGTAAGAAACAGGCACTGTTGATAAGCAGATGTTCGTGTCAGGTCACAAGAACAGAAATTAATCTTTAGAAAAGGTGGGGGGCTACTGTGAAGCTGAGGGGCACAAGTGAAGCCTTGCCATGTGATTAACATTGAGCCACCTTTTCTTTAATTAAAAAACAACTGTGTGTCCCAGTGATCTCATCCCAGACTCATATTAAAGGGGATAAGAAGCCCGTCGGTACCATGTAAGTATGAATCCTGTGTGATGTACACAATTTATGTTATGAGGGTAATTATGAGTCTGGCCTTCTCATAATTCAGAGGAAATGGAAAGTTGGTGTGGTGAAGTAAGGTTTGAATCTTGAAGGGTCAGATTTGTGACTTTTTTGGCTCTGGAGCTAATTGATAAAAATGGTAGCTCCTCCCAGGAAGGGTGTGCCGAGATAAGATTAGTATTTTTTACTCACCATAAAATATATAACTCAAATATATATTTGTGCCTGCAGTTATCTGAAAAGGTAAAGAGAGCTGCTGTACCACATACAAGAACAGAAGCAAATGCATTGGGGTTCAATTGATGAGATTTACATGGGGAGGTCGGAACTAGCACAGAACAGACGGAAATACACTGTTTGGGTTACATCCCTGGCATTTTCAAGTCCTGGGTGCAGCATTTGGTAATAGGATGATTTAGAGAACTTTTTGGCCCCCCCATTCTTGGGGGGTTTATCTGTCTGATTAATAGGAAACCTATCCTCTCTGAGCACACAATGCCAGATTCCTGCCAGAAGCTCTGGGCTCCATAAAGGAAAATTCTCTCACTCTTGGGAGGCATTGATCTGCCTCAGTGAACACATGCACCCTGGCACCTGCGGCATCCCTGAATTTGGGGGCTGTCACCAGGTGACTGGGATCAGGCAATATGCCAAGACCACAAGTATGGTTAAGTTTTATCTTGGATAACCGGCATAAGATGAGTCAAAAGAATAAATTGGGGGGGGAAACAACTCATTATCTTGACCCTTTTCACACCCAAGGCTAACTGCTATGATTTTGGCTTAACACCAAGTCTATCACACTCTCCTCTGTGAGGAACCAAGTCACAGTCAGTTGTGGACTCCTGAGGTCCCAAACCCTTCTTCTCATCACTGTCCATTGCAGGCTTCTGGGGGTCTTGACACCCTTGTGACAATGTCCCATTTGTATTATGCTTTCTTCCCATTTCCCAATTTCTCAAGCTCACATAGGAGTTGAGTGCATGGCATTTGATGTAAGGACTGGAGGAGGATCTCCTGCTTTCCCCTGAAGTTGTAATCCGTGGACCAGGCTATCTCTTCTATTCTGGGTATTGGGCTTCCTCTTCACCTCTCTGATCTTTCAGTACACTCTTTTTTCAAAGATTGTACTTCCTCCAGCTCATTTCAACTTCCATGAAATTCCTATCTAATGTGGTTCCTTGCTCCCACTCTTCCTGATAGACAGTGACTACTGTCACCACAACCCAATGTCCGTTTTCCTCTTCTTTACATTCTCAGACCAACTCTGTCTCCCCTTCTCATTTCTAAACTCCTCTCCAAACCCTTCTCACCTACTTCTGTAGAGCATTCTGGACCCTGTCCACCACCAGAATGTGGTCACTACCTTCCCCCTGAAAACCTTCTACTTCCTTCTTATGTCATCCAACAGTCTCATAGTTTTACTCATCAGCTTCTTGTTCTACTCCACCATCGTGCTGTTCTCCTTCGCCAACCTTCTGCTCCTCCTGATGTTGTTTTCTTCTTAACACCTCCTTCTGATGCACCCCAAACATCTGGTCTTTTCAACTAACCTCCTGTTCTAGCTCATCAACTGCATGTTCTATTTCACCAATCCTGATCTTTCCCCCAACCTCCTGTTCATCTCTACCAATCTTCTGATCATCACCACCAACCTTTTGTTCTCATCTACCAACCTCCTGATTCTCTCAACCAACCTCCATCTGATGTCTCCGACCCTCCTCCTTACTGTCACCAATCACCCCATTGTCCCCTATTGTCTCCAGCCTCTCCTCCCACCTCCTCCATTTACTCTCTGTGTTGAGACCCTGCTCCAAACATTTTTGCTCAGCACTGGCTCTGCTCTCCAAACTCCATCCACCAAATACCCACACTGCTAGCCTGAGTTTGTGAGCTTTCATAGTCCTGTGTTCCCTCCAGGTGGCCTCTACACACCATGGGGATCTGCACCTGTGCCCCGGTATTGGTGAGGGGGTGGGATGGCCTACCCCATACATGGTCCCCTAAGCTTGCCTGCATGGTAAGACCCTGACCAAGCCTTTATCTGATGCCTCCTCTGTCTTGGATGTCACGTTTTCTTCTCCCTTACTGTAGAGTACTGTTTGGTAAGAATACATCTCCAGCACTTCCCCAGCATGTCAACCTGATGCTTAAATATCTTCAGAGAACCTTTCTAATCCATCCAAATGTGAAAGGAATAATTGTCCTTGGTAAAGCTGCACATTTACATCAGCCATTAAATGAGACTCTGCCAGTAGAACATGGGTTTGGAGGTCTATCACATGTGGGACCATGAGCTTGGGGACAATCTTTGAGGCCCTTTTGCAGTGAGTTATTCCCTACTGCGGGATCGTTTGCAACAATAACAGTGTGTGTTTTGAAAGTCTCTTGTTTGCTAAACTGAAGGTTGATGAACCAGTGTGCTTCTTTTACTTCTCAGGAACTGTGGTCTGGGTAGTGGGACCTTCAGACTTTTTCACCTGGGGCAGGGTAGACATAGGTTTCTGCTGTGGCCTCTCCCTGCCACATGACAGAGATTAATGAAGGGTTGTCAGGGGATCCTCTCCATTTCTTCAACAGGCCCATCCTCTGCTAACTTAGGTAGGCACCTGGCCCCCTTAATCACCCGTCTTTGTGTCCACAGACTTCGGCAGAGCACTTTGTCACCGGCCCATTCCCTGACTACAAAGAGATGGCCACAGAGGCGACCCAGAAGTCCATTAGGTGCAGGCAGCTATTCCACTGGAATAGGCACATAGAAGCACCACACAATACCTTTCTTGTCTATCCCTCTATAAATGGCCTCCAGAATGTTCTTCAGTAATTGTGTCCACCTTCCCATTCCTGCCTTCGTCCTATTGTACAGCTGTGCATTAGGGTCCTGAATTGTCATTAACTAAAGCCTGGCTTAATGGCTTGGTTAGTGCACGTTGCGCTTTGAATCTGAGCAGTTCCATTTCCCAGATGACACCTGTAGTGATTAAAGGGATGTTAAAGGACTGTTAATTCACACACAATGTCCATTGATTGGCGTGTCCTTTTAGTTGCTAACTAAATAGCCAATGGATAGAAACTTTAGATAATGTATGTCAATAGGTGACTTATTTTGAAACACTTTGGCCATTTCTGCACTTGTGCTTGCAACACAATCTAAACCTAAGTATAAGTAGGGTACAGGCAGGCAAAGGAGCTCCTGTCCGCAATCTCTGTGAGCAGCTTCAAAATTAGCAGCTAGAGGCTAGAGAAAGCCATGGAGAGCCTGCCAGATTCACCACGAATTGCCAGTAAAAGACTTTGCATTCAACCCTTGCTTCTTGGGATTATATTAACAAAGGCCACATTGCATTGCTTATTTTTTTAAAACATTTATTAACAAGCCAAGCCATAGCATGTTTCACTCTCCCGTGCTTTTTTAAGGCTGGTAGACTGATTCAGTATTGCATAATGTTTAAAATATGAGCGTGTTAATAATATTAGCAGTATTATATTAGCAACAGAGCAATCCATGGTGGGACTTCTCCGAAAGACCATTCAGCTTCAGCCCCCAGTTGTCAAGCCAGTAACAGCAGGTGGGCAATGGAGGCCAAAAGTGGCACACAAATAAAGCCAGTGGAAATGGCTGTCAATGCTTCTTTTTACTTTGGAGTGGAGAAAGACTTTTTCTCTTCACATTCCCATTGCCCAGACAGAAGCTGTAGTCCATAAAGGGATGTTGATTCACCAGGCGTTCAGAGTGATTGACAGAGGTATTTAAAATGTGAACTGAGTAACCACTGTGTAGAGACTCTGAATAACGCGTGCCTGTGCTCGGCTGCATGCAGAGTAGGATGTCGGCCTGTTCTATGCGAGGTTCCAACTTCAAACTAATGGCTGGCTTATGCATTCTAAGTGCAAGTGGCAAAGCAATAGAATACTAATACCCAACCCACTTATGGCGGGTGATGGATGGATGGTGTTGAATTAATCATAACCACTGGTGGGACGAAGTCTGATTTGCAAATAGTTTCTTCTTCTGTAATGTCACAGCAGTCTTGGGGTCTCGGCATACTTTCAAAGTAGTTTCCATGAAAACTTAGCGTGTCTAAGGGTCACAAAGAAAACTTGCTGCCCCATCGTGATAGAAATCTCCCGAATAGCACAGATTAGTAGAATCCAGTTGTGCCAATACTTGGGATGGGAGATGATAACGCGTCAGTGTATCTGCTTGTGAGTGCTTGCTATAGCGTCTGATGAAAGTTGAACTTAGCCCCAAACCTTTTTTGATTTGGCAGGTGGTGTTGCTGATGGTCATAGAAGCATCCCGAGGAAGCGCCTATAGTTGTGAAATACATAATGCAAGTAACAGATATCAACAGCAGTAAAGCGGAGCACCACTACACCATCCTGTCTTGAAAATGCAATCTATTATTGTTCTCCGACATTGATACTAATAATCGCAGAACTATTTCAAATATAAAGACACATTTTAGGTGATACGTGAAACATGATTTTAAACTTAAAACTTGGCGTATAAGGCGGCGCTGTTGCACTTAAACAGTATGGCCGCTTGAACGTGCTGCTCCGTACTGTGGAAAATCCTTGTTATCATTCCTTCCTTGTTGGTGCCGCGTTTAACTGTGGAAATACACTGGCTGCTACCCGTGGACTTGCTGCGAGGCTTGCCTGACTGGAATTGCCCAGGGGAGTACTGTTGCAGAGAAAACTGCACCTGTAGGGGCACCGTCTGAACCCATCACGGCGCCCTGCACTATGCTTCCACAGAGCGTGGATCCCTGCTGGCGCGAGAGGCGAAGCTTGGGGACTGGTGGAGAGGAGGAGCATTTGCTGTTCGGGGCTATGCGCCCTTGCCTAGAGTTGCTCCGGACGACTGCGGACAGCGTCGCAGAATCCACAGCCCCCTATGACATGGACACCTGTCTGTGCTCCCTGCGGCGACCACCTCCCACAGACAACTACCTGCTGGGGTCCCTGCTTCCCTAGTAAAAAAGAAATCCACTTTTTGGATTGCTTTGGGATTGCTTCTGGCTTGTTTTTAAACTGCAGATTTTTTTTGGATTGATTTTGGATTTTTTGTGGATTTTTCCAAGCAAAGATTTATTTGGCTTGGGTTGGAGGATTTATTTTGGATTTTTACTGACTTGTTTCTCAGTAAAAAACAATCCACTAACACTAATTGGCAGGCACGCATATTTACAGGGTTTATTTTGGATTTCTACTGACTTGTTTTTTGGTAAAAACAATCCACTAACACTAATTGGCAGGCACGCATTTTTAAAGGATTTTTTTTGGATTTTTACTGAATTGTTTCTCAGTAAAAACAATCCACTAACACTAATTGGCAGGCACACATTTTTACAGGATTTATTTTGGATTTCTACTGACTTGTTTCTCAGTAAAAACAATCCACTAACACTAATTGGAAGTCATACATTTTGACTGGATTTATTTTGGATTTTCTGACAAGCAAGGATTGTTTGGTCTTAAAGTGGAGGATTATTTTGGGATTTCTTTCAATTTGTTTCTCAATAAAACCAATCCAGCAACACTACACATTTTTATTGCATTTATTTTGGATTCTTTTACAAGCAAGGATACATTGTATCTCTGTAAAAACAATCCAGTAACATAGGCCCACATTTTTACTGCATTTAAATGTTGGAAAAATAATGTCAAACTAGTTTCAACGTTGGTTGCAGTTATTTAGCATTTTAATCTGGTTAAACATTTCGCAGAGTTTAGGTTTTGTTTATTTTGCATTTTATTGGTGCAAATTACAAGTCCAACTGCACTTAACACATTTCTACAGTAAATAATGCCTAGTCGCAAGCGTTCAGGCTATACCAATTTGCAGCAATGCGTAGAAGAAATGGCTAACACCTCGCCCATCCCATCTCCTGCTTTCCCCTGAAGTTGTAATCCGTGGACCAGGCTATCTCTTCTATTCTGGGTATTGGGCTTCCTCTTCACCTCTCTGATCTTTCAGTACACTCTTTTTTCAAAGATTGTACTTCCTCCAGCTCATTTCAACTTCCATGAAATTCCTATCTAATGTGGTTCCTTGCTCCCACTCTTCCTGATAGACAGTGACTACTGTCACCACAACCCAATGTCCGTTTTCCTCTTCTTTACATTCTCAGACCAACTCTGTCTCCCCTTCTCATTTCTAAACTCCTCTCCAAACCCTTCTCACCTACTTCTGTAGAGCATTCTGGACCCTGTCCACCACCAGAATGTGGTCACTACCTTCCCCCTGAAAACCTTCTACTTCCTTCTTATGTCATCCAACAGTCTCATAGTTTTACTCATCAGCTTCTTGTTCTACTCCACCATCGTGCTGTTCTCCTTCGCCAACCTTCTGCTCCTCCTGATGTTGTTTTCTTCTTAACACCTCCTTCTGATGCACCCCAAACATCTGGTCTTTTCAACTAACCTCCTGTTCTAGCTCATCAACTGCATGTTCTATTTCACCAATCCTGATCTTTCCCCCAACCTCCTGTTCATCTCTACCAATCTTCTGATCATCACCACCAACCTTTTGTTCTCATCTACCAACCTCCTGATTCTCTCAACCAACCTCCATCTGATGTCTCCGACCCTCCTCCTTACTGTCACCAATCACCCCATTGTCCCCTATTGTCTCCAGCCTCTCCTCCCACCTCCTCCATTTACTCTCTGTGTTGAGACCCTGCTCCAAACATTTTTGCTCAGCACTGGCTCTGCTCTCCAAACTCCATCCTCCAAATACCCACACTGCTAGCCTGAGTTTGTGAGCTTTCATAGTCCTGTGTTCCCTCCAGGTGGCCTCTACACACCATGGGGATCTGCACCTGTGCCCCGGTATTGGTGAGGGGGTGGGATGGCCTACCCCATACATGGTCCCCTAAGCTTGCCTGCATGGTAAGACCCTGACCAAGCCTTTATCTGATGCCTCCTCTGTCTTGGATGTCACTTTTTCTTCTCCCTTACTGTAGACTACTGTTTGGTAAGAATACATCTCCAGCACTTCCCCAGCATGTCAACCTGATGCTTAAATATCTTCAGAGAACCTTTCTAATCCATCCAAATGTGAAAGGAATAATTGTCCTTGGTAAAGCTGCACATTTACATCAGCCATTAAATGAGACTCTGCCAGTAGAACATGGGTTTGGAGGTCTATCACATGTGGGACCATGAGCTTGGGGACAATCTTTGAGGCCCTTTTGCAGTGAGTTATTCCCTACTGCGGGATCGTTTGCAACAATAACAGTGTGTGTTTTGAAAGTCTCTTGTTTGCTAAACTGAAGGTTGATGAACCAGTGTGCTTCTTTTACTTCTCAGGAACTGTGGTCTGGGTAGTGGGACCTTCAGACTTTTTCACCTGGGGCAGGGTAGACATAGGTTTCTGCTGTGGCCTCTCCCTGCCACATGACAGAGATTAATGAAGGGTTGTCAGGGGATCCTCTCCATTTCTTCAACAGGCCCATCCTCTGCTAACTTAGGGAGGCACCTGGCCCCCTTAATCACCCGTCTTTGTGTCCACAGACTTCGGCAGAGCACTTTGTCACCGGCCCATTCCCTGACTACAAAGAGATGGCCACAGAGGCGACCCAGAAGTCCATTAGGTGCAGGCAGCTATTCCACTGGAATAGGCACATAGAAGCACCACACAATACCTTTCTTGTCTATCCCTCTATAAATGGCCTCCAGAATGTTCTTCAGTAATTGTGTCCACCTTCCCATTCCTGCCTTCGTCCTATTGTACAGCTGTGCATTAGGGTCCTGAATTGTCATTAACTAAAGCCTGGCTTAATGGCTTGGTTAGTGCACGTTGCGCTTTGAATCTGAGCAGTTCCATTTCCCAGATGACACCTGTAGTGATTAAAGGGATGTTAAAGGACTGTTAATTCACACACAATGTCCATTGATTGGCGTGTCTTTTTAGTTGCTAACTAAATAGCCAATGGATAGAAACTTTAGATAATGTATGTCAATAGGTGACTTATTTTGAAACACTTTGGCCATTTCTGCACTTGTGCTTGCAACACAATCTAAACCTAAGTATAAGTAGGGTACAGGCAGGCAAAGGAGCTCCTGTCCGCAATCTCTGTGAGCAGCTTCAAAATTAGCAGCTAGAGGCTAGAGAAAGCCATGGAGAGCCTGCCAGATTCACCACGAATTGCCAGTAAAAGACTTTGCATTCAACCCTTGCTTCTTGGGATTATATTAACAAAGGCCACATTGCATTGCTTATTTTTTTTAAACATTTATTAGCAAGCCAAGCCATAGCATGTTTCACTCTCCCGTGCTTTTTTAAGGCTGGTAGACTGATTCAGTATTGCATAATGTTTAAAATATGAGCGTGTTAATAATATTAGCAGTATTATATTAGCAACAGAGCAATCCATGGTGGGACTTCTCCGAAAGACCATTCAGCTTCAGCCCCCAGTTGTCAAGCCAGTAACAGCAGGTGGGCAATGGAGGCCAAGAGTGGCACACAAATAAAGCCAGTGGAAATGGCTGTCAATGCTTCTTTTTACTTTGGAGTGGAGAAAGACTTTTTCTCTTCACATTCCCATTGCCCAGACAGAAGCTGTAGTCCATAAAGGGATGTTGATTCACCAGGCGTTCAGAGTGATTGACAGAGGTATTTAAAATGTGAACTGAGTAACCACTGTGTAGAGACTCTGAATAACGCGTGCCTTTGCTCGGCTGCATGCAGAGTAGGATGTCGGCCTGTTCTATGCGAGGTTCCAACTTCAAACTAATGGCTGGTTTATGCATTCTAAGTGCAAGTGGCAAAGCAATAGAATACTAATACCCAACCCACTTATGGCGGGTGATGGATGGATGGTGTTGAATTAATCATAACCACTGGTGGGACGAAGTCTGATTTGCATATAGTTTCTTCTTCTGTAATGTCACAGCAGTCTTGGGGTCTCGGCATACTTTCAAAGTAGTTTCCATGAAAACTTAGCGTGTCTAAGGGTCACAAAGAAAACTTGCTGCCCCATCGTGATAGAAATCTCCCGAATAGCACAGATTAGTAGAATCCAGTTGTGCCAATACTTGGGATGGGAGATGATAACGCGTCAGTGTATCTGCTTGTGAGTGCTTGCTATAGCGTCTGATGAAAGTTGAACTTAGCCCCAAACCTTTTTTGATTTGGCAGGTGGTGTTGCTGATGGTCATAGAAGCATCCCGAGGAAGCGCCTATAGTTGTGAAATACATAATGCAAGTAACAGATATCAACAGCAGTAAAGCGGAGCACCACTACACCATCCTGTCTTGAAAATTCAATCTATTATTGTTCTCCGACATTGATACTAAAAATCGCAGAACTATTTCAAATATAAAGACACATTTTAAGTGATACGTGAAACATGATTTTAAACTTAAAACTTGGCGTATAAGGCGGCGCTGTTGCACTTAAACAGTATGGCCGCTTGAACGTGCTGCTCCGTACTGTGGAAAATCCTTGTTATCATTCCTTCCTTGTTGGTGACGCGTTTAACTGTGGAAATACACTGGCTGCTACCCGTGGACTTGCTGCGAGGCTTGCCTGACTGGAATTGCCCAGGGGAGTACTGTTGCAGAGAAAACTGCACCTGTAGGGGCACCGTCTGAACCCATCACGGCGCCCTGCACTATGCTTCCACAGAGCGTGGATCCCTGCTGGCGCGAGAGGCGAAGCTTGGGGACTGGTGGAGAGGAGGAGCATTTGCTGTTCGGGGCTATGCGCCCTTGCCTAGAGTTGCTCCGGACGACTGCGGACAGCGTTGCAGAATCCACAGCCCCCTATGACATGGACACCTGTCTGTGCTCCCTGCGGCGACCACCTCCCACGGACAACTACCTGCTGGGGTCCCTGCTTCCCTAGTAAAAAAGAAATCCACTTTTTGGATTGCTTTGGGATTGCTTCTGGCTTGTTTTTAAACTGCAGATTTTTTTTGGATTGATTTTGGATTTTTTGTGGATTTTTCCAAGCAAAGATTTATTTGGCTTGGCTTGGAGGATTTATTTTGGATTTTTACTGACTTGTTTCTCAGTAAAAAACAATCCACTAACACTAATTGGCAGGCACGCATATTTACAGGATTTATTTTGGATTTTTACTGACTTGTTTTTTGGTAAAAACAATCCACTAACACTAATTGGCAGGCACGCATTTTTACAGGATTTTTTTTGGATTTTTACTGAATTGTTTCTCAGTAAAAACAATCCACTAACACTAATTGGCAGGCACACATTTTTACAGGATTTATTTTGGATTTCTACTGACTTGTTTCTCAGTAAAAACAATCCACTAACACTAATTGGAAGTCATACATTTTGACTGGATTTATTTTGGATTTTCTGACAAGCAAGGATTGTTTGGTCTTAAAGTGGAGGATTATTTTGGGATTTCTTTCAATTTGTTTCTCAATAAAACCAATCCAGCAACACTACACATTTTTATTGCATTTATTTTGGATTCTTTCACAAGCAAGGATACATTGTATCTCTGTAAAAACAATCCAGTAACATAGGCCCACATTTTTACTGCATTTAAATGTTGGAAAAATAATGTCAAACTAGTTTCAACGTTGGTTGCAGTTATTTAGCATTTTAATCTGGTTAAACATTTCGCAGAGTTTAGGTTTTGTTTATTTTGCATTTTATTGGTGCAAATTACAAGTCCAACTGCACTTAACACATTTCTACAGTAAATAATGCCTAGTCGCAAGCGTTCAGGGTATACCAATTTGCAGCAATGCGTAGAAGAAATGGCTAACACCTCGCCCATCCCATCTCCCATCGCGCCACCTGACTCGCTGGACTGTGGCCACCTGTCTCCTGCATGCCACCCAATACAGCTGTACCCCTCCTCTTTGCCCCTCTGTATACCACCCCCGGCTGTATATCTGTCCTTTTCCTTGCCTCTTCCTGGAGCAGAAGACGGTGCCCACCTTCCATCAGGGCACAGAGCCTGAGCCAGCCAACATCCATATGGTTCAGAATGGCCTCATAGACGTGTTGAAGATGGCCACCAGCTTCGTACCCTTGCCTGGCCTCTTGGAGGTCTCCACACCATGCAGCCTGCTGATTGTCTGCAATATTCATCAAATCCCCAGTCCAGAAGGGGCAGGGTGGCAAAGCCTGGCCTATTTGAAAGGGCTGTGTGCAAGGGCCCTGCCTTTCCCTGTCAACACTGGTTCGCCCTTAGGTAAGAGTAATGGCAGTTGTATACCCCTCTCCCGCCTCTGTGAGAAACACTCTGTCCCTCTGTCCCTCACCTACGTCCCCTTTACTTTGCTTCTGACCTGCGCACCGCCAGCATCTTGCGGAACGAAGGCACCTAAGCTTTGCACTTGAGCTCTTTCATCCTTGCGCCTATCCGGACTTAACCTCCATCTTATTTGCGTAAGCCCCCCGTAACGTGAGATGTGGCGCGTGGCTTGTAATGTATGTGTTGCTCCTGCCAGTTTTTTCCTCCATTTCTTAACTAGCCCAGTGTAACTCGAGGCATGGCTCTCTATTGTATGTTACCACCGTTTTGAACTTGCATCTATTACGTTAAGCCCCCCGTAACATGAGGCGGGGCTTGTAATGTGTTGCTCCTACCTGATTGACTGTAATGTGCTGCTCCCACCAATTCTACCTACATCTATTGCATTAAGCCCCCGTAACATGAGGCATGGCTTGTAATGTGTTGCTCCTACCTGAATGACTGTATTGTGCTGCTCCTACCAATTCTACCTGCATCTATTGCATTAAGCCCCCTGTAACATGAGGTGTGGCTTGTAATGTGTTGCTCCTACCTGATTGATTGTACCTAACTGTACTTTACGCTAAGCACTTTTGTAACCAAGTAAGCATTCTGTAACAGCGCCACGATGCCGCAGGGCTGTTTGTGATCTTACTCTACATAAAGCAACCCCCCACCCCGACAAATGACCAAAAGGGGTCAACCGTTTGAATGGAAGATATGGAGGGGAACTGGGAGGCATCATTTAACATCTGTATCCTGTTCTGTCCGGCAACGTCTGTGTAGGTCAGCCATGTTGAGTCAACATAGTCCAAAATCTAGTGGGAGAGACGTGGGGGGGGCTGAAGCCCGGTCAGTACAATGGTGTTGCACCACTGCGTGGGCTTGTCTTGTAAAAAGTATTTTGCCTGAATAGGCTTGCTAAGCACACGTGCAAAGCATAAACTTGTAGGACAGGTGAAGCAAGGTAGCAAATACATAACAGAATATCGAGAACAGGAGAAGATCAAAGACGGAACTTTCTTTATAAATGCCTAACAGTGAAAGCTATTCACTTTAGCATTTGGAAGAATGCTGACCAGACGCGTTTCAACACGCTGCAGGAAGGGTCTCTTTTTCTTATGTTGTGTCTCACTTGTTTCTCAATGCCGTGACTCTGCTCTAAATCGTGCCTTCACTATACCCTCATGATGCTGGCAGTCAGGTGGCCGGAATACAGGCAGACAAGAGCGTCTTTTTTTCCTTTTAAATTGAAGGTGTGGGCGAGTACCCGGTGGGGCTCATGGCTGGCCCCTGCTTCTGGCAGGCAATGGGCCACGATGGGGGGGATAGGCCAGAGTCCTAGGCGAGGCTCGGGCTGGTCTGACCTCTGCCGGGATCTCCCAGCTCTAGTATCCCCACTTAATAAAACACTCCTTTTGGCTTTACCTTTAAAAATGCCATATCACATTGAGAAAACATGTCCAAACTGGATGCACAATGTAGGGCAGTCTTATCAGGCCTGGCTGAAGAGGTATGGGGGCCTAATTAAACATGATGGTTGGGGTACCCTTTTCTTAAAGTGGAAAACAGTCTGAGGCACCTGTGGGGTGCATACATTATAATGGAGAGAAAGAAATACAGCCATGGGTTAATAGGCGCCGATTTTCCCATTGCACTTGCACGATTTGAATGCAACGTGCCTGAAGATCCTCCGTTTGTTCTCCCTTGTCTTCTCCCGTTCATTGCACTGGTAAAACTGCAGAATCGCTCTCAGGCCTATTTGCAGTGTCTCAACTGTTAAATGTATATTACGCACTTACTCTGCCTGTGCAGACTATTATCGTCTCAGAATTTCAAGCGCTCTGAGCGACTTTTATTTTTTCCATGTTGCCACCCTTCTTGAGCACTTTGAAATACGTTCTGGTATATAGGCGCCAGGGACGTCATTTCACCAAAATGCCAGGGGTAGCAGAAGTGACATCATATGACCCTTGACCGCTGATGACATCACATGAAGTGATGTCATTTGACCCCGTGCGAAGTGATATCGCGGGAAGTGATGGAACACGACCTTTCACCCCTTGGCAAAACAGGAAGTGGTATCACATAGCATTGTTCCTAAGTACAGTACGAAAAATATGGTTACTAAATCACTATAATGTGTTATACATTTAATTCAAGAATGGATCTCCATATGTATCATTAAGATCAGTGTGTGTATAGGCCCACATTACCAAATTACTTTGAATGCAAGCAAACGTCCATGACCAAATGATCATTATGTTTTATTATATAGCCCTTACGCTTAAGCGCTTTATATAGAATACATACAATATCACCCAACCTGTGTTGGTGCTCATTTATCACCCTCAGACGGATGAAAGGCTGAGTTGAGGTATTTAAGAACAGACTACATCAGTGACTGACCCCCTGAAGTGTGCCTGAAATAAACCTTTAATGAGTCCAGCAATTATTGTATAGAAACCTGTGTTGAAGGGTAACAAGGTAATAAGATCACTTCTGTATAACCCAAGGAAAGTGACGGACAGAAGGACTTCAGCAAACGCAGCTTGTAAGGCAAGCGCTGAAAAGCACACATTCAAACCCCCAGAATGAAAGTAATATAGAAAGGAATATATTTCTGTGTTATAAGATTGCTAACTAGCAACATGGGGGCAGTTGCTAGGGGCCCCACTGACCGTTAACAGAGTATACTAATCAAGGGCAAGTTGGACCAAGGACCAGAGAAAGACCAAAAGTGAATGATGTGAATGTAGTGATACACGAAATTGCAACCTTGCCAATCAGGGCTTTAGATGACAGCATTAGCCGCTGAAAGCCAATAGTGTATTCAAAGTATGTGCTAAAAATGCTGACAGTAGTCTGTTGTAGCACTTCCATTATACAGTAGTGAGCTACAAGGAATATGCAGGCCTAGTATGAAATAGGTCAAATTAAGCATTGTTGATAGACAGGCAGGGAGGGCCCCTAGCTATGTAGCTAATAGGTTTTTGGAGTGTTTGGAACATCATGGCACCTATATAGCGCTTAGATAGCCAGTCTTAAGCGCTATAAACACTAAGCTATGAGTGCATGCCTTTTAGAGCTTGCAGATGGGGTTAATACATCCCTGCTTCCCTTAGAATATTCAGCCTCACTAACGTTAGCCCTGGCTCCAAGCTAATCTTCCTTTTCTCTGGGAAGGTACTGATAAGACATTCCTCAGCCAGCGCAGATGGGAACAAGGGAGGGGGTAGGAGCGAGCAGGGAGCATCTCAGAGAGAGCTGGGTTTTTTCCATGAGCCAGTTGCACAGGGAAAGTTCTGGAACTGTGCGTCATGGTGACTGACAGCAAGAGATTATAAAATATCCATGCACACATGGATCAGGGGGAGATCGCCTGTGGACTTGATTCGTGTACAGTCAGGTGCCCGGAATTGGCTCTCACGGTGTCCTCCAGCCTTGTTTTTCTATGAGCGGGGCTTGTTTTACAGCTAGCTTATGAGAAACCCAGGTCTCCCAGGGCTGAGATTAAGGGACGTAAGACTGTGTTTCTCTATGTTTCTCTATATTTCTCTATGTTTCTCTATGTTTATTTAAGTTCCATGTTTCACTATATTTTGCATTGCTCTTTGTTTTATGCTTTGTAATATTCTCTAACTTGAATCCCAAATGTATATGAAATTCACTGCTTAGAATAAATATGCTAACACTTTGAGGGTGTCATTTGTCACTAGCATGAGATCACTGCTCAGCACAATAGAACCTGTATTTTGGGCTGAATTGGGTATTTTTGCTCTCAAAGGGCTGGCCCCGAGGAAGATTTTGCCCAATATCAAGACATTTGGTGGCAGCTTTGTGGGATTTGTGAAGAGCAGTGCCATGCTGACATGACAAATGGTGTGAGAGAACACAGTGTAGAGTGGGGAGCAGGCTGTCGCATTTCCTTGATGGTCTCACTGCAGCTCTGAGACTTCAAAAGGCAGCAATGTTGTGTCGGTTTGCCGTGGCCGATAGCTTGTGTGGTTAAGACTCCCTTCAGTAAATCAGTCGTGACTGACTTATTGCATGGGATTGGTGCCAGGGAGTACAAGGCAATAAACGAGCGGGAAATGGCTTTGTTTAAAGCACTCCGATGAATGGTTAAGAAAGATGTATGCTCAATTAGAAAAGAATTTTATCATGTGGTTTCCCAAGTTTAAAGTTGTAATTTGGAATGCATAATGAGACGGAGTTCTCATCTCTATTCTGTCATGAGGGCAGGAAAAAAAAATAATTGCAGGGATTTGACATGCAAATTGTGAATAGTGATTTAACCATTGACTCAGCCCCAGTGTGCTAGCGAGTGGGGGCTGTAATGTTCGGAGGCGAAGGTTCGTCTTTTTTGATATATGCTTTTGAAGGGTTGGCATTCCTGAATAATGAGGAAGGGGAATGAGCCATGCTTAGGAGAATGAGTAACATCTGTGCTGAGAGCCTAAAGAGTTTTTTCTTTCTTTTGGCAACTGTAAAATTCCATGTGCTAATGGTGGCAAATTCTGTTTAAAGGAAACACACTAAAATGGTTATATTGCATTTTAGGCTGTGCCATGCTTATATTGGGTGAGAGACTCACTTAAAAGGAAAGTGAGTGAATGTTATTTGGATTTTCGATTTTTGTGTACTGATTTGAAATTGCAGAATCAGTTTGCAATGTTTGGGGGGAAAAACAATTTATATTTTTCTAAATTGCCCCTGGAGTATTTTTGACTGTCCCCATGCTATGCCATGGATTTGTGCTGTTGCCTTATAAGTGATGTATGATTTGGAAATAGTGACCTGTTGACTGTGATACATGGGGAAAAATGTTGTTGACACATTAAACAGCCCACAAGCAATAGAGTGTGGGTTGTTCTTGCAGAAAAAAAACGTGCAGGGAGCTGCACTAAATATGGCATTTTTATTTTTTAAATGCACTGAACTGAGTGGTTATAGTTTGGCAATGGTACAACAGAATGAAACATCTGTGTGTGATAAGATAGCACAAAGATTTAATGGGTTGTGAGTTCTCTTGAAAGATCGCACATTACAAGAAAAAAAGACGCTTTGACATTTTGCAAAATTACATGGAGTAGAAAAATGACAAGAAAAGTGCCGCTTTTGAAAACAAGAGTCTTGCTGTGTGTGCAGAGCTTGTGCCTTGAAGCTGTCTTGGGCGAGGTGCGTGAAGGCAAACAAAAGCAGAAACAGTACAAGAAAGAGTTAATTTGGATGAACTGTCTGAAACGAGTGAAGCCGCCACAGTATAAGAGTTATAGGCAAAAGAGATAAGCTGCCAGGTGCACACGAAAGATAAACATGCCTGCATTCCTGAGGAAGGGGGAGCAAAAACAGAGAGCTGTTCAAAAAGTAAAGAATTTGCCCAGTAAACTGTGGTACGGAGCAAAGGCTTCATGCAGGATGGCAGACGGGCACATCACATCTGAACATTTACCTATGCATCTGTGAATGGGCCAAGAAAAGACAGCTGCCCATTCCAACAGACATTACTGTGCAAACCGCTTTCCCATGTGATGTGATGTGAAGTGAAGTGAAGTAAAGCGCTATTGCTGTGCAAGCTGCATTCCAATGCTCCATGTGATGTGAACTGAAGTAAAGCGCTGTGCACTGGAGAAGAAACCTCTAGGCGCTTTGAGAAGAGAAAATACACATCTGGCAAACTGCAAGCTACATTGCCGGGGATGGAGTAACTGACAAAGACATTATGGCATTCCAGATGGAAGCAAAACTGACAAAAAGTGCTTAGCCGTTTTGCAAGAGACAACATGCAGAGCGGGGCTTTGAAGTACAACATGAACACTGCACATTAGCCATGATCCAGAAGCCACACGGCTTAGTGCAAGAATGAATGATTTGTTGAAGCAACAAAAGAAACTGGCTTAGACTATCGCACTCAAAGGGGTGGTTCAAAAACAGCAAACGCCCTTTGAAAAAATGACAAGTGAAAAAACCAGAGGCTTGAAAAGACACTGCTAAGAAAAGAAAGATAAATAAACAAAGCTGCTTGTACAACTGTAAGCGGTATTGGACTGAAAGACTTTACCTTTGAAAAATGGAGTGATGCCAGCAGGGCAACCTAAACCAAGATCATGGGACACTGGAAGCAAGTTGGCGCCTGGCATTGGTGATCGCTTTGGTGAAAAAGAAAAGCATTGTGCGACCTGGGTACTTACTATATGGCTTTGTAAAAGCACAGATCAGTCTGAGGTACCATTGACCAGCTATGATTGCATTGCACAAATGAGTTTGTGATTAGGCAGTTACACCCCGTATGGTTGAGTGTAAATAAGCCCCCAGAAACATGCAGAAAGGTGATAAATAATTGCAGTAGCTATGACAAAGTGTGTAGTTACCTGATGAGACTTTTTGAAGATGGGGGTGGTATTATGGGAAGGGGTGGATAACGCTGATATTGAAGTTTTGATGAAATCCTAACATTTCTGTTTGTATTTTGCCTAGACAAAGCACAACAAGACATTTTACAATATCAGGAAGTTAATATGCAGTTTGTGGGTGACACTGATCAAAGAAGGGTCAGACGCATTCTCAGAGAAAGCGAGCCACTGCGACATGCTATTTCAACTTTAACGTGCCCTGCACCGCACTCAATGCTGTAACCTGCGAATAGTGTCCAACAGAGTAATAACTTTTACTGAACTGGCACGATGCAGACTTGGCTAATTATCAAGTATTTGATGCTACACATTTAAATGACATGTTTTGCCCTTTCTTGTTTAAAGGACTATGGACAATGAATTGTGGACTGTAACATCAGGCACCACATACAGCTGTGTGACACAGCAATTGAATGCTAACACATTGAAAAATGGTTTTTAAATGCACTGTTGAGATGAATCTGAAAAAACCAAATGGTTTTACTCTTCCAACTGAATGGCTTTAACCAGAGATGTTTTGTTTTTTGAAAAAAAAAAATATTCTACATTGCACGTAGGCAGGAGAATGATTTATGAACTGTTGGGGCAGCAGAATTATGCAAGCAGGAGTGTAATTAATTTTGAGATAAGATGAGTGCGCACATCAAAGTCACCTGTGCGTAGGTTAAGATTCTTAATTGAAGTAATGCTGCCAAGTGTACGAGCTATAATTTGAAATGGTAATCTTTGAAACACTGGATACTTTTACAGCCAGCTTAAGGCAGGTAAATGAAACCATGACTGACTTGATGTTTGATTTTATGACACAGAGTGTGACACGGTTTTTTGTTAAACCAACCAGTTTCATGTTTTTGTGGGGACAGCTGTCTCCAGCACACTAATGCAAAGAGTCACCTTTTGATTGTAAACATTTGGAATAATTCTTTGGAAAAGCGCTGCAAATGAGTATCCACATGGAATTGCTAGAGTACTGGCCTGGCACATTGTCAGGCATCTTTTGTCACTGAATGGATACCATTTGTTTAATTTGTCTAATGTGATGTTTTTCTGACCAAGAACTGCAGCGAGTGTTCTCGCCAAGATCTTATGAACTATAACTTGACTAAATGAATTTTTTCCATGGTGTGATGAAACAGCCACTGCCGGATAGTAGTATGGTGTTTGTGGCTAAAGTTAATATTGTATATGGTAGATATCCCACTTGAAGAAGGGTATTCTCCAAGTCACAGAAGGTAGACACTGTGAACCTGTTAGATTTTCCAGTAGTAAGACAACATGTAAATTGTAGACTGGTAATGCACACCTTCATTATTACAGTGCTACACTTAGACATAGATTTATCATGAGGCAATGTTTCCTTAGTACTACCAAGCTGCTACAAATGGAGTCCATTTCTATGGCCCATCACTAGAGTGCGCGTAGCTAGAGAGCTAGATTCATTAATTGCAGGAGCTTTATATGCTTGTGACATAGAAACTGTGCACAATAAGCTAGCCACTATGGGTTCTGATGCCAGCTCTGCTATAGAACTTCTGGCCTAGTGGGGCCCATTGATATGCCCAGCACTGCTACAAGTATTGACAGCCAATTGAAGATGACAGAATTTTAGACATGAAGACATTTTTGTCTGCCATAGGGCAGGTCAACAAGACTGCTAAATACACACAATGCATTGTATGGCAAACATTGTTAAATCAGCAGGTGTTGGCTTTTTACTGGGTGGGGGCGACCATCCTCCACACACTGGCACGCAGAGCTACAGTTACCAGCATACATATGGATTGAATTGCTTGCTTTTGATTGCATGAATAACACATGCCATGCTTTGATGTAAATTAGTAGAATTGTTTTTATTTAGACAACCTGGTGCCCATGGGTTCACCTTGTTCACGAAATTAGATGGTTTCTGGTTGGGTTCCACCTACCTGGGGGAAGTGTCTAGTCACACAGCCCATAGTCACGCTTGAATGCCCTGGGATCAGGGGGAGGGTAGGCCCTTAGGGTGAAAGGCTGCCAGGTTTTAGAATTGGTAACCATACATAAATGCAATAGTGCATTGTAGATTAGACTACACTGGATTGCCTTGACATTTTAACTGCATGCTGCTTTTTAACTGACAATCAGTTATACAAAATTGATTTAGGTATTTTTGTGTAGGCCATGTTTTGGCTAGAGTAAATGTCCATGTTCACTTGGCGTAGGTATTTTTGTGTAGGCCATGTTTTGGCTAGAGTAAATGTCCATGTTCACTTGGCGTAGGTATTTTTGTGTAGGCCAGGTTTTGGCAAGGGTATATGTCACTGTTCACTTTGTGTACATTTTTGTTTAGGTAGTGCTTTACCTTGCATGCCACGCTAACTAACCGCTATAAGATAGTTTGCTTAAACCTCTTGCAAAGCCCCAAGGTCTTTATCACTGCACTAAATACTATATTGATAGGTATTAGTCAGCATTTGTCGCACAAACGTTGAATAGGGGTGGAATGTAGTGATACACGAAATTGCAACCTTGCCAATCAGGGCTTTAGATGACAGCATTAGCCGCTGAAAGCCAATAGTGTATTCAAAGTATGTGCTAAAAATGCTGACAGTAGTCTGTTGTAGCACTTCCATTATGCAGTAGTGAGCTACAAGGAATATGCAGGCCTAGTATGAAATAGGTCAAATTAAGCATTGTTGATAGACAGGCAGGGAGGGCCCCTAGCTATGTAGCTAATAGGTTTTTGGAGTGTTTGGAACATCATGGCACCTATATAGCGCTTAGATAGCCAGTCTTAAGCGCTATAAACACTAAGCTATGAGTGCATGCCTTTTAGAGCTTGCAGATGGGGTTAATACATCCCTGCTTCCCTTAGAATATTCAGCCTCACTAACGTTAGCCCTGGCTCCAAGCTAATCTTCCTTTTCTCTGGGAAGGTACTGATAAGACATTCCTCAGCCAGCGCAGATGGGAACAAGGGAGGGGGTAGGAGCGAGCAGGGAGCATCTCAGAGAGAGCTGGGTTTTTTCCATGAGCCAGTTGCACAGGGAAAGTTCTGGAACTGTGCGTCATGGTGACTGACAGCAAGAGATTATAAAATATCCATGCACACATGGATCAGGGGGAGATCGCCTGTGGACTTGATTCGTGTACAGTCAGGTGCCCGGAATTGGCTCTCACGGTGTCCTCCAGCCTTGTTTTTCTATGAGCGGGGCTTGTTTTACAGCTAGCTTATGAGAAACCCAGGTCTCCCAGGGCTGAGATTAAGGGACGTAAGACTGTGTTTCTCTATGTTTCTCTATATTTCTCTATGTTTCTCTATGTTTATTTAAGTTCCATGTTTCACTATATTTTGCATTGCTCTTTGTTTTATGCTTTGTAATATTCTCTAACTTGAATCCCAAATGTATATGAAATTCACTGCTTAGAATAAATATGCTAACACTTTGAGGGTGTCATTTGTCACTAGCATGAGATCACTGCTCAGCACAATAGAACCTGTATTTTGGGCTGAATTGGGTATTTTTGCTCTCAAAGGGCTGGCCCCGAGGAAGATTTTGCCCAATATCAAGACAGTGAAAATACTAATTGTCAGACACATACAATAAAAAATATTTATTAAAAATTTATTTTTACAGAGCATGTGTGTGTTTTTTCTATGTTTATGCTATTGTGCTGTTTGTTACTTTTGAGACCTATCCACCGCGTTTACGGTGTGTGCTTGTTTTTTCTGCTTATTTGGATGGGAGTCAGCTTGTTTAGGGCTTTTTTCTGAAGGAGGTACAGCTTGATTTTTTCCTCCCGGCCTGGAGTGGAAACACTTGGAACCAGCAGCAATGGCCGATGAGAATCCAGCGTGGGTCGGAGAATGGAGAAAGAAACAGCAGAATAAGGTAAACTGGAGACGATGCATGCATCATGCGCTTCAGGCTTCTTCACTTCAGACGCAGGCTTTCTATCCGTGTCTCGCAGGACACATTAAAATGCGATCTTGATTACGAGCAGGCCTTCCCTACCAAAAAAATCTGGATTGAAAGTGGATTGCTACTGGATTTTCCCAAACATTTAAATCCTCTTTAAATCCTCTTTAACTCCAGAAACTCCCATTGTACTCAGTGGATTGCTTTTGGCTTCCTTTTGGCTTCATGCACCCTGAAATATGTTAATTAGCAATCCTCAGTGGAATGCAATCCCAAAACAATCCAAGCAATCCAATCCCCAAACAATCCATTAAAAATCCAAAAGCAATCCAATCCCCAAACAATCCACTAAAAATCCAAAAACAATCCAATCCCCAAACAATCCACTAAAAATCCAAAAACAATCCAATCCCCAAACAATCCACTAAAAATCCAAAAGCAATCCAATCCCCAAACAATCCACAAGCAATCCAATCCACTAAAAATCCACTCCCCAAACAATCCTATAAAAATCCAAAAGCAATCCAATCCCCAAACAATCCACAAGCAATCCAATCCACTAAAAATCCACTCACCAAATGAAAATCCAAAAGCAGTGCCATCCCTAAATAAATCCAAAAGCAACGTATTACATCTGGCTTCCTTTTGGCTTAATGCACCCTCGTAGAGATCCAAAAGCAATGCAATGCAATCCCCAAATAAACCTTTTTTAATCCAAAAGCAATTAATGTAGTCACCAAATAATACTTTACAAATCAAAAAAACAAAGCAATCCCAAAAATATCCTTTAACAATATAGGCATTGTTTCGGTTAATGAGCTGGGAATAAATTTAGGAGTTTAACAAAAATAATGTTTACTATAATCCTGAAAAGAAACGCTTAAAAAACACATTTGGTGCACCTTGTTGAATTGGGCTTTAAAAGCCTCACTGTTGTTTAATTGCTGCCCATTTCAGAGAGTTGCATTTTGAATTGTTTTTAGAACTATAGTGATGACTTATTAGGTCAGTCATTTAGGTAAAATGGCCATGAAATTCAAGACCATGTAATGGCATATTAACTATATTTAAAAAGAAGCGACACACATTTTTTCCCCCCACTATATTTATTAAAAAGAGGCAGAGATTCAATCAGACACTGTGTGCATAGCACAAAAACACGACTATAGCAATCCCAAACATGGGTGCTTTACAATTAAAATATGGGTGAGAGGTCCCAGAACCAGTCCAGAAAGTCACAAGTATCCAGGCCAAGCCGAGGGAGCAAGTGAGTCTGGTGTGGTCCAGCCCAGGGATAAAGGGTCAGAGGGGACCCAGAACCAGTCCAGGGAGTCATCAGTATCCAGGCCCAGCCCAGTGAGCAAGCAAGTCCGGTGGGGTCGAGCAAGGGTGAGAGGTGACCACCTCCCACGGACAACTACCTGCTGGGGTCCTTACGCCCCCCACGCTTGAACTGGACTTCTGGGGCTGGCGGGAATCATACCCTGCATATTCTCGGCCCCCAGTTTTGAACGCGGATGGGCCTTTACTGGTAGCACCAACCGTTGCTTTATGGGCTGAAGCAACAGCCTCACTGACGAACATCGAGACGGCTCGGAGGTGCATGGTGCCGCCTCCGCATTGAAACCTAAGGTACGGGGCCCGACTCATAGTGCCACGTAACAGCCTTATACAAGCACCGAGATGACCCCACCGTGTTTGCGCTAACCCCTGGGAGGGAAGAAGGGTACAACACGACTCCAGCATGTTGACACTGTGCTGAACGGAGCCCCTCTTCACTCAGCATCGCAGATACTGGCACAGGGAGACCTCGGCCCCCCAGCTGAGCACTATGGGCCGATGTGGCCTTTGAGCAGCCATTGTACACAGATCTTTCTTCTCTGAGACGGATAGCCGAATATTCAGAGCCCCCCTTTCTCAGTCACTGGCCTTCCCCCGGCCTGCTGCATAATATTTACCTGAAACGTGGACACCTTGCCTCGTGCAGCAGTGAGTTGAACCCACTCCTAGCTACCTAATTTAATTCCTTGATTAGCCACATCACAACTCATTACCCCATGATACGGGGGAGGCCACAGCCCACTCGGACACAGACTGAATCAGGCCTGCTGGATACCACCATCAGTGCTGATCGTTAAGCCTGCTGACACGAAGGGGACCTGAGGGAATCAGACTTGCTGGGCCTTCCCAGCTCTGGATCGTCCTCACCAAAGTTACCCTCTGGGGTATCGTTCACGATACCAGGACCTCTCGTCCCCTGGACTCTTGACCACCCCCCCACACAATGTGGCTCATACCGGCCCCTTTCCCTTATCAATTGTGATGTTAAAATGTATGCCAAAGTACTGGCCCTTAGGTTGGCACCATATATGTCATTCATTATCCACCCAGATCAGTTGGGCTTCATCCCGTGCGCTCCATTTCTCTTTATTTGCACCGGCTATTCAACATACTTGCTCGAGTCAACCCAGGTACACAGGCAGTCGCAGCCACCTTGGAAATGCAAAAGGCATTCAACTCTTCAGCTCTTTTATTCCTCTCCCATGGCCATGGTCAAATAGCCAGAGGCACTAGACTGGGCTGTCCCTTTTCACCATTAACATTCGGTTTATCTATTCAACCTCTGGCAGACAGGATATGCCAATGGCATGCACGTAGGGGCATGAGGTTGTTTGGGTTCCCCAAGATTATCTCCCTGTATGCAGATGGAGCTATCCTCTTCATCTGCTCTCCTCTTCATCCGCTCTCCTGAACATAACCTCGCCCCAATCTTGGATGACGTCATACTGCTGCAAGTCTGTACTATTCCTGCTGACCGATACCACCACCCCCACCGCCCAGACCCTAGGGGATTCACCTGGTCACAATCGGAGATTACATACTTCGGGATAGTGGTTACACGTCAACAGATCTTCTTATATGAAGCTAATTTTGGGAAGTACCTATCCACCCTTTTCCAAAAATCCACAAACTGGGATAAACTGCTGATCACACTGGTGGTAGGATCACCATCCTTAAGATGATAGTACTACCACAACTCTTATACAAATTCCTGAATGTCCCCCAATGGCCAGGCCGCAAATTCTTTAAAGTACTGACCTGAACCATTAACACCTTTTTATGGCACTCTGGAGCGGTCCACCTGAAACTAGACATGCTAACCACTCCAAAGTCTAAGGGTGGATTTGGCGCCCCTAACTACGAGAGATACTGGATAGCTGCTCAGGCCCACTTTGCATCAGACTGGTTAGAAATCTACCACCCCCCCTCCATGTTAAACTTGAACGCCTGGCCGCAGATGAGCGGGATATCCACTTGTTGATTCTTCCCTCCGAGAGCACCAAACTTGAACCCCTTGATCCCACCGAGTCCACACCATTAGCTTTGAATAAACTGTGGAAACAGAGCAGCACCCCATGCCCTTTCCATGGTGACCTTCCCCTCTGGAACTTCTCCCCTTAATCTCCCCGGGTGGACGCTGCAACAATACATTTCTGGTCCAACACAGGCCTCGGTACTGTTTGAGATGTGTTCACCCTGGGAATCTTTACTGAATGGCCTGACCTATCCAAACCCCTGCAGGGTAGGCCCTCCCACTGGCTCCAATATGCCGGTCTATGCCGCCCTCTCAGGAATAGCTACCCAGACTTCCCCGCGATTCCTCCTGATGATTCAATAATATCAGAAATCTTGAACATCCGGTCCTCAAAGGAAATGTCTCCAGAATGTATAGCCTCCTCCAGAGTAGAGCAGCCTCCTCATTTATCAAGCTTAGAGGCAACTGGTGTGGGGACCTAGGAATTGAAATTTCCTTATTTTTGACTCCGACACAGGGGTAGGTTGGTCATGATTCTGTGTTGGAGTTTGGGGATCTCAAAGAAAAAATTGACATTGGGATATGTGGGGAGATTTGGGCTCCCCTTTTTCTGATTCTGGGCCTTTTTGGAGGCAGTCACCAGACTTGGTTTGGACAGTGTGGTTTCATTGATGCTCATTCTGGGGTTCAATGATGGGCGATTCTGACTCAGTCACCACATTCACCCAGCCTTCATTTGGATCTCTTGGGACCCATTTTTCTTTGGGAGGAGTTCCCCCATCCTTGAAAGAGAAGATCTCTTTCCCAGAATCAACTAAGGATTCTTCCCCTTCAAATTGGAGGACACTGACTTCCTCCACAAAATGGGCCTTTTTGGATTCTTTATTTCTCCTACCCACCATCTGTTCCCTGGGTTGCAGACTTCCAGGGGCAGGAGATTTTTGTTCCAGTTCCTGGGTGTCCAGGGGCTTTTCGCGGGTGAGGAAGGAAGCTTCCTCTAGGGCTTTACACCTCCCTACCCCCGTGTCTCCTCCTCTGGAACCGGTGAGGTTTCGGGGTACTCTCCCCATCATTGTTCTGGAGTACCAGACCCTTGGTTGGTGTGGTTCTGAGGCGCCATGTTCATCTGAGGGTTCTGTTGAGCCCTCAACATGTGACCCAGATCCTGGGATAGGTTCTGGACCTGGCGCTCCAGTTGTGACACCCGTTCCGGCTGGTACGGGGGTCTCTCATCAACCCTAGGTGAATCACAGGAAGGGTAACTATCCCTTCTCCCATAGCACCCTGGGTATTGAGAATTTTGGTAACCCTCCACCCTTGGCCTCCCCTCTGCTGGATTGGGCTGTCTGGGCTCCTGAAAGTGGGGAAATAAAGGAGGGTTGTCCTGCAGGTTAGGGTTTTGTGGGTACTGGGGAAAGAAACTCAACCCGGCATTTGTGGGATTACTGCCCTCCTGGGGAAAGTTAGGAGGGACGTTTCCTGGGGCGGTACCTACCTGTTTGGATCCCCCTTGGGCGCGGGGAGTCCATACATAACCCAGGATTGGTCTGTTGCCCTTGTATCAGGGGCTGATGTAATCAGGGGAGTTAGGGGTCCCATTTGTGGGATTACCTCCGTGACAACCACCTGTCTGTGATTGGCCCAAGGGCCTTCTGGGTCTTTGATTGGGTTGATTAGGTACAGGTATATTTTTAGGCCCCCCCTATCTCCAGATCTAAAATGGGGGCAACCTTCACCGCCGCCACCTTAGCAGCAGCAGGGGTGTTGGATGTTTTTTTTTTTTTTGTTATCTGCAGGTTTTTGGACCCCATAAATGCGGGTTGCCTGCTCTATAAACCAGTCCAGCGATCTTTTCTCATGCAAGTCCCTCACCAGCTGGGTCATTATATATTTTGGGAGTGTATGAAAAAAGTGGTGATGAACTCCCGACTATCTGTGCACACCCTCCTGGTGGTCTGTGCAAAGGCGCGTTTGAGCTCTTGCACAAATTCTTGGGGGTCTGATCTTCCCTGCATTACAGTTTGTAGGCCACCTTGCGGGCCTCTTGGGGGTTTCTGTGAGCAGATATTTTTTCAAAATGGCCACCCTGTAGGTGGACCATCTGCAGTGGTTCTGGTCCTCCAGTCCTGAAAAGAAACTGGAGTATTCAGGGGAGAAGGTCCATTTTACAAACTCTATGCAATTCTGTCTGTCCTTCATATGAAAAGTATCCATCATTTGCTCATATAGTTCTAAGTGTTCCCAAACAGAATACTTCGCATTTTTATGATATGGAGTTATGACACTCCTAATGGCCTTAATCTGCCTAATGGGATCTTTGTTCATAGCTCTCTTAAGTTTGTTTGCCTTCTTTGCTTTAGTCACCAGAGTCCACTCGCCCTCAGACTCAGAGGCGCTGCTACTGGAGGTTCCTTCTTGATCCTCTAGGCACCCCCGGATGATGTGAGCTTTCAAAGGGCTACCAGAATGTTGGGGCCTAGTTTCACTACTCCTGTGGAGCTCAGAAGAGTCTTCTGACTCTTCCCTGCCCCCAGGGTTTGTGGAGCATCCCCCCCACTGCCCTAACTGGGTTGAGGTCTTCACGATGCTGTTTTTGGGTCTTATTTCCTTTAGTTCCCCATCAAAGTTAACCAACTGGTCCCTTGGAAGGCAGTATTTCAGTGGATCTGAGTCCCTGACCCTCCTCTCATAGGAGTCTTCCTTGTCAGAGATATCAGCCCTAATATTTGCGTATCTGTACAGGTACGCCCATCCATCAATTTCTGGGGGGCGCTGATCTGTCAGTCCCATCTTACCAAACCTATTGAATTCTGCCCGTACCATGGCTCCCGGCTCATCTGAGCCAGTAGACACGAAGTTGTCAGTGTTCATGGTATTGAATGGGTTTAGTCCCTGAGCACAAAGGTCCTATGCTATGATCAGGTGTTGCCCTGTCCCTCTCTACCTGTTCAGGGTCCCTCCAATTAGGATTTAGTCTAGCCCCCTCTTTCTCCAAACTTGCTAGCTTTTCTTTTTCAGCCCCTATTTCTTGGTAATAAGCAAAGCTGAGCTTTTTGTTCAGCTATCAAGGCCTTACTGGTCTCAATGATCCGCTCTTGTGCTGCCACTTGTTGGTGGAGCCCATCATTCTTTTCACAGAGAGCCTCATTGTCTCTCTGCGCTTCCTGTATGGTGTGGGAATACTGGGACAATGTCTGCTGCAGGAGACTCACCTCCTGAGTTTTAGCACCTTTGGCATGGGTGTTCTCTTCCAGAGCACCCACTACCCGTCTGGCGTGCCCCAGTAGCTTCCCATACTCTGTTTTTAGTTCATTGAGCTCCTGGAGGGCTAACTCTCTTCCCTCTAACTCAGTTTTTAACCTGCTTATTTCCAGGCCTATGGCGTCTTTCTCTTGGTTTAGGGTGCCCCTCTGTTCAGCCAGGTCGTCTCTTTGTTTTTTAATAGCATTGGATTTCTGGCACTCTTCATCAAATTCTGTCTGAGAGTGGAGGTCTCTCAAGACTAACTTATTATTTTCCTCTTTTAGTTCATCTATCTGATTTTGCAACATCGTTATTTGTCCTGAGCAGACCCTGTTATCGTTTAACTGTTGAGTCAGCTTCTGTTGACTCTCTTCTAGAGAGTCAACCTTCTCCTGATGCTC